>NC_136063.1:1739154549-1739600334 GCF_964261635.1 Lissotriton helveticus | reverse complement strand
TATCCCAGCACTCTACTGTAGTTGATCTAGGTCAGTTATATGTTGGATTCGAAAAAAGTAACAAAAATGACTATATTCTCAAAAATTCATGTACTACCAACAAATTTTGTTCTCGTAGAAATGGAAAATTAATTTTTACACCAAGTTTAAGTTATATCATAAAAACAACACATAAGTCATTTCATTATTGACAAACAAGCAAGGAATTTAGCAATCAATTCAAAATATCCTTGATAGATAGAGGGTCGTTGTTCAATATTAACAACTGTTGTATGTTCTCCTCTCACAGGTTCGCAAACGACAACAGCCGACACGTGTTTCGTCACGTCATGTGACTTTCTCAAGGCTTTTAGATTTTCCCAAATGTCATCAGACTTTGTTGTCTAAAATTGTATTGTTATTCGTACTGTCGCATAACGATCTTCAGTATTTTCTATTATGATTAGAAACTGATGATTTTCAATAATATCCGTCTGTCTAAATCAAAGACAGATAGTATATACAGTCTTTTCGTCACCATCGGTTTCGAAAATATACTAGATACATCAATTTTAAAAACACATTCCAGTCATTGTATGGAGAGAATCAGACTCTGATAGGCCTGATTTCATGTGTTATCGTCCAGTAAAGCACCGGTCGCGTGTCCTCCGTGCTCAGCTTGCAGTCCTCAAGGACCGATGGTGTCAACATAAAATAAAAAAGAAGACCAGGAGTAATAGGAGATACATACATAAAGAGCTTCTATACAATCATAATCGTCAAGCACTTCATCATATCTATAAACATAAATACATATACATCACTCATGGATACCATGGAGATAGGAGAACCGATACATAAGAGACAAGACATGACTTATACCAAAAAACATATTAAACCGTAGTAAGCATATCACATATTTCCAGTAAAAGCTGACCCTTTTTCGCAATGTACCTAGCTGTGGATTTTGGACTTTAGCTCAGCCGGCATCTGGGGAAACCTATCAAACCTGTACATTTTGTAAAACTAGACCCAAGGGGATGGGTGACTTGTGTGGCTCTCACCAGGTTCTGTTACCCAGAATCCCTTGCAAACCTCAAACTTTGTCAAAAATGACACATTTTCCTCACATTTCTGCGATGGAAAGTTCTTGAATCTGCATGCATCCACAAACTTCCATGCACCCAGCATTCCATGTACCTCACTTGTGTGGGAAGGCCCAAGGCTCGTGACTAGAAACGGCCTAAAACGCAACATGGACACATCCTATTTTTCCACTGAAAACTGAATCGGTTTTTGCAATGTGCCTAGCTGTGGATTTTGTACCCTAGTGCCGCAGACACCTTGGGAAACCTAGCAAACATATACATTTTTTAAAACTGGACACCTAGGGCAATCCAGGATGGGGTGACTTGTGTGGATCTCACCAGGTTCTGTTACCAGAATATCTTGCAAACCTCGAACTTTGTCAAAAATTACACATTTTCCTCACATTTCTGTGACGGAAAGCTCTGGAATCTGTGTGGATCCACAAACTTCTACCCATCCTGTATCCCCCAAAGTGTCCTGATAAAAGTGAAACCTCACTTTTGTGGGTGGGCCAAGTGCACATGGCAGGGAAGGACCTAAAACTTATTGTGAAAACTTCAAAATTACCTATCACAAAACGAACTGGTTTTGCAAGGGGGTTGGGAGTCACCTGGGTGTTTGGCTCTAGGCTTGGCGGCCATCTAGGGAAACCTACCAAACCCAGTCAGACATTTCTGAAAACTAGACACCCCAGGGAGTCCTGGGTAGTATGGCTTGTTTGGATTGGATCCCCAATGTTTTCCTACCCAAAATCCCCTGCAAACCTCAAATTTAGCTGAAAAACATCAAATTTTTCTCACATGTCTGTGATGGAAAGTTATGGAATATACGTGGATCCACAAACTTCCACCCACCCAGCATTCCTCAAAGTCTCCCGATAAAAATGGTACCTCACTTGTGCAGGTGGCCAAGTGCCCACAGCAGGGAAGGGCACAACACATATTGTGGAGTAATCAAAATTACCTATCACCAAACGACCTGGTTTTGCAAAGAGGGATCACCTGGGTTTTTGGGCCCGGTCTCGGCAGCCATCTAGGGAAACCTACCAAACCCAGACATTTCTGAAAACTAGACACCCAGGGGAGCCCAGGGAGGTGTGGCTTGCATTTATCCCTCCACATTTTCCTACCCAAAATCCCCTGTATACCTCAAATTTAGCTGAAAAAATCTTATTTTTCTCCCGTTTCTTTGTGGGAAAGTTGTGGGATCACCAGGCTGACACGCATATTTCCTACCACCCAGCATTCCCCCTGATCTCCGACACCTGTGGGAGTCCAGGGAGGTGTGGCTTGCATTTATCCCTCCACATTTTCCTCCCAGATTCCGCTGCAAACCTCAAATTTAGCTAAAAAGTCATTTTCCTGTAATATGTTTGTGTGAAAGTTGTGAGATCATTGCACAAATTTCCTACCACTCACCATTCCCCTCAGTCTCCCGATAAAAATGATACCTTACTTGTGGAGTGGCGTGGCTCACTGGTTAGAGGCGGCAGACCCAGATGCAGAGAACGGCCCGGGACCAGGGTTCAATTCCCGACGCGGCAGGGTTGTGGACCAGGGTCAGCGGACTCGATAATTCTCGCCTCGGTGCCTACTCTAACCAGGGAACTCTGGGCATTAGCTTGCCTCATCTCTACAACGGCCCCCCACATTCGCAAGGGATGCCTGGTTTCACCTTGGAGATACCCAGTAGGGACCATCTCACAGGGATAGCCAGGACGGGTTCCCCAGCGGTCTACAGCGCCGCCACGCCTCAGGGCAGCAGTGTGCTTTACAAGACACATACATTTACATTTGTGTGGATGGGCCAATTGCCTATGACAGGGGAGGGCCAAAAAGCCTGTAGAGATTGAGGTGGGCCCAAAGCGGGTCCAAAAGGGCAGTTTGTTTATACGTTTTTAGGCTTAAGCTAATTTGGGCACCCCACAACTGAGGTTTAATGTTTCTCAGGAGACCAAAGGGAATGTTGGGTGATAGGAAATTTGTGCCTGTGAGATGATCCTACGGCTTATCCACAGAGAAATGTGGGGCAAATGTGACTTTGTAAGTTAATTTGAGGTTTGCAGGGGATTCTGGGTAAGAAAACCTTGTGGAATCATTGCAAGCCACATAGCCAGCCACGAGTCAGCACACACACACCACCAGCCAAGTGCCATCCATGAACACCGTCAGCCAAGTGCAATCCACATACCCTGCCAGCCAAAATCCATCCATGCTCATAGTCAACCAAGCACTATCCTCGCACACTACCAGCCAAGTGCCACCCACGCACTCCGCCATCCAAGAAGGGCGGACTGGGAACAGAAACCAGCCCTGGCAGATTTCTCTTCAACCAGCCCTGGGAGGGGGAAGTGCGTGCTAGTGTAAAACACCATTACTGCTTTTGTTTTTGGGGGCCGATATTGCAACACTACTGCAAAACCGGGCACCACCCCTCAGGCCCACTAAGGAAACGCCCGGTGGCCGCTATTGCCAGTGCACCCCTGTAACCAAGCACCATCCATGCGCACAGCCAGGCAAGCGCCACTCCACACACATCACTAGGCACGCACCAATCTACACCCACCATCATCAAACGCGAGTCCACCCACAACATTAACCAAGTGTAGGTCCACACACGCCGCCAGCAAAATGCCAGCTCATGGTCAGTACACTCAGTCAGCCAAACTCCAGTTCACACACACACAGAAACTCTCCCTTGTTTCTAGTGGTTTCCTGCCCCGCTGGGGTGCAGATAAGGCTCAAAATATCACTGAAACAACCAAAATATGTGCTTAAACAAAAGGGAGCGGCCCTTAGCCTGTGGGGTTTCTCACTGGCATACCCATGAACATATCCCTGGTGCCTAGTGGGCTCTCGGTGCCCCCCCCCCCCCCCAAACCCACCTGAATAGGGGCTATTGCCCCGATCTGCCTTCTGGGGGTTGGGGCAGAAATACTTTTTTGGGGGTGGGTGTTTCGTATTAGCTTGCCCCCACTCCTACATGTAAAAAAAAAATCCCTGGTGCCTAGTGGGCTTTCTGTCTCGCCCCCCCCCCCCCCCCCTTGCGGGGCAGATCAGGGACTATTGCCCCATCTGCCTCCCGGCAAGGGGTCAAAACTACTGTGGCAAATTTTTTTTGGGGGGGCGGGGGGGTGTATGGTTATTGGCATGGCAATTTTAGGCAGCCCCCACTCCTACATATAAAAAAGCAAATTCCCAGGTGCCTATAGGGCTTTTGCCCTCCTCTGCCTCCGGGGCGGGGGGGCTAGGGCCTGCTCCCCCCCCCCCCACCCCTCCCCCCCCTCCCTGATGTCCAGTGGGTGGATCCTCCGGCGATCACCAAGCAAGGATCCACTTTCGAGGGGTACCATTGGAAAGAGATTCTCCCCTTTCCAATGATACATCTCCTGTTTTTCTACGTGCTCCCGGTGCTAAAATATCCCCTAGAGCATGCAGAAAGGGAAATTGAAATGAGCTGATCAGCTCATTTCAGTTTTGGTTTCTCTAAAATGACGTCAGCACGACATGCACGCTGATCATCATTACAGAGAAACCAAGGATACGGTCTCTGAATCTGGGGAAGCTCTTACCCAGCTCCAAAGGCTCTGGGGGGGGGGGGGGTTTGGGGTTGAATACCTCTGGTGCCCCCACCAGAGGGATTTCCAGTGCCATGTGCGCGGATGGCTGGGAGTCGTCAAACGCACACCAGCACTGTGGTATCGAAAACTCACGGCTGTCCGCACACAAGGGGTTAAGCTCTGCCTGCAGAAGACCTTCTGGGAAACTTCAATATGTCTTTCCAGGAAAGGTCTGTAGTTTAAAGGAGACTCAGAGACTGGTACAATCCATGTTGCTTTCCATTTACTTGGAATGTGCAACCGCCCCTCTGAATATTGCATTGGAGAGCTTGTTTATATGTATGGCTTAATCTCTGTGTCTGATCGGAAAAGGCCTCCAGGAACCATATCAGGCCCTGCAGCTTTGCCGAGGATGATACCCTGGAATATAGCAGGTCTTTCCCGTAGGGTACAGGACGAGGCATGGTCCAAATATATAGCAAGTTTCGACATTATCTGTCTCCAAGAAACTTGGAGCAGTAATGATCGAGACTTGGATGGTTACCAATCCTTCAATGTGCATGCTGAACCATCACAGGCAGGAAGGACTAAGGGCGGGTTAATGACTGCTATTTCTGTAAAATATAATTCTGTAAAAACACATAAGGTAGTGGATTCTCCTTGGTATCAACTGCTTCTGATTACGAATTTGTTCCCAGTTCCTATGCTTTTGATCAATTGGTATTACAACATCTTTAACTCTAACTCCACATGTGTTATTGATATGTTACAAGGGGAGATAGCTAAGGTGTCGAATAGCTTATCTTCTCTGTTCATTATGTGGGTAGGGGATTTTAATTGTTCTTTGTGCAAATTTAGTGGGTCCAGGGCCTGTGGCTTGGTTGATACGAATGAGCAGCCACTACTGCATTTTAAGCACACGTCACAAGGAGAGGCATTGAATAACATTATTGTGATAAATGACCTTTGTATTTTAGATATGCCAACCACTTGTGAATTTTTGCCATTACCAACTTTCGAAGGGACGGGGGGCCAAATGAGTGTAATTGACTTTGCTATGGTTTCTAGTAGGTACACTCATTTTGTCGATGAATTTAAAATAGAAGTGAACCCTGCCAGTGACCATAACCCCCTTGTTCTGAAATTGTGCCCTGAGATTGTGAGAAGCCTACCCACTGAGCAACCAACGAAATATAGCCAAATTCAAGGCTTAACCCTAAAGTGGGACAGGGTTGATGTGAGAAAGTTGGAGGAAACGATTTTCAAGACAAATAATCTAGAGATAGATATTTGTTTAACGTCCACATCTGA
Source organism: Lissotriton helveticus (assembly GCF_964261635.1). Taxonomy (NCBI): domain Eukaryota; kingdom Metazoa; phylum Chordata; class Amphibia; order Caudata; family Salamandridae; genus Lissotriton; species Lissotriton helveticus. The sequence goes on along the minus strand of NC_136063.1, from coordinate 1,739,594,396 downwards.
GCCAGAAATGATAATTCAGAACTTTGAAGTTCTTTGCGGAAATGTGGCCACTCACCTTGTTAAACCGATAGGAAAGGAAGTTCCAAGGGAGCATAAATGGTTTGATGCTGAGTGTTCGAGAGCACAAACATTATTAAAAAAGGCGTTACGCCAAATACCTCGGGACAAGGAACTGGTTAAAAGTGCAAGGAAATCTTACAAGGATACTATTATGAAGCGGAAATTGGAATTAAAAAAGAAGGCTTGGAATGATCTGGAGAAAGCCTCAGATTTGAGGGATAGCAGGCTTTTCTGGTAGATAGTTAATCGCCCCTTCCTCAATAGTGAGGAAAAATGTAGCATGGTTACCCATTTAGAGGGAGAAACCTGGGAAGCCCGTTAAGCCAAAATTTTTAATCCAAACAGTGTCTGTTTGGCTACTAATAGCGAGGGGAATGTTGATTCTTATTATGAAACAGCGCAAGCACTTAGTCTATCGCTTTCCCTCCCAGAAGTTGAGGAGACCCTAGGGAAAGGCATCTTATTAAAAGCACCAGGTCCAGATGCAGTACCTTTAGACTTATTTAAAAGTAACCTTGATGTGTGGGCTCCATTACTACTTAACGTCTTTAGGGCGATCGTGGTCGGGCGTATCCCTCTGTCATGGAAAGAGGCGGTAGTGGTACCAATTTTTAAAAAAGGTGATAAACGCGACCCGTGCTGCTACAGGCCAATCTCATTAATAGATGCATCCTGTAAGCTGATGGGGAGGGTTATACTATCCCGCCTGGAGACCTGGGCAGACTCGCCTGGCCTTATTGTAGACTCACAGTATGGGTTCAGGAGAGGTAAGGGGACAACAGAGCAGTGTCTGAATTTGGCCCTGGTTATGGGTAAGTACATGAAGGCCAGGGGTGTTTCTATACACCTGGCCTTCATGGACTTATCCAGTGCCTTCGACACTGTATGTAGGGACAAGCTATGGCGGATGACGGATGCTATGGGGTTTGAGGAACCTTTGGTTACCTTGCTTCGCAGATTACACGCTACTACTGTGTCAATTAGATATGGCCCGGGGGGGAGAGAAAACAAAATCGATCACATTGACTAAAGGTGTACGCCAAGGCTGTATTTTGGCCCCTTTTTTGTTTTTAGTCTATACAAATGGTTTGGAAAAGTTTCTGCTAGAGAATTGCTCAGATTTCCCTAAAGCATACAGTAGATATATACCTTTTTTGTCCTATGCTGATGACACTGTATTAATGACTCTAACTTCTATTAGCATGCAACAGTGTTTGACTGCATTTAATGATTAAATGCAGGACCTGGACCTTAAGGTAAATTTTATGAAGTCTTTCGTTATGGTATGCGGCCCCAGAGGGACAAAAACCCGTAGGTTTGTTGTAGACAACCTGAGTATTGAAAAAGTGGAGAATTTCAATTATTTAGGTAATCTATTTAACAAAAATTTGAGCTGGGACCCATTAATAACGGCCAGAGTACAAAAAGCTACACGATCCATAGAGGCCCTTTTCCGTTTCGCAAGTAAATTGGGTCAAAAACCAATTGCTGATTTAAAGACCTTATATAAAGCAAAATGTTTGCCTGTTGCCACCTATGGGCCGGGAGTGTGGGGGACACATTAATCCACCCAAATACAAGTCATGGAGAACAAGTTTTTAAAGCGTCTTTTGTCAATTCCAATCAGTTCACCAAATGTTTTTTCCCATTTGGAAATGGGTATAGAATTTGTGAGCGATATTATTCATGTCTCCCTATTACTCCTGTGGGGGAAAATTTGGTTATCTGAGGACCTGCAGTTTACGAACGAAATCTTGAAGGACTGCCTAAAATAGGATCATGCTATGCGGATCCCATGGCTGTCATACGTAAAGGAAACCTTTTATAAAGTTGGTCTAGGTCATATTTATGAAAGTCCAGAATTTATTCAGCAGGACACAAGGATTGTAATTAGGAATGCTTATCGTGATACTTTGGGTCAGTTAAAAAACAATGAACAAGCACAGTATCATAGGGGTAAATTGCAGCATCAATTTTATCTGTCTTTTACCGAGCATACGCAATGGCGATTTTATTTGATGCGATTCCGATTAAACATATTGCATTTCCTTTTTGCATTCCCGAAACAAGGGGGTTGGTGTGAGAGGCTACCCCCTTGTCCATGCAATAACAAAGCTCAACAATGCACTTTGCACTTTGTACTCTTTTGCTCTTTGTACAAAAATCCCAGAAACCGGTTTATTAAATAGATATTAATGGATATTCGTCCCTGTATCTATAAAGAAGGCATTTAAAATCATTGCATACTGCTGCTATATGTAGTGCCATGCTTAGCTTTATTAAATTGTCATTTATCATCAGGAATCGCTATTGAAATATTGAAATATATACCTGATGTAAGATTACAGGCTAACGTGAAAGGTTCAATCGGTTTTTTCACGTGACATTTATGAAGTGTAATAGCAGATTGCATTTTATTATTGCATGTTTGGTCTTTTTTCCTTTTTTCTTTCATGATTTATGTTAACTTTTAGGGATTTTAATTGTCTTTGGTGACCTTTTCTGATATTGTGAAGTAATTCATCGTATGTAAATAACTTGTTTAGGTAAATCTGCAAACCTTTGTAAAATTTGTAAAATCTGTTTTTATCCAAATGCATACTTTTATGATTCCTTGGATGAATCTAAATAAAGTTTATGAACTGGGACTGCACTCATGATTTCATTTAACTATATGGTTAAAGAGAGTGCTTGTGTCCCAAGGTATAAGGGGACCCGGTCATCCACATCCACCACCAGGGGTAGATCATTCAAATTAGAAAAATGCTTGTGCCAGACCTCTGGCTGTATAGAGTCCTCAAATAGCTTAAGGCGTCCCCCCACCCCCACTAGCCACCAATCACCAACATTTCCTAGCATCCTTAATTATTGTTGCATCATAAAGGTGCCCTAATCATTGTGAGTTTTTAGCCTGAACCTGCTTATATTGCTGCTTCCTTTTAGCTCTAATAAGATCAGTACTGCCACTCTCCAGGGGTTGGCGTAGCTCATTTTAAACTTGTCTACAGTCTTAGTTATACCATGCAGAACCACGTTTTACCACCATTGTGCCGCCAGAATGGTTCCGTATGAAACATTTACCAATCATATTAAACAGTTTCCCAAGTATTGATATAAATGCAGAGTTTTTATCCTGCGGAATCATAGGATTGTCTAGATCCATTATGGCGTCTGGCAGGGCCCTGTTCATTTCAGCCCTAAGATCTGATTGAACCACTATTCTAGCCAATTTTATCCTGCATCTATTATTAGTTGAATTTAGATCTGTAGAGCGTGGGAGTGGTACATCCAACAAATGAATATTTATATTATTTAATGAACAGTTGTGAGAAAATGGGGCTCTATTGCAGTACCCTGCCCAGGCTTTTGATGCAACATTGACTATACAGGTTCCCAGTACCAGGGTTCTTTCTTTAAGAACATGCCCACAATTGGCACTTCTGCCCCCCTTAAGCCCCTAGTAAGTGGTACCTAGGACCTGGATGCTGAAGAGTGACCCCTGGGCCCCTGCAGCTGGCATGCCCCTGCGAGGTAAAAAAATGAAATGACCAAGTCGACATGGCACAGTGCCTGTATGCCATGCCAGCTAGCACTGCCTAAGATATAGGTAAGTCACTCCCATAGCAGGCCTTACCAGCTCTAAGGCAGGGAGCACTATATCCCAGGTGTGGGCACATTTGCATGAGCAGATGTGCCCCTACAGCGTTAAGGTCTATTCCCTAATATTGTAAGTGCCAAGGAAGCGATAGAGAATACATGGGCTGGGAACTTGACAAACTTGAGTTCCATCGCACCATGACTGCTTCACTGAATCCAGTAGTTTTGTTACCGAACAGCTCCTTTTAATAAATCTGCACTGATGCGAGTGTGAGATGTATTAAAAAAAAATCTTTTTTTTAAAAAAAGACCTTTATTGACACAGATGTATTAAAATATGTACTTGGAGGTGCCCTTTGGAAACCTACAGACCCTGGTGTGGACACTGACTGGCTTTAGGCATCCTGCCACACACAGACATGTTTCTGGACCCCTTGGTGGAGAACCTCTGCTCTTTGGGACCAGAAACCATGCACATTCTGGGCAGAGGTGTCTAACCTCCTTCCCCAGGATGGGTCAGTGATCCAAGGGGAAGCTCCAAAGGCCTGTACTGGGGGCTCCCCTAGGAACTCCCCTGTATTCCCTCTACTAGCCTTTCATGGTCTAACTGCAAGCTAGTGCTGCTGCCGACCACAGACATGATTCTTCCCTCCAGCTGCCGAGCCAGGCATGAGCAGGGGAAGGTAGAACAATAGATTTCCTGTCACAGGGAGGTGTGACCACCTCCCAGACAGCTCTTAGATTATTGGGCTGGGGTGGGGGGCTTGCCAGCGCCACCAGACTTTTTACCTGTTTACATTTGAAATATTGTGTGTATGGGGTTGATATCCCCGGGGAAGAGAAGGGTATATTGCATGGGCAACTTTTGCTTTAAGTTCATGCAAGGATTCTTTTGACGTTTTACAAGACCTGAAAATAGAATGCTTGAGATTGGATAGAGAGTAGTATTGATGGTTGGGTCATCTCATGGCAAAGGTGTGAATCTGTCTTTTCCCTGGTGGAACTTAGAATAAAAGGCCTCTTAACACCAGCCTGATCCACTGCAATTAAAAGCTTTCTGCTGTTTTTACTAGCCGTAGCAGCTTGCAGTGGGCATGGATCGCCTTTTTTTGGAACAGGGCAGTTGTAAAGTCCTTAAAAAAAAGCATTCTGCACGGTCACATGAGTGGGCTGCAGGTAGGACCATGTTGCGGCCCTCGGCCCTTATGTGAAACAAGCTAGTTTTAGAGAATTAAACTGGAAATTGCTAATGAGTTTGTGCAGATTGTTCTACGTATACCCATGCTCTGTTGGAGTCATACATGTTTTATTCATCTGTTTCTGCTGACAGGTCTTCTCCAATTTAGGAAAGCATTAAAAACATAGCTGTTCTACCAATAGATTTCTTTGACCTTGACTGCTCCCCTAGTATAAACTCTGCTTCTGTTTTTTCGCTTCCTTAAGTATTGGCAGTGCCAAGACGCATCTGGGCAGTCGTGTGCTTTATAAATATGCATTTCATTCCATTTCAGGTTCCTAGTATTCAGGGCGGAGGTCAAGGGGGCTTCAGTCCTGGACAGAACCAAGTAACACCCCAAGATCATGAGAAGGTAAGAAAATGGCAGTGTGCTTAGAACAGTAACGTACTTCAGAAATCCAATGTAATAGAACCCTGTGTATTCTTATGTAGTGGAATCCATACCATGTTTGTGTCATATCCTGGACTCTGCTTCCCTGCATGGGATCCTCCCAACAGATGCTGTACAAATGTTTCTTCATGAACAACTGGAAAAAAATTCAAAGGTACTATAGTCTGAGACTCCCATGAAGGAGAATGTTGGTTAGAGGAAGTCCTTTCAAATGTATGTAATGTAGAAACCCTTTCCCTGTTCAGGGAGGGCGGGAGGGGGTGTTACTCTTCCCACTACATTTTTGCTCAGGTTCTAATCCATGCAGGTCAAGGACTTGCTTAGAGGACTAGCTTATTGGAGCTTAGTGGACTGTGTCAACTGTAGGGGCCTGTGTTCGACCCCATGGGCACAAATTCAAATCCCAGCAGGTCCACTCAGCCTTTTATCCTTCCGAGGTCGATAAAATGAGTACCATTGAGTTTGGTAACAATAAACATCTGTTAATCAGCGCCAAGATACCTTTGGGTGAACGTAGCTTTGCAAATACACGTTTAGGTTAGGTTAGCACCATTGAGTCAGGTGACAATAGGCATCTGTTGTTCAGCACAAAAATAAGATATGGGGAAGTTGCACTTTCCAAATACATTTATTGTTTGTGCATTCACATTACTTGTGATTTGTTGTGTTTCAGTGAATCTGCACAGGTTGTAAAAAATGAGTTCTGATTTTCTGGGGTTATCGTGGAATGAAAGAAAGTTGCTATACTATTTCCTCAGATGCACTGCATTTTTAAGATCATAATTAGTGGCGGCTCATCTTAGGGTCCCTAGACTCGAGGGCGTTTCTCCCCGTCTTGGAGGTGGTGACAGAAAAAAAAACCTGACAAAAATATTGGGATGCTGGTAGGACTGGCAATATGTTTGCTTCTATGCTGCCTCCTTAATCTGTGAAAACTGAGTTTTGTCCAGACTTGCATGGGGATCCTTCTTTTGAAAGAGACTTAAAATGACTTGGTAACCTTTAAGGTTTCTTAAATTTGAGTTTAAGATTGAGTTGGCCAATGATACACCGTACTGATAACAAGGTTTCCAATCTGATCATTTGGAGGTCATGTCCCATGAGGGGAAAAAGTAATTAAGAAAATGCTAGAAGAAAAGGTCTGAAACTTTGATATTAACATTATTCAAAGTGCTTACTTTTATGAGATGTAACGGAAGCAGAAATGTGGATATTATCATAAAGTATTACCATATAGAATGCTAATGTTCATGAATTACATTAATGGGGAGGTAGGAACTGTACACTGTTGGCTAGCAGCAAGGAAACTTTATTGTGATGTTAAAACAATAGGATAAAAACACACGATGCTTGAATATATTTTTAGTTGTGGATTATAGAATTAAATTATATAAAGTATTTAGTGTCTGACTATGTTCTAACTTCCTCTCTGCAGGCTGCACTGATAATGCAGGTTCTTCAGTTAACGCCAGACCAGATTGCTATGTTACCACCAGAACAAAGACAAAGCATCCTTATCTTGAAAGAGCAGATACAGAAATCCACTGGTGCACCATGATTGGTGAGTCTGACTATTTGGAGAACACCTATGTGAGTGAACATTTTGTTGACTAGGTTGCTGATGAGAGAGTACACATTTCCTGCAAATGCAGACATAATTACCTTTGCAACAGAGACTGTAAGGATTCCGGTATAAATTGAAATTGAAGTAAGTGCAATGAGAGGGACCCCACAATCCAAAGGTACAGGTCTCCATAAAAGACTGGCAAGTCATACATTTTTTCCTTTGTGTCCACACTACTCTCATCTGTTCTACATTCAAACCATCACATCCAAAATTCTTGTGTCAGGCACTCATAACCCCAATCCTGAATGAGTCAAATGCCGCAAATGTCACTAATTATTTTTATCTCAAGGCTTTAATATAAATATCAAACCATATATCATTACAGATTTATTTGTAAGGGACATTTTACAAACTTAAAATTGTATCACATAAAAATAATGAAAAGTGTTTTAAGGTGCATAGCAAATACAAAAAAACATTAAAAACAGGATAAAAAGGAGAGAAGTCATACAAGACAATTTCATCTGTCATTTGAAGTGTGCTAATTTGTGGAAATCAACCACTGCGGCACATGATGGCAATTAGCTCCTTTTGTTTAGGTGTGCTCATCTGTTCTTCAAACTTAGCACGGCATAAGCGCCGATGCATTTCGGTACATAATTAGTTTACAACCACCTTCTTCAAGACAAAAACATTTTTCCTCTCACGCGAATGCCAATTAAAGAAAAATCCAGCAGAAAGCAATCTGCTTTCTAAAATTAATGGCTCGGCTGTAGTCCAAACCCCACATCAAAAGATATGCAACGCAGGTTAGACAACTTATAGAAAGACCTCCCACCAAGGTCAAGAGAAAGAATATAACAAAGCTTCCTGGTCGTCCTGTTTGCCACTGGTGGCTGATGTTTTTTAAAGCCTCTCAGTGCCTGCAAAGGTAATAAATGCCTCCAATCAAGGTGAAGTCTCAATCCAATAGAACTTGATGGGGTAAAAGTTAACGTTTGAAGCTGTAAAGCTTTCTAGTAGTTCTTTTTGCTGTTGGGAGTTATAGTCTTGTAACGCCTTCCACTGCCTGAAGAGGTTATTTCCCCGGCCAGCAAAAAGGATGACTAGAAAGCTTTTCAGTGTTATACCATGGAGATTAGTCACTGTAAGAAGAGGCTGCAGGTTCTCGCTGGAAAGGCCAGTCAGGCTGAACCAACGGGGGCTCTGGCCTTTCGCTGCTCAGAGATGTCGGGACACCTGTGGTCCTCTTCTCTACGCCCCGGAGATAACGGATGCAGAGGTGACGTTAGATGTCTGGTTTACTTGCTGGGAGCAGTTGTGTTAGATCGGGCCTGCGTGCAGAGGCTGCAGGCGACATCGGTGGGTCCACGAGGTATGAAACCACAATGGCTCTGGAGGGCCTTGATGACACAGTTGTACCACTTCAACTCAGGCTGAGTGCGACTTGTGTAGTGGTGGCTTCAGGTGTCTGGTTTTGGAAGTTTCGGAGTCCTCAGAGTCTCTTCTTTTGGAGTTTCTGCAGGATGCAGGGAACAGTTCCGCTGTTCTTCAGGAGGGCTTGGTCTTTAATGAAGGCAGGCAGTCCTCCCAGGCTTTGGCGGCACAACGCTGCAGGGTGAGACATCTTTGGCTCAGTTTAGACGGAGAGCAAAAAGTAGATCAGTGGGGCTGGGGGTAAGTCAGGTGCTCTCTTCATTCTTTTGTTTTTGCGGCTCTTTGTGTGGTGCCAGGGGCTCCCCTAAATACTGAATTTAGGGGTGTTAGGAGAGTGTAGGGGGGTACTTAATCGGCTACTAAACCCTGTGGTTACAACCCCCTTCCCTATAGGACCACATCCTGTTGGAAGTGGTCATAACCCTATCCTAGAATTCCTAAGTATGCCATCCCAAAGATGACTACTTCTGAAAAATCCTGTCCACCTCAGTGTACCCCCTTTGGGGGTGGTACTAGCCTGGAGATGGTGCGCCTACCTGACTACCTATTTTTTCTCCAGATGCCAAAGGGAATCCTGGAGAAAGGGGGGTAACTTCCTCTCCTGTGAGGGGAGCCAAACTCACATTCCAAAGGCATCCGCTCTTTGAAGCTTGTTGGCCTGGGGAGCCTAATCATCAGGTCATCCTGTGTAAGGTTGTGTATAAGAAAGTGCCCTCTTTTTTCATGGTTGCCCCCACTTTTTGCCAAACCGCTGGTCTACTTTGACTAAGTGTGCCCTTGGTTCCTGCCAAACAGGTACTCAGTGCCTATGTTCTTTCCCTAAATCTGAATTAAGACAAAACCCAATTGGCACTCTTTGGCCACAGGTCAGTCCCTTGTAAATGGTACCATAGGTACCAAGGGCTCTGTTGCCAGGAAAGGCCTCTAAGGGCTTCAGTACTTATGTGCCACCCTTGGAGGCCCTGTACCTTAACACACACACACTGCCATTGGAGGCTGCGTGTTTTGGTGCAGAACAAAGTGAAGAGCCGACTTGGCACACATCCCTGTGTGCCATGCCTACAACCCACTGCCCAAGCATAGGTCCGCCACCCCTCTAGCTGGGTGCACTATACCAGTGGTGAGGGTACAGGTGCATGAGCCCTGTACCCCTACAGTGTCTAAGCCAATTCTTAGACATTGTAAGTGCAGTAATGCCATTAAGAGTATTTAGTGCTGGGAGTTTGTTGTGATCAACTCCACAGCACCATAATGGCTTTACTGAAAATTAGAAATGTTAGTATCAAACTTCTCAGCACATTAAAGCCACACTGATGCCAGTTTGGTATTTAAAGAAAAATGCACTCCGAAGGCATCTTAGAGATGCCCCAGAAAAAAGGCCTCAGTCTAGTGTCCTGGCTGAGTGGCTGCTCGCCAGCTGCCACCACCAGACATTTTTCTGGACCCCTGGGTCAAGAGCCTACTGCTCTTGGGTGTCTGAAACAACATACATTCTGGAACGAGGTGCCAAGCCTCCTCCCCCAGAATGGGCAGGGTCCAGGAAGGGGAAGCTACAAAGGCTTCCCATCTTTGTAAGCTACCCCGGCCATTTCCTGCTTCCAGCAACTGGCCCCCACCGGTTCTAACCCCCACTTTGGGAGGGAGAATCGGCGGGAAAACCAAGTGAGGAAGGAAGGTGTGCACAACTTTGTCACTCCCTCCCCTCAGGTGGGGGAGGCAAGGTGAAGCACAACTCTTTCCCAGCCATGTTGCAGATGGAGGGACCCAGCCAACCAGAGAGAGGCATATGCCCCCCTTCCACTGGAGGGTGGCATATTAGGGTATCTACCCACCCCAAGGAAGGTACCCATTGGTCCCGACCTTTACTTACCTGTTACACTCCTAAATCTAGTATTTGAGGGAAACCCTGAACTTTGCCTCCTCAGACAAGAACCAACCAGAAGAAGGACTGAAGAAGCAGTGTTGCAACTAAGAAGAGGGGGACTCCCACTGACTTGGCCCCAACCCTACCGGCCTATCCCCACTTCGAACCTGCTTCAGCGAAATCCCGGTGTGTCCTGCTACAAGCAGCCTCAAGAACCCGAAGGACCTGCCCTGCCTTCAAAGCCAAAGACTTTGTCTCCCGTGAGCACCTGATTTGCTCACCCACACACTCTGTGCCCAGCGAAAACCAGGAGTCGGCACCACTCTGTACCTGACGCCCGCGGCCCGAGTTGGAGTGGCCCAACACCATGAGGAGGTCTCCCTGGCAATCCTGACCTGCCTCGAATCTCCAAGCATATCCTGCAGCCTCTTAGTCCCCCCCTCCCCAAACCATGACCGGAGCTGGTAAGAAAACCCGACGCTAAAGACACCCCTGCACTCATCGTCCCAGGGCCTTGGGTGACCCAACCAACTGTGTCCCAGAATGCCCAGGCATCCCAACTTACCTCTCCAACCGCTGGTCACCTCCAGAAGATAGTCATCCCCAATCCTGCAGTCTCTGTGGCAACCAGAGAAACCCCACTTTATTCCTGTTTGTATGCTGCGTAAATACTTAATAGAGCTTCCCGAAGTTAAGTCTGACCGATTCTGTGCGAAGCTTCAAGAGGGTTGAGCATAAGTTAATTTATAGAATTTTGCGGTTCATCCTGAGAAGGATGGTGGTTGTTTTGCTGGACGAGGGTTAATACCCCACTCAAAAACAAAAAAACACTTTCTACAGACCTGATAAAAACTGGGACATTAATATATGGTTCGGTCTCGCAACCACAACCTCGAATATTCCACTTTTCTACAAGTTTAGTAAGCAATGCATGTTACAGTCCATTTTCTAGCTGTACTTTCTTAAAAAGCAATAGGTTTTATTGGCAGTTTTGACTGGGAATTCCTGAAATATTATTGTATATTTAAAAAATATTCCAAAACGTTTGTAGGTGCTAAACCTCTCTAAGGGTTTTGAGGAGTGGAGGATGGATTTTAGCACCACCACCAAGAAAATCTTGAGAGCAATAGAGGTAAAACAATAAACAGATTCTGCTAGCATTCCAAAAACCTGCCCCTTTCAAGTAGATTTTGATCCTAACATTATGACTGAGATTCTACTCGGAGGACAGAGAATGGGAAAACACATTTTTATTTATATCTAAGTTTGTAGATGTGTGGGCCATGCCACATGATAGGCAAATCGCAGACATAAGAGTCTAGAGCTGCTATTAAGGTACCAGAGAAAATGGACTGTGTGGACAGCAGAAAAAATTTGCAATTTCTGACTGCCGTCAACAAAAGCAATGACAATGTGATTCGCTTTGTCAATGAAGGTGATGAAATGTGTAGACGTGCCCCAGTGGCATCTGATCACTGGCATTAAAGAAATAAGATCAGAACTAAGTGACCTCCCACTCTATATCATCATTGAATGTATCCTGGAAAAAAAATATTTCAGATGGATACTGCTGGCCGCAGATTCCTCACCTTTAGAGTAATCGAAGACACTAGATTGAATCCAGATTTTCACAGCAATTGCTCCCTTCACGGGTAGGTGATGGCGTCAAAATAAAACTGCTTTGCGTCACTATGGAAGTTACTTCGCGGATTGGCATACAGGTTCCACCCGGGCGCTCTGACATAAGCTCCCCTCCTAACTTTTTCCCGTAATACTGGCACCAAATTTCAACAGTGTGCAGGGGAAAATATCTCCTCACAGCCTCTCCCTCTCCCCAAAGACAGCTGGTTTTAAACCAAGCAGCAGCTTCAGGAAGCAGCTGTTGGTAATGGATCCGTTTAGGAAACTGCCCCTTTTCGCATGATTGCCCCCCCCCCACTTTTTGCCTGATGTTGATGTTCTTTGACTAAGTGTACCCTGTTGCACACCCAAATTGGCAACTCTCTGGGCTCATGGAAGTCCCTTGTAAAAGGACCAAAGGGCACTGTGACCAGGGAACACCTCTAAGGGCTGCAGCACCTATTGTGCCACCCTTTGAGGCCCTGTACCTTTACACACACACTGCCATTGAAGGCTGCGTGTTTTGGTGCAGGACAAAGTGAAGAGTTGACATGGCACACATCCCTGTGTGCCAAAAAACAAAGAAGGGAATGAAGAGGTATAATAAGTTGTGGACTTGGCCTCCTCTCCAAGTAATGGAAAAACAAAGAGAGTGCCCTCTCAATTCCAAAGAACCGTGCTATCCTTCCAAACTGTGACTAAACGCAAAAAAAGCATTGTTTCTAACATGGGAGAAACTATCTGTTCTAAAATAACCCTCACCCACCAAAAGGTCCCTTGGTGGCATGCTTCATCATCAGGTTCTTCCCGCCCTGCTGCGGGACGGGGCGTGCTACGACCTACAGATACGTGGGAGCACTTTCAAGTGAAGTGAAATAATGTGTTTGATGTGAGAGTGGAAGGGTTGGAAGATAAGGGAGTTAAAAAATACGTGGCTGTATGGAAGACTAAACTTTAATACTCCCTATAGCTGGAATAAATAAAAGTGGTTAAAAGGGGGATGAAAGTACTATAATGGGCAGTATACTCACGGGTCTTTTTGTTTCGAAGCCTACCCCTAAGCTTCTCTTCAGGACCTAGGATGTTGATCCCTTTTACTACTCTGACTGTTACCTAGTGTAGTCAGCCTAGTCCATGTCAAAGGCTAATATGCATCTATGTCAAAAATACATTAATCCAATACCTACTTGGTATTCTCTTTAAAAACGATACTTAAGTTGCCTAATTAGGGCCCGATGAGCTTCAACACGGGAGGGGAGGAGTGCTTTTAGTCAAACATTCGTCAGAGCATCTCTCTCGCCCAAGACACTGCCTGTCCGTGGCTCCGATAAACCGGATGAATGTATTTTTGACAAAATGCATATTAGCCTTTGACATTGACCCGTGAGGAAACTGCTCATTGTAGCACTTTTTCCTCCTTTTCCCCACTTTTATGTTGAAGCATGCCAGCAAGGGACCTTTTGGTAGGTGAGGGTTATTTTAGAACACATATCGTTTCTCCCAGGCTAGAAACCGAATGTTTCTCTTGGGTTTAGTCGCTGTTTGTAAGGATAGCACGGTTCTTTGGAATTGAGAGTGGACTCCCTTTGTTTTTTCATCATTCATCCCTGTGTGCCACGCCTACAACCCACTGCCTATGGCATAGGTCAGCCACTCCACTAGCTGGTTGAACTATGACACTGGTGAAGGTACAGGTGCATGAGCCCTGTACCTCTACAGTGTCTAGTCCATTCTTAGACATTGTAAATGCAGTAATGCCATAAAGACTATACAGTCTGGGAGTTTGCCATTATAAACTCCACAGCTCCATAATGACTTTACTGAAAGCTGGGAAGTTTGGTATCCAAGTTCTCAGCACAATAAACCCACACTGATGCCAGTGTGGGATTTAATGAAAAATGCACTCAAGAGGGCCTCTATCATTGCCCCCTTAAACAATAACTCTAGTGTCTTGGCGGACTGGCTGCTAACCAGCTGCCACCCCCAGACCTGTTACTGGACCCCAGGGTCGAGAGCCTACAAAGCACATCCTCAGCAGAGTGGCCAAGCCTACTCCCCAGGATGGGCAAAGTCCACGAAGGGGGAAGCTTCAAAGGCTTGCCATCTTTGTGAACTACCCCAGCCATTTGCTGCTCCCAGCAACTGACCCCCACCTTGGGCAGGAGAATTGGCAGGAAAACCAAGATAGGAAGAGAGGTGTGCCCACCTTAGCCAACTCCGCCACCCTAAGGTGGGAGAGGTGAGGCGAAGAAAAACTCTCAGTTCCCGCCATTTTGAAGATAGGGGGACCCAGCCAATCAGAGAGGATTATGCCCCTTCCCACTGGAGGCTGGCCTAATATGGGGTGTCCCCACCCAAGGAAGGGACCAATTGGTCCCAACCTGTACTTACCTGAACCGCCCCTAAATTTAGTATTTAGGGGCAGCCCTGAACCTTGCCTCTTCAGTCAATAAGATAAAAGAAGAAGAAGGACCAAAGAGCTGTGCTGAATGAAGAAGAGGAGGACATACTGACTTGGCCCCAGCCCTACCGACATGTGCCGACGGCGACCTGCTCGAACGAAATCCCAGGGAATCCTCATTGAAAGTTACAGGGCACCTAATGCCAAAACAGCACCCTGCACCCAGATGCCCTAGTTGCGCTGTGGGTGTACCTTGGGTGCCAACTTGAACCCCCCTTTTTCCTGAGCTTAAGTACTGGAGCTTTGCTCCCTCAACCTTCTGGCCTCTCATAAGCAGCCACCAACTTGAGGCCCCCTATCTCCTATTGGATAACATTGGGCCTCAGCACTCTGCACCCGGCCGCCCTAGTGCCGCTGAGGGTGCTTTAAGAGTACATCCTTGACCCTGGGGGAACCCTTGTTCTAACCCCTGAAACTCACTCCTCAAGACTGTTTACTTAACTGCCAAACGATAACTTTATTTTCCTCCATAGTATTGCACTAACTGTTTTCCTCTGAAAAACTTCTAAGTGTGGAGGGTGTTTTGTATGGGAACCTAAGAAACTGTGTTTTGAGAAAAACTGTTTTGCTTACTTTGTATCTAGGAAACGTGCCAGTGTGATATTAAGGCATATCACACTGAGTAAGAAAAGCAATCTGAAAAGTAATTTAAAATGTAATCATACAGTACCTGCAAAGTAACTGAAAAGTAATCTCAACTTTCCTAAATAACTGACCTACCTATATACAACGCAAGTACATATAACCACATACAACTGTATTGTTTTTGCAAAGTATTATTTCACTTACCTGCACCAGGCCTGGCTTTGTTCTAGAAATAAAATAAAACTCCGTAATATTTTTTATCTGAAAGAAACATATTAGTGTTAGATTCCTTACCTTAGAATGTCCCTAGGCGTCAGACTGGATCCGGAAGGTTTTCGTCGCTATGCGTCGTCTGCGGCTCCACGTCCGTCGTCGTGATCGCCGGGATGACATCGTCGGAGTACTTAGACGCCGCCCTCGCGCGCTGAGGTCTGTTCTTCTTTTTTCCGCACCAGCAAGTGCAGACCCGCAAAGAGCACTACTCTAGTCATTTTTTGACAAACTTTTTTGATCTCTTTTGATCGCTTTTCGAGTCTACTCGCAGTGCCGATAGGGTTGCCTGGTTTTAAACCTTGCGAGGCCTGTCACCGCCTGATGTCAGTGACCGACCCCCACCGCCGGTGCCTTTACTGCCTCAGGGCCGACCATGATGACAAGTCGTGCCCCGACTGCCAGGCCTTGACCTCGAAGGCTAGATGGGAGCGGTCCCGTAAGCTGCTCGAGCTCCGGCAGTGGGCTCCGCGCTGCTCGAGGTTCCGGTCGAGGAGGAAGTCGAGGGACCGGTTGCAGAGCCGCAGTCATTGCCGCTCGACGAGTCACCACCACTCGTCGGGCTCCAAGTCCTCGGGTAAGTCGAGGCATTCGAAAAAGAAGTCAAAGAGGCGTCATCGCTCTTCTGACTCTCCCCCGACGCCTACGCAGGCGCCGCGTCCAGCTCCATACCCGCCGGTCCCTGGGCTGCACGCGACGCCGGAGGAGATCAGTGCTTTCTACACGGCCATAAGGTCGCACTTCCCTCCGTCAAAACCTGCTGAGGCGCCTTCGGGCCCCGCGGGTCCGGCTGGGAGCCCTAGCGGGCTGGCGGCTCCGGCGCCATCGGGTGCTTAGGCACCGTCGTCGACTCTGGTCCTGACGCTGCAAGGCCCCTCAGGATCCGGGTCGTCACCAGTCGACCTTTACGACTCCTCCGCTGGCGCCGACCTCGAGGGTGTCGCTCCCGGCGCCGTCCCCGGACGACGTCGACCCCACTTTCAGCCCCCGTCCGTCAATGGGTGAGGCCTTCACCTTCGACCCAGCTCCATCATTTTTGCCTGCTTATCAGGAGATGGATGACGAGGAGAACTGAGAGGGGTCTGAGGACCCTCTGGCACTGCAGTGCCAGTTGAGCCAGGACTTGGCAGAAGAGCTGCGGGAGGCCAGTGGTCTGGACACTTCGCCCGACACTGGATTCGTCTCTCCTTCCTCTGTGGCTTCGGAGGAGGGGGCTGCTTACAGCGTGGTGTTGAACAGTGAACCACGGTTGGCATGCCCATGTGGGAGCCACAAGTATTAGTTTGAGAGACTGTTGTCTGAGCTTGCGCACCACTAATGAAATTAATGGGAGAGGTGGAAAAGCGTACGCAAATCTGCCTGACCAGTTCATTCATATCGCATTGCCTTCGGATAGTGGGTGTGGAAACCTGGCGGCGAAGGCTGGGCATTTTGCATTTTTGTGGGTGGCAAATAGGTCTATGTGTGGATGACCCTACTGTTGGAAGAATGGCTGAAGAACTTGTGGATGCAATTCCCATTTGTGAATCTGTTATGACTGCTGACTCAACAGATCTGCTATCTGATTGTGAACTCCTGGAAGGTGTTCCGCTAGCAGATGTATGTTTTGATGAATGGCCCATCTCCAAATGTCTTGTGCAAGCTGGGACAGTTGCAGAGAGTGTGTCGCCCCCCTGTTTTTGAATATAGTACATGGCTGTCATATTGTCTGTCCGGATGAGGACAGCCTTGTCTTGCACGTGAAGTTGGAAGGACCTGAGTGCTAGGAATATTGCTAGCAGCTCGAGATGGTTGATATCGAGTAGCCGCTGTTGAGCGGTCCATTGACCCTGAGTGGTATGTCGTAGGAGATGGGCTCCCCATCCTGTGAGGGATGCGTCTGTTGTGAGCGTCAGGTACAGAGTGGTGTTGGAGGTGGGTTGGAAGTGGAGGTGGAGGAGGGTTGGAGGTGGCTTGGAAGTGGAGGTGGAGGAGGGTTGGAAGTGGAGTGAATGTGGAGGAGCACTGTAAGAGGAGGAGGAGTGGAGTAGTAGTAGTAGCCTCTTCAGGTCCTGGTTTAGATGTTCCACACAACCTGGCTCCCAAACTCCTGCAACAGTGAATGAAGAGTCTAAAAAATGCAAAATGTATTTCCACAAAAACATCCTGTGCATCTTAATTGAGGAGGTGCTCGGTCAGTTACCGATAGTAAACAGTCAGACCAAACATGTACCAAAAACAATCGGGGCTCTCATACTTTTTTCATTTGGCGAAGTCGAATTTGCATTTCACCGCCTCGGGATACCTCTTACTTCTATTCTTGCCTCCAGGGAAAGATCTTCTCCGGTTCCCTTTTTCACAATTCCACTGATAAAGGATTTCTTGAATGGTACCAAGAACATTTTTCCTTCTGTCAGAAGGCCCTCACTGCCATAAGAAATTAATGTAGCCTTCCAGAACTTATAAAACCCCTTTGTGAGTCCACAGAAGTCTCCTATAGCATCTGTAAAGAAAGGCATCCTTCGAAGATTGTTAGTTCCTCTCGTAGAGTAAGTAAAATCTACCCCTGGCTTTTTTCCTTCAACATTCCTGTGTGCACTCTAAACATTAGGAGAATTTTGTGTTTTTTACCTGGACACAATTAAGAACTTCAGAAAGTCCAAACAGCTTCTGGTATTTAGAGGTCACTTTGTGCATTTTTAGCCATTTGCAGCAATATAGTTTCAGCTGGATAGTTTGTTGTATTATCAAAAACTACAAAACCGATACAGTGAAACTCGAACTCCTTTGTACATGGGAGAAAACTGTCTTTATTGCTTTACTTTAAAAAAAAAAAAGGCTCATCTCAGGAATATGATGTTATTGCGTTCATATCTTCACCATTCATTATTGTCTGGATTTATTTCGACAGTGGGCACTTAACTTGTAAACTACCTTATAATTTTTTTTATAATTCTAGTTCTTATTACAATTCTGTTATGGGGGCTTGGGCTTGCAACTCTGTTCAGTATTTGACCATAAATGAAAGCCAATGAAGAAGTAAAATGACTGACTTTGAATATCATGGGAATATTAACTACATTCATAAACAAACCACCATCCACATTAGGATGGTCTTACGCACAAGTTTGCAGAGCTAAATGGAATAGAGATGCTGACCGCTTCCTTTCAAATTCATGTAAAGGCTGCCTATCATGTCTCAACTACCCTAATTTTCTTTTGCTGTCCTTTTACAAAGGTTCATGAAAAGTGTTGTCACTTACTAAGCGCGGAGTTAATGGCATTTTAAAATTTGTTTTCTTTCGTTTTTAAAAGGAAAATCAAATAGGATTGCCCGTGTCCTGTATAAAGCACATGTTGTGGCTTCGATTCAGATTCCCATGATAGACTACTAAAGTCTAAAAAGTACATTTCCGTATTGTAGACCGGCAACAGACCTCCAGGTTCATTTCAGGTCTGCTTTACCTCTCTTTTGACACCGTCAATCTCACTGTATCACTTTCCAGACTTGGAAGCTATGGCATCAAAGGAAGTGCCATCAAATGGTTTGCTTCTTACTTAATAGATACACCCCTGTGCTTCAGTAAAGGCATGCCCAGGGCGATTGTCCATTCCACAATGTGTCATGAGGGTCATGTCTGATCAGCCATTGCCTGATGCACCTGTAATTCAGTATGAGCAAAATGCGTTTGAAAAGAACTATGTACTAGTTGCATATATACCTACAAATGCAAAGCAAACCAAGGTCGAAGACCTATTTCTCTGAAATGTATTTGTGACTGAACTACATAAAGAGGGATCTGTGAAAACCCATATAGGTCTGCACAGCCTCCAATAATGTGTGTTGTGTTTTTTGCTTTTGCTGCCTACCTGAAGATAATTGCAGTTAACATCGGCAGTATTAGTTTTTTCATCACCATTGAAAGTAGCTGCCCTAACTTTCATTTTGGTGTTTCAACCGCTTCCTACATGTTTGTTTTAAAATCTAAGTAATAAATATCAGTGGAAAATGTTGTTTCTCTGTGAAAGCATTGCGGATGATTAAAGATTCTTCTGCGTGAATGTACTTTATTTTCTTCTCTAAAATGTATATCACTCTTTCTTATTTGTTGATTGCAGGTTTTGGATTGAACAGCTCGACACCGGTGTTAATCAGGTTGTTTCTGAAATGTCATTCATTCTAGGAAGATTTCCAGTTCTCAAATGGCTCTGTCTCATTGCTCATCAGCAGAGGAACTGTGCTGTTCAGGCCCCACTCATCAGTTGTTGTAATAATAAAAGAATATTTGTTTTGTTTTCATATTTTATGTTTAAAAATAAAATGTCAGAAAGTTTCTTTTAAAGTTGTGTTTGTGTGTGCTTGCCCTACAAACTTTTCGTCATTGCACCAGATTATTATTTGTTTCTGTTTAGTGCAAAAAAGGATCACTTCCTGGAAAATGACTTAAAGGCAGTTTCCCAGTAACTCATGCCCTAACACTTTTGGTGTAGCATTTCCTTATAACAGTTAAATAACATGCTTGTTTTTTTAGGTCTGGTGTGACAAATGTCAAAAGGACCTATTTCTAACCATATACATACAGTGGGCTTAGGGTCTGCTCCTTTAAGCTATTTGGTTTCTTTGACTAGCCTCTTTATTTATGTTTAAAAATACTTTATTTTGGAACATATATATATTTGAATATAAAAAAATATGCAACTATACAGAAAATAGACATGTTATAACAGCATTGTTCATCCGCAAAAAATATGAAGTTTAACAGTTTATATAATTTCCTGACTTTGCAAAATAAGTAAGAATAACAAGTTCGCATAGTAAAATCATTTGCATTTTTGTGAAATATTTTGAGTTTATTTTATTGTTTTAAAGGAGGAAGAGATGGGGAGCCTATCTAGAGTGCATATATGGCCAATAAGGAAATAGAAGAGGGAAAAGAGGTAAAAGAAATATAAAGTAGCAAATAACAAAAGATGTACAGTGTGTCAAAAAGAAAACTAAGAAAATGGTAAGGAATAAAGTGTTCATGGAGGTTTGGAAACGTCATCATTTCTAATGTTAATGGTATCAGATTGGATACATAGGAAGTCAAAGGCAACCAAAGCACATCTCTTTTGATAGCTACTTTTAGAGAGGGTAAATGTGCAGTGTCGAGGTTGTGTTTATGACAAATCAAGTTCCACCATGTGAGAAATGCAATGTTATTAACGTTCTTCCAATTAGAGGTAATGACTTGAAAGGCAACTGCCAGGAGTAGATCTACAAACTGACCCTTGGTTCTGTCCCCAAACCATATATCCGAACATCCATCAAGAAACATGTGGACGGTGTTATATGGAATCAATATAGAAAGCATCTCTGAAAGTTTATTCCAAGTGCAGCGGCTAACCTCGCGACCCTTCCCTCACCTAAAAATGAGGTTAATGTGACAACAGAGGGTCTTCAAACAAAAAATAAGGCAAATTGGGACACATTTGAACTATATGACCAGGGAAAGATCGCCAAAACGCTAGCGGAACTTAGACCGAACAACCACTATCAAGACCCTCTACCGGCAAAGTGTGTAAGAGAAATCAGCCACACTCTAGTTCCGATCTGGACCAAGATAATAAATGCTTCACTTGCACAAGGGACCCTCCCTGACTGCCTAAAAACTGGGCAGGTAGTGCCCATCATCAAAAAACCGACAGCGGATGCAACAGACCCGAATAACTATCGACCAGTGACCAACATCCCTTTACTGGCCAAACTTATTGAGAAATGCGTGCAGGGCCAACTGAGTCAACACATCGCTAAGTTCTCATTACTAGATGACTGCCAATCAGGATTCAGAACAGGGCATAGTACTCAAACTGCGATCCTGCATATTGTTGATGACGCCTTACAAGCCCTAGACCAAAATCATGCATGCCTACTGATCCTTCTAGACCTGTCATCAGCATTTGACACGGTAAATCACGAAGTACTAATGACCAGGCTACAAGACAGGATGGGTTTGTCCGGAAACATGCTGAAATGGTTCAATTCTTTCCTACAGAACAGGACTCAACTATTCCTGGTCAACCAAGCAATCTCTTCCCCGTGCCCTAACGCAATCGGGGTCCCGCAAGGTTCAACGTTATCCCCAGATCTATTCAACTTGTATGTAGAACCTCTTACGGAGATTCTTCGAAAATCACAGATATCCTATCACATGTATGCAGACGACACGCAAATATATATAAAGATCGCCTCCCTTGATGACATTGACCTAATGAATGAGACACTAAAGAGAGCGTTGCAATGGTTAACAACTAATCATCTGAAACTAAATGCCCATAAAACAGAATTCCTGCTAATTTCACCGACAAGGAGCAAACCTGAGGTAAAGGAATGGGTGAAATTGGTGACTGCGCTAAACTGCACTCCGACCCTAGTTAACTCAGCTAAATCACTAGGAATTACGTTAGATGAGAACCTCGACATGAAAGACCACATTAACTCAATGGCCAAGAGCGCCCGTTTACACTTGAACTATTTAAGAAAACTGAAACCCTTTATCTCAGAGGCGGATCTAAAACTGGCTATCCAATCGCTAGTTATCTCGAGGATCGAATATGGTTGCACCACGTTAGCTGGCCTACCGAAAACATCCACAGCACCACTAAAAGCCTGTCTCAACGCAGCGGCAAGACTCATCACGGGAACGAAGAAATTCGATCACATATCTCCCCACCTGAAAGCACTAAACTGGCTACCTTACGAGGCCAGAATTCAAATGAAGATGGCCTGTATTACCCACAAAGCGGTTCACTACAACACGCCTAGATATCTAGCCAAGAAAATTAAGCTATCTGGAGGTAACAGACCAACTAGAAGCGCTAAAGAGTTGCTATTGCGGCCGGCCTTCTTCCGTAAGAAAAAGACCTATGACCGAGCATTCTCCGGAGCCGCCCCCAGAGTCTGGAATTCACTCCCTCCAAACATCAGGAAGATTCAAAATACTGTAACATTCAAACGGGAACTGAAGAGCCTTTTTTCCAGCGTGTGGCGCTATTTCATGTAGCGTGTGTGTGGTGGCAGCTCCTCTGCTTTTAACCTCCCGTTTTTGGTATTTTATTTTAATTTTGTTTTGGGCACTTTCCCTCGTTTTTAACAGCCTGGTCCACATACTCTCACCTCTGCCATCTCTACTTGCATCCTAATTGTGGTTACTCACCGCGCTTTGCAGGTCCTTCGCCCTGTCTCGAGGCGGCCATCTTTGGTGAGTGGGATCAGCGTGCAGGTAGTCCTTTCTTTACCTTGCTCGCTGAATACTTAGGTAGCCATGCTGACGCGCAGCGGTCACGCGCAGCGGGGACGCCGAAATGACGTCGGAGTTACGCCAGAGTTCAGCCCGTCTGTGCCCTGACGGGCCCTGACGGGCCTAGGGCCGGCCATTATGCCTGTTTCTTCGGCGCCACCTACTAATAGGCTCCGATACAGGAGGGAGGCCCTCATTTCTTGTCGTCCGTCCCACCCTACTATCTGTAGTTTTGCACAGGAGGGAACAATTCCATTTCTACCGTGCAGAGCCTGTACTACCGGTCTTAAGTCTGTTGCCGTGAAGTCCGCTCTTTCCATGGCGCTCCTGAATTGCAGGTCGCTGCCGAGTCACGCTACTGAGATCAACTCGCTCATTCTGGACAACGAGCTTGATGTGTTGTTTCTCACTGAGACCTGGCTCTCCCCCAGCTCGGGCCCTGATATGGTCAGAGCACTCCCTCCAGGTTATCTCATATCTCATCTTGACAGACCTGTGGGGAGGGGAGGAGGAATTGCTATCCTTTTTAGAGACACGCTTGCTTGCAAGGTTCAGAATGGAGGTGTGACTGATTGTGAGAGCTGTCAGTTCTCCCTCCGTTTGTCACCTACGGTGTCTTTGGCGGGCCTGCTGATTTATCGACCCCCTGGATCTCTGGGAAATTTCTCTAATTCTTTCCTTGAAACAACTACACTTCTTGCTTCCTCGACTACCAACTTCGTTGCTCTGGGGGATTTTAATATCCATCTTGATGACCCCTCTAACGCCCCGGGAGTAGATCTGCTGGATGATCTCAAAGCTTTTGGGATCTATCTGGCCAACCCGGGGGCGACCCATGAGAAGGGACACCTGCTGGACCCCATATTCTCAAACCTGGACCACCTTAATTCATCTCCTGCGCTGGCCCTGCCCTGGACAGACCACTTTTTGGTGTCCGCAGTGTGGCATTTTGATAGCCTAGCTGCAATGGTCCCAAGGGTTTACACCTTGGAAAGAGCTTGGTCGAGGCTCCCGGTCGATACCTGGGCGGTACACCTGGAGGCAACGCGGCCCCCTCCTGGATCTAACCTGCTAGTCGCGGAAGCGAATTTACACATCTGGCTTACGGATTCGTTAGATACCCTCCTACCCAAAAAGAAACAACTTATGAAGGGGAAGAGAGTGGGTTCGGCGCCCTGGTATACGTCTGAATTGAGAACAATGAGGAAGGGTTGCAAGAGGTTAGAGAGGTCCTGGAGGAAAGACTGGAATGAAACGAGTCGGAAAGAATATCGGGTGGCTCTGAGTAGATATAAATCTGCCATTCGGGAGGCAAAATCTGGATTCTTCGAGGAGAGAATTGGCTCTGCGGCCAACTCTTCTAAAGAGTCATTCAGGGTTATTAAGGAACTACTGAATACCCCCGAACCTCAGATCATCCACGAGGACCCACGCAAAAAATGTACAGAATTGGCTTCCTTTTTTTAAAAAAAATCGACAATATATTGGCTTCCCTTCCCCGGCAAGCTGAGGTTTCTTCCCTGGGTGACAATTCCAGCTCTCAGTTTAGGATGCGATCAGTAGAGCTGGCCTCTTTTGGTCCCGTCACTATGGAGGAAGTTCTTTCGGTTTTGAGAACCATGAAGAGTGGCTCCCCGAAAGACCCGGCACCTATTAAATACCTAAAACAGGTGGCCTCTACTATCGGCGGCCCAGTGACGGACCTTATAAACTTGTCCCTCACTCAAGGGGTAGTACCCCCTAGTTGGAAAGGGGCGGTGGTTAAGGCTCTTTTAAAGAAGCCTAATTTGGACCCCGCCGACCTCGCCAACTTTAGGCCTATCTCCCTGCTGCCGGGCCTTAGTAAGGTGGCGGAGAAGGTGGTGAATTGCCGCTTGTCTGACTTCTTGGAGGCCAACTCCCTCTTAGGCGACTCCCAAACGGGTTTTCGCCCTGGTCAGGGGACCGACACCGCCCTGCTGGCGGTCGTGGAGAATGCTAGGAGCATTTTGGATTCGGGGGGATCAGTGGCAGTGATCCTCCTGGACCTCAGTGCTGCTTTCGACACCGTGGACCATCAGGTGCTTCTCCAACGGCTGGGGGGGTGGGGGTCACTGGTCTGGCCCTCGAGTGGTTTGCTTCCTTCTTGGAAGGACGTACATTCGAGGTGTGGGAAGGCCATGAAAAATCATCTTCAATCCCTCTCCAGTGTGGTGTGCCACAGGGCTCTTCATTGAGCCCTACTTTATTCAACGTCTATATGGCCCCCCTGGAGAGTGTGGTACTGCCGCTGGGTATTAAAATCATCAGTTATGCTGATGATACTCAGCTGGTGGTAGGCCTTTCCCAGTCGGCTCACCATCCTGACCGGCTGCACTCGTGTTTGGAGAAGATCTATACATGGATGTGCAGCTCAGCACTAAAGCTCAACGGCTCCAAGACTGAGCTGATGCTGCTGGGGAACTCTTTTTCATCTCTGTCCCCCAGCAGCTGGCCCGATTGCCTTGGACCAGCACCCACTCCCAAGCAGGAGATTAAGAGCCTGGGGGTGTGGCTTGAGCAGGACCTGTCGTTTAAAACCCATGCTAAAAAGACTGCTGGCGTGTGTTTTGGCCTGCTCCGCTCGGCTCGGAAGATTCTACCTCTGCTTCCAGTTGCCACTAGGAGACTTCTCATCCAGGGGCTTATCATCTCGCGGCTGGATTTCAGCAACGCGCTGTTCCTGGGTGCCCCAGAAGCCACCTTGAACAAACTACAGCAAGTGCAGAATGCGGCCGCCAGGCTCTTGACAGGTCTCCCCAGGCATCAGTCTGCTCGCCCCGCGCTGAAGGCGCTGCATTGGCTCCCTGTGAGGGACAGGGTGAAGTTTAAGTCACTCTGTATCGCTCATAAAGTCCTGCAGGGGGTAGGTCCACCTATTCTGGGGGAGATGGTTCAGCCTTATAAGGCCCCTCGCTCACTCCGATCTGACCATCAACATCTTCTGCAGGTAGGGAGGGTGAAGAAGGCAAGAACTGGTGGCAGAAGGTTTTCTATAAACGTGGCCACCCTGTGGAACTCTCTTCCCCTACATCTATGTTCGGAAGCTAGCCTTCTTCGGTTCCGCAAACTTTTAAAAACTTTTTTGTTCTCTGCTTAACTTCCGCACTATTCTGGTAGTTTCATTCTCTGGTGAGCGCTGGGATGCCTAATTGTAACCAGGCGCTATACAAAACTCAGAATAATAATAATAAGAGCCACATGATGAGTAAATACCCTACTTAGAGAAGCCCACAGATCATTGGTATGAACATTTACGCCAAAAGAGGGTTGTACTCATCATGAATAATTTGAAGAGCAATATCTGACAAATGACTGATTCCCGTTCAAGCCTCGGCTGTACACTTTACTGCTACCTCATATATATGTGATCTTATATACTGTATCTCACAGCCAAAACTATATAACCTCTACCTCACTTTGTTTATCTATATGATCCTTACTACAAGCTAAACCTATTAAACTCTTAATGCTAATTACACATGTAATTGTACTGATAATGCTTTGTAACCCTACCTCACCGAGCTTGACTATATGACTATGACACAAGCTAAGCCTTATGCACCTCTCAATGCTAACTGCACAGGCGTTAGGAATATATTTATCTAATCACCCCTTCTAGCATATCGCCTTCTACCTCATATCTGTTTTGTTGTTATAATTGCTATTATAATGTCAATCTGTAATCTTTTTATGTTAAGTGCTCTGATACCCACAGGTCTTGTTTGCGCTATATAAAACACTATAAATAAATAAATAAATCCCTGCTTCCGAAATGAAGATACATTGGGGCAGTTGAAAAACATATGCATGAAATCACCGTTAGAAGCATTGCAGGACAAACAGTTACACATATCCAAAAGTTTCATTTTGTATAAAGAACCGAGGTTATAAACAGCCTATTGTAGAACAAAAAGACAGTCTGAGTAGTGATGGCAGGCTGGGGCCTGTGACGTATTTTGAGCCATAT
Organism: Lissotriton helveticus; assembly: GCF_964261635.1. Taxonomy (NCBI): domain Eukaryota; kingdom Metazoa; phylum Chordata; class Amphibia; order Caudata; family Salamandridae; genus Lissotriton; species Lissotriton helveticus. Next base: position 1,739,568,060 of record NC_136063.1, on the reverse strand, counting down.
TTTCTACCATAATGTGGTGGAAAAAGTGGACTGTAGGACTTGCTGCCATAAGTCTTCAATTCTGGTCTTAGACCTATACAAGTCTGAAGAAGAAAGTTGCTTGTATAACAAGCATTGGCATAGACAATAGGTCTCGCCTTTGGGACCTTATAAGTGTTTACCCATACAACAGCTAATGTTGTTGCACCAAGGATATTGTGCTTATAACTAAATACTTATAAGGTCCTAAAAGCAAGACCTATTGGCTATGCTAATGCTTGTTTTGTCATTCGATCCAGATATATAATACAATAAGTCACGTTCCACCTACAACAAGCCAGAACTACGGGCTATTTACAGACTTTTAATTTGATATAACTGCTTAATGCATTCTTGGAATAGTCTGTGTGAAAGGCTGGAGTTGAACCAGTTGGAGTGAAGTACATGTTTAAATTATTTTGTAAAGGAAAAACCATACCAGGACGTTTGGGAGTCCCTGGGAGATGGTGTCTTCTGGTAACAAATATTTACTAGCGACATCTGACTTTAGAAATAGTCCATGTAAGAAAATAAGGTATAGGTTATACAAGTGTTACAGGGCATTCATGTACTGTTGAACAATTTCATAGCACACATCACACACCCATTTGCTGATTAGCACTTAAGTATTATGTGCTATGAGAACCCACCTCAATGGCTTTATTATAACCACTCTGTCAGGATTAGCCTGCGCCGATAGAGTATCAATTACAGCATTTTGTATTGAAACGTTATAGCGTCTCAATAAATACATAAAAAATACAAGGTACACTAATTTTATCGTCCTTAATAGGATGAACGGTAGAGTGCTCTTCACAAAATAACGTAAACCACAAGTGGTGTGCAGGAATCTGAGATACTTTACCCGCGAGAATATACCCAACATGTGCTCCAGCGATGCCATCACAACATACCATTGAACCTGATGCTGGTGGCGGTTGGATGAGCATTGTCAGGTACACTGTTCTGTGGGTCAGGAATTCGGACAGAAAACCCATTGCAAAGGCAACAAACCTGAAGCCAACACTCGGAAAACCCATTAGATAAGAAAAATGGCCATATTCAGGCGACAAATCAGCCCTTCGAGAATTATGAATAGCCCCTAAATCTGTAATTGCTACACTGGCACATTGCTAACTGAAAAAAGAAAATTATGCATTTGGCATGTGGAAAAAGTGCAGAACTGTCGGACAACTGGGTCACTGCTGCCCGCTGCGTTTGCGATTTGTAAAGTTGTGTGCTTGGATGGGGTTACTGCTACCCCTTTGCAAACGAAACAGAGGCACAATATCAAGCACATCCGTGGGAAACAAAAGCAACTGACATTTAATTAATAATTAAGAAGACAGAAGGAGGCGCACTTTTCTTTTCAGATTGAGTTCATGGGTTTCTCCACCAGTCGCAGTCCTTGGGTCAAAAGGCAACATTTAAATGGCAACCTGCTCTGCTTTTCTAGTGGCCTACTACGACTGTGATCCAGGACGCTCGTATATCGATGTACTAGTCAGCCCATGGCCTGAAGCTGGTATTTGAAAGTGACCTAGATTTAACTACTTCTGGCATTTGATACATTTTGGTACATTGGTACATTTGATAACGTTTTTACGAGATAGGTGTAAGAACAGCACGCATTGGTGTGATAATTGTCTACTGTTCATTGTAGTTAAAAACAGACATAATGCGAAATTAAAATCAAACATAAAGCATAATTGTAAGGCACTGTGGTTGCATGTCTAACTTAAATGAAGTTATGGAATATTTGTTAATCGGCTATAAGTCTGCTCATGTTTGGGAGGTCAGCATTTAACGTATGGGGGAACCTAGTGTAAAAGAAACCGGGGAGGAAGGTAGCGCGTGAGCGAGAGCAGGGAGATTGGAAATTGCTCGAGGGTAGTGTGTGAGCGAGAGCCGGGAGATTAAACATCAAAGTATGCTTAAAGTCAACTCGATGGTAGCGGGGCGCGGCCGGTCAAGAACAGGAAAGCGGCTAACAGGGGATGCAATAAACAGTCTTAATGGGTCAAATTATTACGCGTATGAATAGTGCCGCAGCAGGCCAGGGTATGCACTGAAATGGTAGCGTGTAAAGAAAAAAAGTAAAAGTTACTACCAGAGTTAGCTAATAGGTTTCATATTCACAAGAACGCATGACTGGTCTAAGCGGAAGAAAGACTGCTTTGGATAGTGAGGCAGGACTTCCTTGGCGGTCGTTTAGAAGAAAGACTCGCATAGGGTCCTCGGGTAAATCCTCGATAACACAGACCGTGAGAGAGCTGCACGGCCGTGAAAGTGACGCGGCAGCGAAAGTGATCGCGGGCTGTAAGGGTGCCTGCGAGCGATGCACTTAATGAGCCATGATGAGGCAGGAAAGCCAGATGGCGCCTGTGCTCGTAACTGTGCGCGTAACCGCACGCTCTAGGCCACACAAAAAGCTGTGGTCGGCTTTTCGAAGCCCACTCACTAAATGTCTCGCCAGATCAGCTTCAGTGGAAAAATCGTGGGTTATCACAGAAAGTATCAGGATTGGCTGAGGGGGGTGTAATAAGCGGACTCTCTATATTGTACACCAAAATGAAGTACAGTGTGCAGGGTCCACACAACCCTTACTAGTTTACAGGGATTAAAATACGAATCCCAAATGCTCTCATTTTGGTACTGTGGGCTAACAGTTTAGGCATATCAGAGAGTAGTGCTAAGCATTCATTACACACGCAAAGTTGGCAAGTGAGACACTGTTGTGGTCTAAATGATGTCCAGTAGTCCATGTGTAGATTAGGTAATATGGTTTATTGAGTAGTTATAATTAAGAGCCCCACCAGGAGCAGTCTTCCTGCCGTTCAGCCCATACTCCAAATGACTTTCTCAGACATCCAACATTCCCTACATCACAATGCATCAACTTTCATCTCCACACACACTGGCTGAGCAGCAGGTATAACACGTCTCTCTTTTATAGGGCACAAGAACACACTGCAATTGACCAATGAATAATTTGCATTCGCGGAAAGATACATGCATGGAAATAACAGATGGACCAATCGCAAACATCTGATGAAGACTAGAGGATGTTTATGCCAACAACAAAAGAAATGATAGTAAAGTACAATGTAATAATTGACATGCATGTCAACAAATAATATACAATGATGGTATGACACTGCACGCAGCTCTACTCACATAAATGAATGAAGCAACATAACCACGTCATTTCTAAATGCATAACAACTCCACTTAACCCACAACTACCTTTCCAACAAACAAAAACACATCTCACACACTACCACACCAGGCCTCACCCACCAAACCCCTAATGCCACAAACATACCGCTGGCCAGGCTGACATGAAAGACAACACACAGGGAACTAGCCACCCCAAGAGGCAGTAGGAACCACCCATAGCAAAAGAAAAACATTACAAGGGAGTTACACCCTCACATTCGTACCACACTAAAACGATACCATAACACTTTTAAGTGGGATGTTGGCTTGAGACCATCCCACAACCACACACGAGTGGTAGGCATGAGTGATTTATTATCAAACAGTCATCTCAAATGTAACATATATATATATATAGAGAGAGAGAGATGTAGAGATGTGGATATATATGTGATTAACAGCCATCTCAGACACAACAGCGATTTGCTTACAATCATACCACAAACACTAAATAGCGGTACACCTGAGTGACTTAACCATGCACAGCCATCTTAAACACAACACCAACAGTTAGCGATTTACTTACAATCATCCCATAACCACAAAATAGTGGTAGACCTGAGTGACTTAAACACGAGCAGTCAAACTCATTACACAAGTCATCCCAACTGTACAACCTAGAAAATGAGTGACTTAATACACACACAGTCATCTCGATACAGCAACAAACACCTATATAAAATGGGTGACTTACCCCCTCCTAGTCATCCCAAGAAAACCTCAACAATCATCTAAATGTGCTTATTTTATGGGAAAAATTACAACTATGAGCTGCTCATATAATCTGCATCTCACATGCAGTTGACACGCTCAATCCATCCATACATCATACATAACAACGCACCCAGCAATAAAATGGAAAACCCTGACAGAAGACCATGGCATGCACAGCACATCATGAAGTAGTAAATGCACCATGCATATAACTAACCCGTAACTACACATTGTAACATCCTGGACAATACAGCATAAAGTAAGCATACCATTAGGCAACAATAAGGCTTATAAATTAATAAGCACATAATGTTCAATATGGCAAAAAAAAATTGGAAGCAAACCACAATGACCAGATGCGGCATAAATACATAAAAGAAAAAAGCTTTGGTGAGCGACCTCTCACCTGAAGCACAGCACAGTTCAAATGCCCAACAGCCTTGCAGAAGTAGTAATGCTGCAAAACTTTGTAGATGCCCTCACGTCGCAGAATTGTTTGTGTACGTTGAACTAACTGACCCCGCTTCAAATAGTGAACCTGTCAGGCTAAAAGCAGTGTTTTCCGACAGCCCTCGGAAGTCATTGCCGGAGCACAAAGTAAAAACTTTAACCAGCTACCTCCATATTCCAGTGACCAAACCTTGAGCACCATCTGTAATTGTTCGCAAATAATTTGCCACTTCACAATCTCGGTTCAAAGACAAATGTTGTAGCTTCTGCAGTGACCGACCCAGAAGGGAAACGTCCAGAAAAACAAAGATGGCGGCTTGTACAGAAGATCCATGCCGAATGGCTCTAGCGAATGTGTGTGCCAACCATCCAAGAGTAGCCCACGTCTCTTGACAGCATCAGAGAGCACTGCATGTCGTCCCGCAGCACCATCGCGTTACCCAAGACCAAAGTAAGGACATGCATGCTACGCCTCGCGGCCCGTTCAAATGCCTCACGCCAGTAATGGCATAAGCCACTCGGCCCACTCCAATTCTGTACAACCGTGCCAGCAGGGCCTAGTCAAAACAAAAGGCAAGGCACTCCCAACATGTAGCTCACTAGCAGTGCCGATTCGGTTCATTTGTACCGCTGTAAACCTGCCAGTCCTTTATTATTAGACACAACAGCTAGATTTCGTCTTGGCTGCTGTTCTATTCTGTCTGCTCAAAATAAAAGTTTCCTCCTGGCATCTGCTGGATGTAAACCGCATGCAAGCTTCCAACTCTTTGAAATAAAAATTTGAGGCAGGCAAACATGCACCCTGCCCGTAGGCTGTCTGATATGACAAGACACTGGTGGGGCTTCAGGACGGTCTGTAACCTTACAATTCACATCCTGTGTAGCTTCATGTTCAAGGCATATGAGCTGCAGATCTCACACTTGGCATTAGATCGCCACCTGGTGTTGGGCTCAGATGATTGCATGTTGTTGTCGTCTTGGAAGAAGTCTTTGTAGTCACGAGATCGGTTACTCCTCCCTTGGACGATAGTGCGCATGGGCATCAACTCCATCTTTAGATTGTTTTCTTCCGGCCCTGGATTCCTATGTTACTTTTCCGCTCCGGTACATAATCTACTTTCTAAGTAGTTGGACGCGAAAAAACGTACTTAATTTCTTCCAAATAACTTTTCAGCATCTCAACCATTGACTCGACTTCATTAGCTCGATTCCGGTCGTCGACACGGGCCGTTGGGCCTATCCACGCCGTGAGGCCTACAGCTCATGGACAGGACGCCATTCAAGAAATGCCCACAGTGTGGAGCAAAATTCCCGCACAGCGACCATCACAAGGTCTGTAACCTGTGCTTATCACCTGAACACGAGTCCAGCTGTCCAACCTGCGCATCCTTTCGATCAAAGAAGACCATTCTAGATCGAAGGGCCCGTCGACACATCATGCAGAGATCAGCTCTGGAACCGGTGGACGAGGGCCCAGATGTCTCAGAAGAAGATTCCGAAGATCTCCGAAGAGGCAGATGACTCCGATGACTCCATCACTCCGGGTCAACGAGTGAGTACTACTGCCCCTACCCCAAACCCCCCCACCGAAATCGAAGGCAATGGTCAACACTCCGCCTCCTGGGCCCAGTCGCGACCGAAAACTTACTTCAGAAGCCCCGCCTTTGAGCCTGGCTGCGAAGAAAATCGAAAAGCCTTACGTTATCTCGGGGCCCAGCAAACCGCACGTGCCGATCCCACCAGCACCTTCGGCACCTATTGACCCGTTCCGAAACAGTTGACCTTGGAAGATAAATCAGGCCCGAAAACACCCAAGCCCGTACACAAGCCGGCTTCGAACGCTTCCATACCGACGAAACCAGCTTCGGCTCCAAAACCAAGATCCTCTGAGCCAAAACCTACGCCAATGGACTCTATCACATCTCCTAAGGCTAAAGATAAAGACAAACAACACGCTCGGAACCGAAAAAATCGGCGCCGAAAGAGGTTCCCACAGTAGAGGAGCTTTTTCATCCTGATCCCAAGCAAAAAAAGAGCTATATTGATCCAGAGACAGGACATGTTACCACTGCACCATATAGAAAGAGGAAGCTAGACACAGCACCTGCTCCTCCAGTGCCTGTGAAGGACTCTGCCACATCTCCTATGCACCCTTCTTCTCCTATACTTCCTTCTAACCCACCAAATCTTCCTAAACCTATTCCCCCTCAAAATTCTCATAATTTTTGTCCACCTCATACACCTCTTAATAACAATGATGATGATGACATGGGGGCAGGGGGTGACCCAAATGACCCGTTTACCTCCCCAAATGGTCCACCTGATTGGGACTACCTGGTCCCTTAAGAAGTACCGGACATTCCAGATCCACATCCATACCCCTCAAAACCATCTCCTCCAGAAGATAATATTGGGTCTGGACATTTAATCAATAGAGCTGCCATCTATCATGGTGTCACAATGCACTCAGATGAGGCAGAGGAGGAATTGTTATTAGATACTTTTCAGCAATCCCAAAAGTCAGTTTAAATATTACCCATGATTAAAGGGGTCATTAAGCATGCCCCCGAAGTGCTTAAAGATCCTGAACGTGCTAGGATCATAAACCCCAATATAGAAAAGAAATATAGGGCTGCCCCTGGAGATCCGGCCTATATTAAGGGGCAGCTACCCTTAGATTCTCTAGTCGTTTCCAATGCTAGAAAGCGCGCTAACTCCCAAACCTCAGGTGAAGCGCCACCTCCTGATAAAGAATCTAAAATGATAGACGCTGCAGGTAAAAGAATAGCTGCCCAAGCAAGCAATACCTGGCGCATAGCTAACACACAAGCACTGCTCGCAAGATATGACAGGGCACAATACGATCAGTAAGAAACACTTCTACAGCATCTACCTGACCAATATAAAGCATAAGCAAATGATCTAATCCAAGAGGGTAAGCTAATCTCAAATGCATCAATCAAATGTGCACTTGATGCAGCAGACACTGCCTCTCGAGCAATAAATACTAGTGTCCTCCTTACACTCCACGCATGGCTATGCATCTCCGGTTTTAAACAAGAGGTCCAAACTACTATCTTAAACCAGCCAATTAACCAACAGCAGCTTTTTGGGCCCGCTGTAGACACAGCACTTGAAAAGATGAAAAAGGACACTGACACTGCCAAATCTATGGGAGCTTTACAGTCCCCACAATCACGGGGCTCCTTTTGTCACTCCTTTTTCAGAGGAGCCTCCAAACAGATTGGAGCAGACAATTCAGCTTCCTTTAAGGCCACTACACAAACATCCCCCAATAGAGTATATTTTAGAGGCAGCTACAGAGGAAGCAGCAATAAGGGAAGAGATTGAGGTAATAACAACAATCAAACCTCTCTCACCACAAAACAGTGACTTCCTTCTGCTCCCCCAACTGCATTCCACTCCTTTCGGGGGGAGATTAGCACAGTTCTTTACCTGTCTGGAATTCCATCACAACAGACAGGTGGGTGAGTCAAATTATCTAGTATGGTTACTGCCTAGAACTTACAGCTACCCCTCCACATATGCCATCCAGACAGCGTCCAATGTCCACAGAACATCTTACGCTGCTAAAACAAGAGGTTCTCTGATTGCTTCAAAAAGACGCAATAGTGATAGTTCCCTTACAACATCAAGGAACAGGGGTTTATTCACTGTACTTCCTAATACCCAAGAAGGACGGGACACTAAGACCAATTCTCAATCTCAGGCCCCTCAACCTATATATACACTCAGATCATTTTCACATGATAATTTTACAACAAGTGCTCCCACTGTTACAACAAGGCGATTTCCTTGCCACACTAGATCTCAAGGACGCCTACTTCCACATTCCCATACATCCTTCTCACAGGAAGTGTCTAAGATCTGAAAGAAACAGGTTAGTGTTAGATTCCTTACCTTAGAATATCCCCAGGCATCAGACTGGATCCGGAAAGTTTTGCGTAGCAGTACCCCTGCGCGTCGGTAGGCGTCGTATGCGGCTCCGCGTCCGTCGTCTGTGTCGCTGGGATGACGTCGCCGGAGTACTTTGACGCCGTCCTCGCGTGCTGACGTCAGTTCTTCTTTTTCCCGCGCCAGCATGCTCAGATCCGAAAAAAGCAGTACTTCTTACTCACTTTTTGACTGACTTTTTCTATCCTTTTTGGGTCCTTTTTCGTGTCGGTAGACTCTCGGTGCCGGTAGGGATGCCCGGGTTCAAGCCCTGTGCTGACTGTAACCGTCTGATGTCGGTTACCGACCCCCACCGTCGGTGCCTGTATTGCCTTGGGGCCGACCACGACGACAAGTCATGCCCCGACTTCCGGGCCTAGACGTCGAAGGCTAGGCGGGAGCGGTCCCGTGAGCGCCTTGAGCTCTGGCAGTCGGCCCCAGGCCAGGTCAAGGAGGAGGTCGAAGGACCGGTCGCGGGGCCACAGTCATCGCAGCTCGGCAAGTCGACACCATTCGTTGGGCTCCAAGTCCTCAGGTTAGAGGCATAAGAAGTCGAAGAGATGACATCGCTCTTCCGACTCCCCCTACGCTCGCGTGATGCGGCCGGGGGTTTGGGCGACACCTCCCATGCGGCTCTGCCGGAGTCACAGGCACCGCTGCCAGCTCCATACCCGCCGTCCCTGGGCTGAATGCGACGCCGGAGGAGATCGATGCCTTCCTCATGGCCATGAGGTCGCTCTCTCCTACGTCGGGACTTGCTGTGGCGCCTTCCGGCCCCGCGGCCCCAACTCGGAGCCCAAGCGGGCCGGGTGCTTCGGCGCCATCGACGAGTTTGGTCCCGATGCTGCAGGGCCCCACCGGGTCCGGATCCGGATCGCCGCTGGTCGACCTTACGACCCCTCTGCCGGCGCCGTCCCCCAGGGTGTCGCCCCCGACGCTGTCCCCAGACGGCGACGTCCCTGATCCCTCCCTCGGTCCGGTACAGAAGCCGCATTCGACGCCGAGAGAAGAGCAATTCTTCTATGACCCGGCCCCATCCTTTGCACCTGACTATCAGGAGATGGGAGACAAGGAGGATTGGGAGGAGTCTGAGGAGCCTCTGGCACGATAGTGCCAGTCGTATCAGGACTGGGCAGTGGATCTAGGGGAGGCTAGTGGTTTGGACACTTCACCCGACACTGGCTTTGTCTCCCCTCCTACCGTGGCTAAGGAGAAGGGGGCTGCTTACAGCGTGGTGCTGACGAGAGCGGCCAAGGCCTTGGCTCTTGAGCTCCCCGTCGCGGCCGTGAGGACTACCCTCCTCACAGAGGTCCTTAAACCGCAGGCAAGCTCTTCGGAGCCTCTACTGCCGTTTAATGAGGCCCTTACTGACGTTCTGTTGGGCACTTGGTCCAGGCCTGCCACAGGTCCCCCTGTAGATCGGAACGTGGCCAGGCGCCATCGCCCGGCCCCGGGCGACCCTAGCTTCCTGTCCACCCACCCCACCCCCGAGAGCCTGGTTATCCAGGCCTCTAACTCCCAGAACGCATTCTCGACTGCCCCACCTGATCGGGAATCCAAAAGGTATGAGCAGTTCGGTAAGAAGCTGTTCTCCTCACTTAGTCTGGGGTTGCGGTCGGTCAACACCGCTTGCCTTTTGGGTCGCTATACCCACTCTCTGTGGGACACGGTCACGGACGTGCTGCCAGCTTGCCCGGAGAAGGCCCTGGTCAAACTCGCTCAAGCCCTTGCGGAAGGGCGGGATGCAGCAAGGTTCTCTATCCGATGTGGGCTGGATACCACGGACTTGCTGGGCAGGGCGATTTCCACAACAGTGGCGGTTCGCCGCCACGCCTGGCTGAGATCCGCCAACTTTTCGGCTGATGTCCAGAATTCCCTCATGGACATGCCGTTTGATGGCTATCTCCTCTTTGGCGACAAGGCAGACAGTGCGCTTGAGCGTTTCAAGGACTCCAGGGCAAGTCCTTGGGCCTATTGGGCCAGCGCCAGCAAACTTCTGCCTTTCCCTCCTTTCGTGGCCAAGGAAGGGGCGCCCCCTCATGTCCTGCCAGCAACGGGCCGCAGACTAACATCCAGCGCGGCGGCGGACGTGGTAACCGCCGTGGCGATGCCAGGGGATAGCGGCAAGGCTAGTCCACATCCACCCCCGCAGCATCTGCCTCAAAGCCTTCCTAGTCCGAGCTTTCAGGCCCATTTGACACCAGTGGGGGGCAGGGTTTGCCATCACCTCCTCCACTGGCGCACCATCACATCGAACATTTGGGTGCTGCAAATGGTCCGAAGGGGCTACTCCCTCCCCTTCGAGGCGACCCCTCCAGCCATGCCACCGCAGAACCACCGCGTGTCGGGGGATCACTTGCAACTTCTGCAAGAGGAAGTTACGGCCCTCTTGGCCAAGGGAGCCATCGAGCGCGTTCCTGGGCCAGAAGTAGGATGTGGTTGATACTCTCACTACTTTCTGGTTCCCAAGAAGGGCAAAGGCGGCCTACGCCCTATTTTGGACCTGCGGAACGTCAATGGCTTCCTCCGGAAGGAGAAGTTAAAGATGCTGACTTTGACATAGCTGCCCTAGACCCAGAAGACTGGATGATAGCGTTGGACTTGCAGGACGCATATTTTCACATCCCCGTCCTGCCGGCACCAGACAGTCGTCAGCCACCTCCAGACTACGGCCGACCTCCTGCACCTGCTGGGGTTCTCCATCAATGTGCCGAAGTCACACCTGTGTCCCTCTCAGAAGCTCCTCTTCATCGGAGCGGTTCTGGATTCGGCACGGTTTCGGGTCTATCCTCCCGAACAGCGGGTTCGAGAAATTCAGGCTCTGATTCATATCTTTCAGCCTTTATCCCGAGTCTTGGTCAGGTTGACGCTGCGGCTTCTGAGGCTGATGGCCTCATGCATCCTTCTGGTGCATCACGCCAGATCGTGGATGCGGGCTCTGCAGTGGGACCTGAAGTTTCAGTGGGCCCAGCATCAGGGCAACCTGTCCGACCACGTCCTGATCTCGGAAGGCACTGCGAGACAGTTGCAGTGGTCGCTCACGGACCGCGATTAGGTCAGCGGCAGATCCCTCTCCCTACCCCAACCGGAGCGCATAGTAGTGACGGATGCGTCCCTCCTGGGCTGGGGGGGCCACATGGGAGAGGCGAAGATCAGAGGCCTCTGGTCTCCGCCGGAGTCCCGGCTCCATATCCACCTTCTGGAGCTGTGGGCGATCCGACTTGCACTGAAGGCATTCCTTCCCTCTGTTCGGGGAAGTGTAGTGCAGGTGTTCACAGACAACACCACCGCCATGTGGTACTGCAACAAACTGGGCGGGGTGGGGTCGTGGACCCTTTGCCAGGAGGCTCTGCGCCTCTGGCAGTGGCTGGAACACCAGGGCGTCACTCTGGTGGTTCAACACCTGGCAGGTTCCCTGAATGCCAGGGTGGACAAACTCAGCCGCCGGTGCATGATGGATCACGAATGGCGTCTGAACTCTGACGTGGCGCAAGGTCTCTTTCAGCAGTGGGGAGAGCCTTGGTTAGATCTATTCGCCACCGAAGAGAACGCGCAATGTCATCAGTTCTGCGCGTTGGAAATTCCAAGGCGGCACTCGCTCGGAGACGCTTTTCGTCGCGAGTGGAGCTGCGGTCTGTTGTATGCCTTTCCGCCTATATCACTTCTGCCCAGAGTGCTGAAGAGGATCAGGCGCGACCGGGCCCAAGTCATCCTTGCTACTCAGGACTGGGCATGAAGATACTGGTATCCCGAGCTACTCAGCATGTCAGTCGATCCCCCGATTCGACTGCCTCTTCAGGAGGACCTTCTCTCGCAGCAGTAGGGGACGGTCCTCCACTCAAACCTGTCCAGTCTCCACCTACATGCATGGAGATTGAGCGGCGACAGTTGAGGCCATTTGACTTGCCACCTGAAGTCTGTGATGTGATTCTGGCAGCCAGGCGTCCCTCCACAAAATTGGTATACGCCTGCAGGTGGAACTAATTTGAGGCATGGTGCACAGCAAAGGCTGTGAATCCCTTTTCAGCCCCCCTTCAGAGGTTCTCCTCTTTCTTCTTTCTCTTGCCCAGCAGGGTTCTGCTCTGGGCACTATCAAAGACTACCTCTCTGCCATCTCAGCCTTCTTAAGGCTTCCTGATCAGCCTTCTCTTTTCAAGTCCCCTGTTGTAAATAGATTCTTGAAGGGCATCACTCACATGTTTCCTCCTGTTCCTTTCGTGATGCCTCCGTGGGACTTGAACCTTGTTCTGACTTATTTGATGTGCACTCCTTTCGAGCCACTTCACAATTGCCCTCTTCGTCTTCTAACTCTTAAGACTGCATTCCTAGTTGCCATCACCTCTGCCAGTAGAGTGAGTGAGCTCCAGGCTCTTTCTTCTCAACCTCCTTTCCTCTCTGTCCATCCGGACAAAGTTGTCTTGAGAACGCATCCCTCTTTCCTGCCCAAAGTAGTCACAGCCTTCCACATCGGGAAGTCCATCACCTTGTCTACCTTCTTTCCGCCTCCGCATACCTCGAAAGAGGAAGAGAGGCTCCACCGTCTGGACCCAAAACGTGCGCTCTCATTCTATCTGGACCGCAAACGCCAGTTCCGGGTGGACGACCTGCTCTTTGTTGGTTACGTGGGCGCTAAGAAGGGACGGGCTGTGCACAAACGGACCATTTCTCGATGGGTTGTTTTGTGCATCAAGGCTTGTTATTCACTGGTTAAAAAGGAGCCTCCTGTGGGGCTGCGTGCCTAATCCACTCGGGCCACGGTGGCTACTACTGCCCTGGGTTGGGGAGTCCCCTTGCAGGACATCTGTCAGGCAGCTACGTAGGCCTCGCTGCATACGTTTGCTAGACACTACTGCCTGTACCGCCAAGTCCGGAGAGATGGCTTTTTCGGCCGTTCTGTCCTCCAGGACTTTCTGGTGTGATCATTGTTTCACAGACCCACCACTGGGTTGGTATTGCTGGGGTATCTATTCTAAGGTAAGGAATCTAACACTAACCTGTTTCTTTGAGATGCACAAGTTACTTACCTCCGGTAAAGATATATCTGTAAGAAACAGTTGTTAGTGTTAGATTCCTTACCGCCCCACCCATCCTCCCCGTTCTGCGAACCGATATCTAGGGTTAAGGTACATCCCTTTGAGGGCCCTAGTTTTATGGCACCAGTGTCGGGTTTTTATCATGGCTCTGTGTTCCTGGCGCGGCAAAGCTGTGTATAAGAATTTACGTCAGCGCGTGAGGGCGGCGTCTAAGTACTCCGGCAACGTCATCCCGGCAGCAACGACGCCGATGACGGACGTAGAGCCGCAGACGACGCCTACCGTCGCGCAGGGGTACTGCTACGCAAAACTTTCCGGATCAAGTCTGACGTCTGGGGATATTCTAAGGTAAGGAATCTAACACTAACTACTGTTTCTTACAGATATATCGTTACCGTAGGTAAGTAACTTACGCGTTTGTACTAGTCGGTCAACACTATCAGTCCTTCTATTCTGGGTCACAACTGCACCAAGAGTGTTTACAAAGTACCTTGGAGTAGTAGCAGCACATCTGAGAAGACAACACATCCATGTCTTCCCATATCTAGACGACTGGCTGATAAAAGCCAGGTCATTCAATCAGTGTGTCCAACACACTTATCAGACAATTCAAACATTGCACAACTTGTGGTTTACGATCAACTATACCAAGTCGCATCTCCAGCCCTCCCATATACACGGCTATCTGGAGGCTACAATTAACGCCTCTACAGCTCTAGCTTATCCCAGTCCAGCCAGAATACAGAGCATTCAAGCCTTAGTCACAAAATTTCAACACCAACACTCTACTCTCTCCCAGCCAGAGTGTTCATGCAATTCATAGGCATGATGGCATCTAGCATTTTTATTATACCATATGCAAGACTTTGAATACGTCTATTACAGGAATGTCTAGCACATCAGTGGAATCGGGCTCAAGGACAACTTACAGATCTGGTGTTGGTGGACAGTCGCACACATCGCTCTCTGAAGTGGTGGAACACCAAAAACTTGTCCAAAGGGCGGCCGTTCCTCGAACCTGTTCCACAGATAGTACTTACAACAGACGCATCTCTGACAGGATGGGGAGCCCATCTCCTACACCATACAACTCGGGGAAGATGGACCACTCAACAAAAAGTGCTCCACATCAATCACCTGGAGCTACTAGAGATATTTCTAGCCCTAAAATCCTTCCAAGTACATATACAAAACAAAGCTGTCTTGATCCGGACAGACAACATGACAGCCATGTACTACATACAAAAACAAGGAGGCACACATTCTCTGCAACTGTCCCAGCTTGCACAGAACATTTGAAGATGGGCCATTCCACAAAAAATATATCTACTAACCGAACACCTTCCAGGAGTACACAATCAGATTGCAGATCTGTTAAGTCGACAGACACAACAGATTCACGAATGGGAGCTACATCCACAAGTTCTACCATTTTTTCACAAGTGGGGCCAACCAGACATAGATCTGTTCGCCACACAGGACAACGCAAAATTTCCAACCCTCGCCGCCAGGTTTCCACACCCGTTGTCCAAGGGCAATGCGATATGGATGAACTGGTCAGGCAGATTTGCGTACGCTTTTGCGCCACTCCAACTAATCCCACTAGTAGTACGCAAGCTCTGACAAGTCTCTCAAACTAATCTTAGTAGTCTAGTTCCACACCAAAGACTGTGCCTGTCCCCATCCATGTTAACGCAGAACCATGGAAAGATCAGACATCCAGATCCAAGTCAACTGACTCTGGTGATCTGTCTCCTGAAGTCTTAGAGTTTGGTTACCTTAACTTGCCACCAGACTGTATGAACATCATTAAAGCACCCAGACGACCTACTACTAGAGCTTGCTATGCTGCAAAATGAAAAGGGTTTGCCATTTACTGCACCAATGATCATATTAATCCACTGGATGCTTCTATCCAGAAAATCTTTTGATATCTTCTACACTTACAAAGATGTAAGCTAGCATACTCATCTATACGTCTACATCTTGCAGCACTTGCTGCATACTTACAAAATATACATTTGTCACTATTTAGAGTGCCTGCAATTAAGGCATTTATGGAAGGATTTAAAAGAATCATTCCTCCTAGGTTACCAGCCTCTCCAGTGTGGAACCTAAATATTGTTCTTACCAGGCTCATGGGACCCCCATTTGAACCTTTAAACAAATGTAAACTACAATTCCTCACATGGAAAACAGCTTTCCTAGTGGCCATTACTTCTCTTAGAAGAGTAAGTGAGATTCAAGCTTTCACTATGCAGGAACCATTTTTACAATTACATCGTAACAAAGTGGTCCTAAGAACAAATCCAAAATTCCTTCCTAAAGTCATCACTTCATTTCATCTTAATCAATCAGTGGAGTTGCCAGTGTTTTTTCAAAACCCAGACTCTGTAGCAGAAAGAGCTCTACACACCCTAGACTTAAAAAGAACCCTTCTTTATTATATTGACAGAACCAAATCCTTTTGCAAAACAAAACATTTGTCTGTAGCTTTCTCTCCACCACATAAAGGCAATCCCATCTCTAAAGCTGGTATTGCAAGGTGGATTGTAAAATGTATACAAATATGCTATCAAAAAACAAAACGCACATTAACAATTCCTCCGAGAGCGCACTCCACACGCAAAGTAGGAGCCTCTATGGTTTTCTTGGGGAACATTCCCCTAGAAGATATCTGTAAGGCAGCAACATAGTCTACAACACGCACCTTCACTAAACACTATTGTGTTGATGTGCAAGCCAAGCATCAAGCTGCTGTAGGCCAAGCTGTCCTCAAACTCTTTTCCAAACTACTGCAACAGATACAGGTGACCACCGCTAGGAGAGATACTGCTGTATAGTCTATGCTAAGTGTGAGATCTGCAGCTCATATTCCTCGAACGGAAAATGCTACTTACCAGTATGCATCTGTTTGTGGCATGTAGAGCTGCAGAGTCTCACACGCCCACCCACCTCCCCGGGACCTGTATCTGTTCCAGTTCTATCTTACTTAGATATACACACAAGGACATCTTTTTTTTCTTTCTACTAACTCCATCATTTCCCATCATGGCGAAAAACAATCTATGGATGGAGTCGATGCCCATGCGCACTATCGTCAAAACTAGGAGGGGTCACCTATCTCGTGACTACAAAGAAGTCTTCCAAGATGACAACATGCAATCATCCGAGCCCAACACCAGATGGCGATCTAATGCTAAGTGTGAGACTCTGCAGCTCTACATGCCAAGGACAGATGCATACTGGTAAGTAGCATTTTCCTTTCTTCTGTAGATGCCAATTATAGTAGTAAATGTTCCTCGTGCCTAGTTCCTAAAGAAGCTTCACTTCCTTACATTCCTGGTTCCTCAATTTCTCTCAGTAAATTTCCTTCAGCTTACACACATAGGTTCTTGTTTAAAATTGTCGCCAAAATGTTGTAATCTAAATGATGTCCAGTAGTCCAGGTGTAGGTTAGGTAAAATATTTTGAGTAGTTACAATTATGAGCCCCACCAGGAGCAGCCTTCCTGCTGCTCAGCCCATACTCTAACTGACTCTCTCAGACAACCAACATTCCATGCATCACCATGCACCAACATTCCACACCACACTGGCTGAGCAGTAGGTATAACAGACACACACTCAATAAAGAAATTCAACACCAATTTATGGAGATTAACAGATTTTATATGAATTTAGATACAAAGATCATCATAATCGGGTGGTAAATACTTTGTAATATAGTTATGTTTTTTTCAAAACTTGGAAAATGCACTGCATCATATCTTTAAAGCGGAAATGTTATCCTATGGGGGACAACATATACTGTTTTCGGCCACTTAGCAACGAATTACAGGGCTGTTCTTCAGGATTTAAGGTAAATCTGGATCAAGGTCCAAGGCAGCACCAACAGGTTACCTCAGCGTCCGTGTGCAGAGGTGCTCTTTTCGGCATCCGGTGCCCCGTTAAAGTCAATGGGAAATGGTCCTGTTGAAGAGGCCGCAAGCAGTGACTGTGGGTGGGGGGGGAGGGGGGCGGGGGGGCAGTTTGGTAGAAACCACAGGGGGGCACAGGTCTTTAGGGTCTTTGTCACGCAGGCGTACCGTCAGTCCACTCTTTCTGGCGGGGGGGCTTGTGAGCAGTGGGGCTTCGTCCGGCATTTCACATCGCTGTAGACTCTTACGGTTCTAGGTTCCTGCGAAAAGAGGCTGCAGATGGTGACTGCGTGACCAGTCTGGCCAAACCCAAGGGAAGGCTCAGCTCTTGAGGGTCTCAGGACCACGTTAGCTCAGTTGCCTCCCTCGGACACGAGCTGTGGGGCACAGGTGCATGGGTGTTTTCAGGCTTTGGGTCCCACACGTCCTGAGACTTACTCTGAGTCTCGGTGACCTGGTGAAGAGGGGAAACAGGGCAGCAGGGCCACTCTGTGCTGGCCTGGTGGATCCCGACACCCCTCTACAGTAGGTCTTGCTTTGTGCTGATGGAGTTCAGACTGGACCACAAGCAAGACTTCATTGCTGCAACTGCTCCGATACCCCGGCTATTGGTGGTGGTGTCTCCAAACTCGGTAAGGAGACGGACCTGACCTTATTGGAGCATGATGCCCTTCTCCTGTTACACTGCTCCTTCAGTGAGCCTGATGGGCTGCAGAAGCAGGGGATTAGCTCCTCTACTCCAAGGGAGATCTTTCATGGTTGTTGAGGGGCTGGGCAGTCCTCCAAGGGTTTGGGGAGGATATCCAGTGTTTGGTGAAGTCTCTCCAGCCATCGTCGAAATGCAAGCAGTCAGGCAGGGTTTGGCACAAGTCTTTGGTGCAGGTCTTCAGTTCTCACCTTCTTCTGTCCTTCTTTCTTGCTCGGTTCCCAGTAGTTTAATCTGCTTTCCTGGTGTCAGGGGCTATCTAAATACTGCATGTACAGGCTTTACGGTGAGTGGAGGGTAATAGCCATTGAGGATTTCTACACCGTCCAGATGACTACTTCCTGTGGGGAGTGGGCATCACCCTGTCCCAGAGTTCATAATTCCACCACACACTAGATAGTGGAATTCCTACTTACGTATTCACTTCAGACTGCCCACCCTAGAGGTGCGCCCATCCTGTCAGTGACTTGGAAGGACCAATTTTCAAGGAAGGACTTCAGCCAAGAAAAGGCTTGTCCTGAGATACCCACCTTCTGCAATCTCTCAGCTAGAATTTTGTGGTCCATAGTATCAAATGCGGAACTGAGATCTAGGAGGATGATGCCTCCTGAACCTCCTTGATCAAGCAGTGTTAGAAATGGGGTTTCTGGTTGGCTAGGGTATGCACCTAAGCTAGGCAGAACCCACCACTCTTTTCAGGGTAAGGGAGTTACACAAGATAACTCCTGCTCATCCCGTTGGTAGCTTGTCAGAGCAGTCAGGCTTATCCCAGATGCAATGTGTAAAGCATATGCGCAACACACACACACACACACACACCAAGAGACTCCACACAAGGTTATCTAAAAATATCCTTTGTATTATAACATGAATCATTGTACCACTAGGCACAACAATAATTGGCATAGCCAATAGGTCTCTCTTTTGGGACCTTGTAAGTGTATAGCCATGCAACAGTTTATGTTGTTGCACCAAGGATATTGTGCTGCATAACTAAATACTTAAAAGGTACCAAAAGCAAGACCTATTGACTATGCAAATGCTTGTTCTTTTTTACACATTTTATTCTGCAGTCTGATGGGGACCTGGCCCATGGTATGCTGAGAGCCAGCAGAGCTGTTGAGGTTGTTTGTAAGATAAGTGGGCTGTCCGGAATTCGGTTTAAACCGAATGTGCCCGGTAGTACCCTACAGCCTAAAAATCAGCTGACCCGGTTGAAACAGAGTGTCACTGATTTTTCACATTCTTATACCACTTGGCCACTTGAGGGAGCCAAAGCAGTACAAAGCTGAACTGTACTGAAAAGGTTGCTCGGGAACGGAAACCTCCCAGCTGCCTGCACTGGCTCTTTTGAGGGTTTTCCATTGTTTGTTTCCCTGTGTTGCTTGATAAATATTGCTGATTGGGCTAGGGTGCAAGGGTGGTCTGTTTGTGTGCAGGACCTCGGATAGTGTTTAATGGGCTGTTAGTATGCTGACTTCAGGAGGGGCCCCTTTTTATCTGGGGAGAAGAGCTACTCAGTCTTCGCCCGCAGGGGTCTCCAGCCCCTTTTGGAGAATTCTCAGGCGCGCAATGCCCATAGGGCTCAAATTGCTACAGCGTCCTTGCCCCCTCCCCTGCCCCCCCCCCTGTCCCCCTTGTGGTGTGTGTCAACCTGGGCTGAGTCAGCTTGCCGGGCGCGTACACAGCCGTACCCGAGTACTACTTCACAGGTCTTTAAAAGACCATTTACGTGTGAACGAGGCTTTGTTGCTCTTACACCGCTTCATCTCCATTCTGGAGATATCTGCTTTCTCCTTATATTATAGAGGCCAATAATGTCCTACTGCTGATGGATTTCAATTATCATTGGGAGAATGTCCAAGACACAGAAGTCATCCAGTTGCTATCAGATTTGGGTACAGTTGAAGGGACACAGAGGGTGTGTGGTCCGACACATGTGCCAGGCCACGCGCTAGATCTAATATTTAATTGTTTCATTCAAATCATCGGTTGCTGCAGGGTGCATGTGTTTGTGTGAGTGGCTATATGCCATTTCAAAGAGAAAGGATAAGTGGGCATCGCACTTAGGGTGGAAACTGAAAGCCCTAAAACTCAAATGTTTTCGATCGGCCAATAACTGGTCACGTGATGAGTATCAAACCCTCACTTCCGGCATCAGGCCACCAAGAGCAGTTTACAGTTCAGCTAGTAGAGCGATGGTATACTTAATTGCCCAGGGCTGGGGTCAGTGTTTCAAGTAAAACATGAGCGAAGCATGGAGCAAAATTCATTCTAACCGCGAGCTCCAAGGGAGGTCTGAGGCAGACTGCATGGGGGAGGGGGGGTCAGGGAGATAAAACCGGGGACTGCAATGTGCTTGACTGGTGCCAAATGCGTTTTTTACAAATGTTTCTTGGTGGGCCTGCTGCGTGCCCAGTGTGTGGCTGGCCCTGGGGGGCATTGCTTTTGGGGCATTTATTCATAAACATGTTTATGTCCTATATGTAGCCTTGAAGCCAAACAAAGTGTCTACATTGTAAATAAACCAAATATACATAGCTTCATGTTGTTAAATAACTCAATAAACTAAGATATTTGTATTTGTTGGAGGAAAAATGGCCAAATAAAATGCCGCAAAATTGACGCTAAATTTCCATATTTGTTTCGCTAAATTTCCATTTTTGTGCCGCTAAATTTGCTAATCCATGCCACTATATCCTGGGAGGTCTGGCAGATCTCTGCATCTTGACACCTGCTAGGCGTGCTGAATGCTCTGATTTTAAATGGTACCATATTCCAGTGGCCCCAAAGCTGTATCTATGTCTGGTCCCTCTGGAAAACATTTTACCACACAGTTTACAGATAAAATGTTTGCAGACACCTTGTTTCACACCCTCTGGAATAAGAAAAAAATCCAAAACCAAAGATGCTTTGACAGCCATGGGAGCTTTAGCAGTAGAATGGAGATGAAAGGGTGAAAAATCATCAAAGCCTCGTTCACATGTAAATGGTGTCTATTGCTGGAAGAATTACACTACCCCCCCACCCCCCGCCAAAAATTTGGGTATAGTTGCACCTCTGAGAATTCCTCTACAATTGTTATCCCTGCAGCTGCTTAGGTGTGCATTTTCAATTATTATTTGTAATGCCAATACAATCTGTTTTTTATGTGTATATGTGTGCAGATAGGAACAAGCCCTCGTTCTGACTAAAAACGTACACAGTTTTAACTTTAAACTGTGCAGTGCGTGCTGCACCGGAGTCACGCTGGTGACAGCCTGGGGGCCAACGCTGCAAAAGACCTCATTAGCAATTTAATCTGACACAGGACACATTTCCTGGAAGACCATGAAGGAGTGGAGGGGATATTGCTTAAAAACAGGTGGGAAAGACTTGCCACACCACCACTCAGTAACTGTTTTCCAGTTCCAGCTGGAGAAGGGATAGTGAAAATCATTCACCACACCAAGGTCACCTGGCACGTTGTGTTCTAGGCGGCTGGAAACGTGAAATTCAACCAGCACGTTATTTCACCTGATGCAAAAAATAATCTAGAAAGCGGCGGCCTCCTTTAAAGGTCAGTAATTAGTTTGGAGACTATGACTCATCTGATTGACAAATCCTGGCCCACTCCCCTCAGGGCTAATCTCCACCATGTCAGATAACGTGTTCTTTTTTTAGCCGCTATTTTGTGTCAGTTTAATCACAGCCCATGCATCTCTTTTTGTCAGTTTTCATGTGGTATTTAACCTGACAGTCATGAGGCATATATTGGATTCATATAAGACACCTCTTCCATTATTTGTAGTATCTTCGGCTATTTCTCTCAATCAGATTTTATGATTTGCTGCGCAGTACTACGTGTTGAAATCTGTGGCTCAGATTTTTAATAGGAAGATGAATATTTCAGTATTGTATTTATTAAGTTTCTCAGAGATTGTGTCTGCTGAAAAGTGTGCAGGTGCAACAGAAATGAAAGAAGAATTACTGGATGCACTGAAACTATCTCAGAGGCAGAATTTAATAGCAAAGTTCCAATGCTGGCACTGACTAGGATTCTAGGTACCCCAAGCAGCTCAGCAGTTGTTTAGTAGTCTGAACAGCCACCACCTGAAATGCTGCCCAACTTGAGTCACTCAATCAGTAGGAGGCACTCTTCAATACCAAATAAATTAAAGCGGGGAACATGCGTGCTTTTAGGCAGATCTGTTCAAGTTTGAGATGCTACATATACACAGAAGACCAATGTCCTTAAAAGTTCTGTTAAAATAAATGCAATGTTTTGTTCAAGCCATTTAGTTCAACTGTAAATTGTATTTATATAGCTCTGACTATCCCTAGCAGGGCATTGAAGCACTCTTCAGCAGCGAACAGCACGCTACTTCGGAGGATTAGAGTTCACTCAGCACAAATAACAAAGAATTTCTGTGTTTCTAAGTAACATTAGAATCAGAGGCACTATGGGGGGCAATCAAAATCAAATCCATCTTTATTTATTTATTTAGAAGAGGTGTGGCGCCGCGGCTAGGGCGACTGACTCTGGTTTCTGGGGATCACGGTTCGATCCCCGGCACCGGCGGCAGATTAGCCCAGCACCATGTGACTCTGGGCAATAGCTTGCTTAATCATCCAGACGGCCCCTAGCGCCTAGAGACCCTTACGGGTGATTGTGCGCTTTACAAATGTGGATTATTATTTAACAGAAATGTGATGGAAATAATACAGATAATGCCTGAATTAGTATATACATTTGTAATCCTGATTTCCCATAAATCTATGACCATAACATTATAGGATATTTATTGAGGGGGTGTGCACTCATCTCAGTAATACCCATAGCCCATCTCAGGGTGAACCCTTAAAGTCACTAAATTAACCTGAGCTCAAACCTCTTGTAGCTATACTACACAGCAGATGGGCTTAATTTCATTACAAGACCGGAGGCTACATTATGCAGTATACCTTTAATGCAGACCTCAAGCAGCCGCATACATCACAATAAAAGGTTCCAATTAGAACAAAGGCAATAGATAGTGGTCATGAGGCAACAACAATCAGCCTCTTTTAACCTCTACCGCGCTAGCGGGTTTTCCCGCTGAGCGCTGAAATTTGAAAATCGCGCGTATCGTGACAAAGCCAGCTCGTCATGCGCGTAGCGCAGGTAACGCCCATGACAAGCTGGCTTTGTCATCAGCGCTGAAGGGGTTAAATGCGGCTCCCGAGCAGATAAGTTGACTTTTTTTATCCTCTATCCATTTTGTTTGTATTTATAGTGTTTTAATCTCTTTCTTTCCACAGGGTGTGCTATTCGTGTGGTCTGACCTCCCATCCCCCCCCTCCCGCACCCCTCTCCTCACCGATCTCCAATTTATGGAGATTTACCCTTCGCTCCCATTCTTGATGTGGTTATAAGTTATTTACTTTTTACATGTATACTGTAACTGTATGGAGCCCCGCTTAGTAAAGGAATGACGCATCATCGGCCAGTGCCGAGTTTAATTTACCGCGTCTGCCGTTTTTTCATGTTGCGCGATTAACGCACTGTGGATACATTCGCCATGTCCATTTTAAAGCGCTGTCTATTCACCATACAAGTGCGTGTACTCACCCTTTTCTTTGGCGTTTGAGCCTCTGACTCTGGACCTTAGCGGGAACGTCGCGTCGTCTTCCCATTGCTAAGGTTCATTCTTCGCTTCCCCGGCCGTTGTCTAGCTAGTCATAAGCCGGAGGTGAGTTTCCATAGCGACCCTGCATGCTCGAGCACAGCGATTAAGGATTACCGGCAGTTACTGTTGACACTAGCGTTTTGAGACCGTTTTCCCAATCTTAATAGCCTTGCCATTCCATGCCTCCAGGTTGTTCAGCCACCAAGACAATTCTGAACGAGAATCTTGGTCTAGGGAGATACGATCGCCATACCAAAGCCCCGATCTCAGGGCTCTCGCTTTGTTTCTCTGAAGAGCTCGATAATTTAGGGGACCGGGAAAGATGGCCTGAATGGAGGACGAGAGAAGACCTAGGAGTCTGGCCAAATCCTTGAGGTATAAGTCTTGACTGAGAACATGCCTTATTTCTTTCTTTATTTTTGATATTTTCTTTGAGGGAAGAAGGAGGAGGCAGCGAACAGTGTCGGCCGTGAAGCCTAGAAATTCTAGGCACTTTGAGAGAGTCAGGGACAATTTTTCCTTGTTTATGATAAAACCTAGACTCTCTATGAGACTCATAGTAAAGATGAGATCTTTCTTTAGCCGAGGGCAATCCTGTGCCATAATGAAGATGTTGTCTAGATAAATGATGAGACGAACGCCCCTTGATCTTAAATAAGAGACAACAGCTCTCATAACCTTAGTAAAACACCAGGGGGCGGAAGAAAGGCCAAAGGGAAGAGCTTGGAATTGGTACAGATGACCTTTCCAGAGAAATTGAAGGAAGTGTTGGTGAATCTCCGCCATAGGAATGGTAAAATAGGCATCCTTGAGATCTAGTTTGACTAGCCAATCTCCTTCTAGAAGTAGGTCCCTGAGAAGATGGATACCTTCCATCTTGAAGTGTCTGTACATAAGAAATCTGTTCAGATCTCGCAGGTTTATGACTGGTCTCCAACCTTTTTCTTTTTTCTCGACCAGGAAAAGGTTGCTTATAAAGCCCAGTTGACCCATAGGAACTTCTAATATTGCACCCTTCTGGATCATTGAAGATATTTCCTCCTCTATGATACTTTGTTGTTCTGGAGATAGAGGGATTTCCCTTGGAAAGGATTCCTGGGTAGGTGTATGAGAAAAATGTATTGTAAAGCCCCTTATCGTATTTAGGACCCAGGTGTCTTGAGTAATTAACTTCTAATTTTCTAGGAAATATTTGAGCCTCCTGCCCACCTTTAAGTGGGAAGAACGTGAAGGAGGGAAGGTAACACTCACCTGAGGGATTGCTTTGATTATTGGATCTGCGTGCTCTGAAGCCCCTGCTCCGTTGACCTCTACCTCTTTGCGGGTAGAATTGTGGGTTATTGAATTGTTGATAGCCTCTGCCATACCCACGTCCTCTGAAACTGGCCCTCTGGTTGTATCGGCTGGAAGGTTGGCCACGTCTTCCGGCCCTTCCAAAAAGGTTATTGCCGGTGTTAAAGATCTTGTGCATGTTCTGTTGCGCCTTGTCAAGGGCAGTAAATGTGGAGACATATTTGCCCAGAGATTTAATTAATTCTTCTCCAAAGAGAAGCCCTCTGTGGTTTTTTGAGGGTTCTTTGTCCGCAAGATCAGAAAGTTTGGGGTTGATCCTGGTGAGAACAACCCTACGCCTTTCAGCGTTCATGCAAGCATTCGCATTACCTAAGAGTATAATGGCCCTCTGGCTCCATCCCATTATGATCTCCGTGTCGAGATGAGTGCCCTGAGCATGGCTCTCGGCCGAATCAAGGATTCTAGTGAGGGGACCAAGGACGTCAAGGAGACGATCCTGACACCCTTTGAAAGACTTTTCCATTCCTTTCCTAGGGTCGCGCCCTAGTTTAAAAATGAACTTAATTAAGTCAGGGTCTAGGTTTGGGGTGTAGCAAGCCTTATCCCCGATGCTTGGTCTTGAGCAATCTGCTCTCAAGATGTTGCAAGTTTCCCTTTCCTAAGGGTTTCTAATCCATTTCCTTATGAATTTAGCAACATGATCCTGTGGAGTCCATTCTAAACTCCGCGGATGTTTACGATTCTGGTGTGAGAGCATTTCTTCACCTAGTGGGTTAAGGATCACGTCCTTTGAGGAAGATGGAGCATCCTCAAATGTATCCCTGAAATCTTGGTCATCCTCATTGAGGTCGAGGACATATTCATCAATGAATTCAGAATTATCTGAATCACCATCTCCATTGCCGTAATGAGCATTTTCTTCCTGTGTGTCGCTTAGGACACATGCATCTGTCATGCCGCCAAGGACACCCATATGTTTTGAGGTGCGAAGACCTCCATCGGACCATAAGGTGCTTGGACCTCCTTTATTTTGTGAGGTGCTAAGACCTCCCATGCTCACGACTCCATGTTTGGATTAGGAGGTAAGAGGCTAAAGAAAAGCAGTCTCATAACCTAGAACCTCGCTAGGGTGGCGTTTGGATGACATAAAATGAGAGAGGCTCTCCAGCATGCAAGATTTCATCTCCATATGGAGCATTTTCTTGAAAGAATCATTCTCCTGATTGGGGCAGAAGCCTCATCTGATTCGCTGCTGGACATTATATTGACGATGTTAAGGTAATATACAGGGAGGGGCCGAAGTGGGTATGTGTTATCTGGAGCCAAATCTTTTTTTATTTATTTTTTATTTTTTATGTGATACAATAGTTAAAACAAACGAGAAGAGGGGCAAAAAGTAGCAGAAAAATAGAGTAAGATTGGGAAAACGGTCTCAAAACGCTAGTGTCCACAGTAACTGCCGGTAATCCTTAATCGCCGTGCTCGAGCATGCAGGGTCGCTATGGAAGCTCACCTCCGGCTTATGACTAGCTAGACGACGGCCGGGGAAGCGAAGAATGAACCTTAGCAATGGGAAGACGCAACGTTCCCGCTAAGGTCCAGAGTCCCAGGCTCAAACGCCAAAGAAAAGGGTGAGTACACGCGCTTGTATGGCGAATAGACAGCGCTTTAAAATGGACATGGCGAATGTATCCACAGTGCGTTAATTGTGCAACATGAAAAAACGGCAGACGCGGTAAATTAAACTCGGCACTGGCCGATGGCGCGTCATTCCTTTACTAAGCGGGGCTCTATACAGTTACAGTTAGAGTATACATGTAAAAAGTAAATAACTTATAACCACATCAAGAATGGGAGCGAAGGGTAAATCTCCATAAATTGGAGATCGGTGAGGAGAGGGGTGCGGGACGGGGGGGTGGGAGGTCAGACCACACGAATAGCACACCCTGTGGAAAGAAAGAGATTAAAACACTATAAATACAAACAAAATGGATAGAGGATAAAAAAAGTCAACTTATCTGCTCAGGAGCCGCATTTAAAAGAGGCTGATTGTTGTTGCCTCATGACCACTATCTATTGCCTTTGTTCTAATTGGAACCTTTTATTGTGATGTATGCGGCTGCTTGGGGTCTGCATTAAAGGTATCCTGCATAATGTAGCCTCCGGTCTTGTAATGAAATTAAGTCCATCTGCTGTGTAGTATTGCTACAAGAGGTTTGAGCTCAGGTTAATTTAGTGACTTTAAGGGTTCACCCTGAGATGGGCTATGGGTATTACTGAGATGAGTGCACACCCCCTCAATAAATATCCTATAATGTTATGGTCATAGATTTATGGGAAATCAGGATTACAAATATATATACTAAGTTAGGCATTATCTGTATTATTTCCATCACATTTCTGTTAAATAATAATCCACATTTGTAAAGCGCACAATTACCCGTAAGGGTCTCTAGGCGCTGGGGGCCGTCTGGAAGATTAAGCAAGCTATTGCCCAGAGTCACATGGTGCTGGGCTAATCTGCCGCCGGTGCCGGGGATCGAACCGTGATCCCCAGAAACCGGAGTCAGTCGCCCTAGCCGCGACGCCACACCTCTTCTAAATAAATAAATAAAGATGGATTTGATTTTGATTGCCCCCCATAGTGCCTCTGATTCTAATGTTACTTAGAAACACAGAAATTCTTTGTTATTTGTGCTGAGTGAACTCTAATCCTCCGAAGTAGCGTGCTGTTCGCTGCTGCAGAGTGCTTCAATGCCTTGCTAGGGATAGTCAGAGCTATATGAATACAATTTACAGTTGAACTAAATGGCTTGAACAAAAAATTGCATTTATTTTAACAGAACTTTTAAGGACATTAGTCTTCTGTGTATATGTAGCATCTCAAACAAAACAGACGCCGCTATCATACCATTTATGCTGCTCTATTTACTGGTCTCGGAAGAATGTTAGGTTGAGAGGAGAGAGCCCGAATTCGAATTATTAGCCTGCAGGAGACCGCACCTGTTCGCAAGCAGCGTTCAACTCATTGAGCAACATAGGCGCTATAAACGCAATATATTTCACTACTGCTATCTGGAAAGGAATGATCACTACGGTTCATATATAACTAACGTCACTGAGAAGCGCTTCATGGAATTGCCCTTGGGAAAGCGCTGCGAGGGAGTAAGGTAGAGTCGAGAGAAGCTCGGGTAACTACTCCGGTTCCGAGAGTTGCAAAGCATGGTTCCCTGACTAACAGCCTAATTGACGTTGAGTTCTGTGATCAGAGTTTCTCCCTCAGGCGACTGAAAGACAGACGTGAGCTACTTGTGAATCAGGCGCCTAGACAGTTTTCAGGTGGTGATGTGTATATACAAGCATGCATAACTAAATATTTCACTTAGTGTTATGGAACCAAGAAACGAACGATAGTATAGTATATTATTAGTAAATAAAAGTAAATAATAGCAATAATGCTATTGGGATCTGGTTCTATGTCTTGGGAACCCTTGTACATGAACATTCCCTGTGTGGAATGTTCTGCGTGTTGTGTTCTTACTTTGGCAGTTGCTGCCGGGGAGTTCTGTGACTGGCTGGAATAACGTATACTCCAACTTACCTTGATGTGTGGAGCTCTACTTCCTTTCACTGGTGACGATTGATGCCAGATCCAGCCTCCCCATCGTTTGATTCAGCTGCTGTGATCGGCTGTCTTCGTGTGAGTGTCTTTGTAGGACCGCCGAATTCTGCGTTTTGTTTGCCGCTCCTTTGGCGATTCCTGCCTCTTCTCTGCCGTCATGGTGGTCTCAATTGTATCCTGACTGACTAAGAGTCTTCGTGATCAACATTTTAAGGTACTCTGCCTGTTGGTTTTGTTCCGAGATTGAGCCGTTCTGCTCTTGCGTCAGCGCGTGTGTGCCTGGCTCTGTCCTGCACGCCTTGCCTGACTTTCACGCAACGTTCCTACGCTGCGTGCGGCCATTTTGGATTTGGATTTGGATCGTCATAGCAACCTCGCTGATGCGCACAGCTTTGTTTTCAGCGCGATCAGTTGACGAACAGTGGCAATCTTATTGCATTCGCGCCGCAGTGTACACATTAGCGCCTGCATTTCGTTCTATTGTGTTATTCTACTGCATCTGTGATGTTTGGTTACATTGTTTTTCACCGCTGATGTGCACAGCATTTCTTTTAGTGCACACTTCTATGTATTTCTTTACTGTGATTTGATTACACCGTTTCATTTTACAGGGTTCATTTTGTCATTGTTGGTATTAGTTGGGGCAGCAACTCACCCACGTGCCGCTATGGATCACATTTTAGCACCTCCACCCTTCTTACAGTCTGCTGGCACGGCTCCTGTGAAGTGGGATGATTGGAAGGACACGTTTGAGGCATATTTAGAGGCAATTGATGGAGAAACTTTTACTTCTAAAAAAAAGAAAGCATTCTTGATTTATAACCTTGGAGCTGAAGGCAGAAGTGTTTTAAAAACTCTACCCTTGGAAACTGTGAGCCTTTTGGTGACTGGTGGGGCTAGTGGTGATTCCTTGTTGGTGGATGAGTATGCCACAGTCATCAAAACCTTGGACAAGTGTTTTAGTCCAAAAAGGAACATTGTTCTAGAATGACACAAATTTCTTCAGCGAGCTCAAATTCCTGGTGAATCGATTGATCATTTTGTGGCCGCACTCAGAATTCTTGCTGTCAATTGCAATTACAGGGAATTTAGGGATGAAATCATCTGGGATCAATTGATTGAGAAGACCTCCAACAAGAAAATTCAAGAGAAGTTGCTATCGTCGGATGATCCTGACTTAGAAACTGCTCTAACTCTTGCTAGATCTATCGAACATTCTCAGTTTTGCGTGAAAGAGATGAGCAATCCTACCTCTTCCACCGAGGTTAAACTTTTGAAATCCACTTCCAAACCCACCAAGTCGCCGTCTTTCACTAAACCTCCTTCTGGGGTTCCACGTTCCTCCGTTGCAATTTCTAACCAGACTAAGGCCATACCAAAGGATGGAATATGTTTCCGTTGTGGCAATACTACTCATTTTGGCAATGCTAAGTTTTGTTTTGCACTAAATCAGACTTGTACCAACTGTGGAAAGAAGGGCCATTATTCCAGAATGTGCAAAGTCGCCTCCACCAAGTGAAATCAGGATCAAATTATAAAAACCATTACTGATGACTCTGATGAAGAGAACTATGAATTGTTAATGCTGTCCTCTTCTGCATCTCTTGGGGATGGTGTGGTGGAGTTAGCTGCTTTAGGCGGTGTTCACAAAAGGAAATCACCTTTCTGTCTCATTTCTGTAAATGATACCGGTCTGACCTTTTTAGCTGCTTCTGGTTCTCCTTTTACTTTGGTGAATGCTGCGGATTGTGATAAAATAGGAAATGTGCATCTTGGGGAATCCTGTATAAACATTTTTGCCTATGGTGGGAAACGGGTTGAAGTTTTAGGGAAATTTGTTGCCAATCTCAAATTTCATTCTGATCTTGCTTCTGGTACCATATTTGTAGTCAAAGAGGGAGCCAATCTTTTAGGTTGGGATGCGCAGGGTGATTTGAATATTGTGCTGGATTCCAATCATCCTGATATGGTAATTTCTTGTAGTAAGTTTTATAAATCTGTTCCTGGATCATCTGTTCATTCTCATATTGTGACCCAATTGTCTGGTGCCAAGTGGGAACATATGTTTCCTGAAGTCTTTGATGGTAAGCTGGGGAAACTCAAAGGTTTCCAACATCAGATTATTCTCAAGGATGGTGCCAAAGCGGTAGCACATAAAGTTCGTAAGGTGCTTTTGAGTCTTCGCCCTGAACTCAAAAAAGAGCTGGAACGATTGTGTGCGTCTGGGGTAAGTGAACCCATTGAGGGTTCTGAATGACTCGCACCAATTGTTTTGGCACGAAAATCAGACAACTGTTTGATTTGAGAGACCTAAATGCTAACATCTGGGTTGACTGTCAACCCCTTCCAAATATCAATGAATTGTTGACCACTCTTGACCGTGCCAGATTTTTTACTTCCCTTGACATCTCTTCTGCGTACCATCAGATTGAACTTAGCAAAGAGTCTAGACATTTGACCTCTTTTGTAACCCCTGAAGGCGCTTACAGTTATATACGGATGCCCTTTGGCCTTGCCTCAGCTTCGGCTGTTGTTGAACTATTAATGAAATACTTATTTAAGGACATTTCTGGGGTTGTTTTCTTCCAGGATGATATCCTTATTCATGGGAAAAATGAACTGAACATGATGAGAGGGTCAAACATGTTTTAAGTATCATTAAGGCTAGCGGGTTAACATTGAGGGGTGATAAATGCAAGTTTTTGCAAGATGGTGTTGATTATTTGGGCCACCATATTTCTCACAAAGGTATCGAGCCTAAGTTTAAAATCATCGATGCCATTCAAAATGCACCCACACCTACGAACAGGGATCAGCTTCGTTCATTTTTGGGGTTTGTGGAATATTATAAAAAGTTTGTCAGTAATTTCTTCACCAAAACTGCTTCCATGCGTAATTTGCTAAAGAAGAATGTCAAATTTGTATGGGATCAGGATTGTCAAAATAATTTTGTTTTAATTAAGAATGAGATTGTACAAGGAGGTCCGCTTAAACTGTTCAATATCAATGACTTGTGCATTATTTCAACTGATGCTAGCAATGTGGGTCTTGGTGCTGTTCTTCTTCAAAGAAGAAGTGATGGACGTGAAGACACAATTGCTTTCGCTTCTAGAACCTTGAGGGGTGCTGAAGGAACTTATTCAACCATTGAGAAGGAAGCTTTGGGTTTGTGGTGGGGTGTACAGCATTTCAAAACCTTTTTATGGGGGAATGAATTCATTTTGAAGACCGACCACAAACCTTTAGTTGACCTTTTCACAACCAAGGGGGGTGGTAGGGCCACACCTCGGGTTGCAAAGTGGCAATTTAGGTTGCAAGAGTTTTGTTATCGTCTTAAGTACGTGCCTGGTGTTAAAAATCATGTTGCCGATTGCCTGTCTAGATTGCCCCTTTGTTCCGATGATGATATTTCTGCGTGTGATGATTTGGAGATGGTGTGTGCTGTTTGTTCTTTAAATGACACTGTTGGTTGTGCTCTGTCTGAGCGTGAGTGGTTGGATAGCACATCTGAGGATGATTTGGTTATGAAGGTTATTGACTATTTAGCTGGTGTGCGGCCGTGTGACAAGGATTGCCCTTCTGAATTGGTTCCTTATAAAAGAGTCAAGGACGAATTGTCTGTTGTGGATGGTATGTTACTTAGGGGTGGTTGGCTTGTAGTTCCTTTTTCCATTCGTAACAGAATTCTTAATTTGGCTGACGAAGGCCATCCTGGTATTCGAGCTATGAAGCGTAGGGTTAGACAAGATTTTTGGTGGCCAGCACTTGACAGCGATGTGGAACATTTTGTACGTGACTGTTGTACATGTGTCACTAGCGACAAGTCGCAAGTGACAAGACCATCTCCTGTGGAACCTATTGTTGTAAAGAACATACCTTGGTCCAAGCTTGCTTTTGATGTTGCTGTTCCTTTTGGTCTCATTGGTTGTTCTCCCAAGTATGCTCTTGTTCTCATTGATTATATGTCTAAATGGCCTGAGGTGAGATTTGTTGATAAAGTCAACTCGTCATCCATCATTAGTTTCTTTGTTGATGTTTTTCTCAGGGAGGGATTTCCGGAAGAATTGGTTTCTGATAATGGCACCCAATTAACGTCATTTGAAATGCAGGGTTTTTTCGAGGATGCGGGAATTAAGCATGTTCGTACATGTCTTTATCATCCACGGAGCAATGGTTTGGTTGAACGTTTCAACCGTGTTGTCAAAGAACATGTGCTGCTTGCTTTGGTGAATGGGTTGCATTGGCGCAAGGCACTTAGTGACATGTTGTGGGCCGTAAGAACTACTCCTCATATTAGCACTGGAGTTGCCCCATTCACTTTGCTTCGCGGTAGGGTGGCTGGTTCCAAATTGAATAAAGAGTGGATGTCTAGGAGAATGATTGATCCCAGTAAAATTTCTGGTGTGACTGATGTCAGAGCTGCTGTACAGTTGAGGTATGATACTTCCCCTGGTGCGCATCATTCCCTGGATGTCAAAGTGGGTGATTGGGTGAGATTCAAGAAACCTGTTTTTTTCCGCAAAGGTGAATATCGTTTTTCTTCTCCTAAAAGGGTGTCTGAGGTGAAAGAGCGAGTGGTGGTGATGATGGATGGTAGGGTGTGGAACAAATCTTGTATCTCCATTGTTCCTAAACCTATGGTTGATAAAGTTAATAGTAGATTGGGCACTCATTCCCCTGCCATTGAGGTGTCCTCTGATGTTCTTGGGTGGGGTGTTGTTGTTCTTCCAGGTTGTGTTCCTTCCAAGAGAGTCTCATCTAGGTCAAAACATTTACCTGTCAGGTTTCATGATTATAATATGCAATAGACAAAACGTTTACCTGTTAAATTTCGTGATTATGATTTGCAATTGCTTGTGGTTATGATATCTTGTTTCTCCTGTTTCTTTATCTTTGTTTTCCTGTTTTCCATTTTATTTTTCCTGTTTCTCTTATCTCTTCTTTTCTTTTCTGTCTTTGTTTTTATAATGAAGATGGGGGGTGTGTTGGGATCTGGTTCTATGTCTTGGGAACCCTTGTACATGAACATTACCTGCGTGGAATGTTCTGCCTGTTGTGTTCTTACTTCGGCAGTTGCTGCCGGGGAGTTCCTGTGACTGGCTGGAATAAAGTATCCTCCAACTTACCTTGATGTGTGGAGCTCTACTTCCTTTCAACTACTTATGATAATAATAATAATAATGCTCCAAATTGAGAAATATTTAATCGTGCAATAAGTTAAGATGCATAACTATTGTAGGCAATATTTTAAATGTGAGTAATCCTTAATTCGTTTTTTTATTTTTTATTTTATTTTTAAACGAGCCCCTTGATTTCTCACAGGCGAATATTTTCAGGAGGCTATGCCACTTTGGGGGATTTACAGTAGGGCAGCTGAGTGACTTGGGCACCCGTTGCTGACACGTGGGACCATATTAGAACAAGAAGACATTGTGTATAACTGAACGACCTAAGTAAAAAAGTTTTTTTTAATATTAAAATGCTTTCTCTATATTTTTGTTTTTGCAATAGTGGCAGCTTCTTTCTGCCTGTTGTAAAGCTTTTTTGCTATAGTTATTTGTTGTTAGGGGGGAGACGTTGCGATGGGCATGGGGAAGAATCAGTGGCCTTTCAGCTTTCCAGTGTCTTGGGTATAAGCTGTTACTGTGACAGTCACATAGCAGGTTTGACTCCAAAAGGTCAGCAGGGCAGAAGCAGTCAGTGGCATGCCGGGTGTGTGACTGCAGGCCCAAAAGATAGTAGTAAAGTTATTTTCACTTTGAAATTGTGCAGTAGTTGCAAGCACAGTTAAATATTTAATTAATGTTAATGGCACAATGTAAACAAAATATAATGCGTGAAACACTTGCTGTTTCTCTACTGTGCTTAAAGATCTAATGTGAGCAAGTAGAAACGCTAAGATATTTAAACTGCTGCAAAGCACCAGAGCCAGGTGTAGGGGGGACAGACGTTCCAGGCTGCATTGGCCCCAGAAGTAGTCAGAGCGAACCCCCAGTCTGTGTACTCCGATGATTACAATAGGCACCCCAACCACGATGCTATCTTTCTCGGTTCACACTCTTGTCCTGCGGGTTGAATACACAGATCTTCACAGATGGCACATGACGTCACTCCATTAACAGCAAGTAATCAAACCTCTAGCTTGTAGTTTACACATAGGTTATTTCCAGCAAGCTCACTAAGTGTCTGTGCTCTGAAACCATAGTCTCACTCCTTCGGTCCCTGCAAGATGTATACACATTAAAACAGGGGCACACAAATACCCTGAGCGACAGTGCCTAAAACTATAATTTGCAGTTTACACATAGAACACACCTCCTAAAACATGCACAGACCTTTACAGCAGGCCCTCTGGTCACGCCAAACGCATAACTTGCACACCCATCTGCAGCTAGCGCATGAACCACTTGGGCTGTTTTATCGTGCAGATACGTTTGCCCTCCTGTTGAGTTTGCTGCTGTTCACTAGGTCCACCGGTTGGCTTCTCAATGCATGCCCACTGGGAGCCCCACAGAGAGTACCCGTGTACAGTTACCTCTATGGCAGGCCTCTGTTTCTCAAAACTCAAGATTGGACAGATTTTGTTTTATTAGAGCATTTTTATAATAACTATTTACAGGTTCAAAATCAGGGCAGGAAGAGGGAAATGAAGGAAATTCAAAGACGCACCTGGGATGGACTTTGTTTCTGACCACCCACCCCCAAAACCATTCTCTTTCATCTTCCACCCACCTCGAGTCCCTCCTCACCCAGTAACAGGATACAGACCTCTGTACAAATATTGGTAATGTATATATTTGTACAGTTACAAGCCACAGCATCAAGTTATTGCACGGCAGAGTTATTAAAGTGGGCCTTCAGCACTATTAACAGATTCTATGTGTGCATCCAATGTTGCGGTTTGATCGACTTCATGAAGATGAAAGGCTGCACTCCGCTGCAAGAGGAATCTATGAGGAAAGGATAAACTTGTGCGCTCCTTAGTCCACTGAGTCTGACTTGAACACAAAGGTAGGTGAAAAGTGTAGGTGAAAAGTGGTGTGAGCAGAAGGAACCACACAAACCCTTCCCAAAATACACAATTTAGCAAGTGGTGAATAATGTGTGTAGATGAGATCAAACTCACCTTTTTTACACGTGTTAAAAACATGTTTTCAAACTGCAAGTGCAGCCATACGTCTCCCTAAAATCGATTTGTCTGTGCATGAAGAAAGATAGCACAATACACCAGAGCCTCTGAAATGCTTGCAGAGATAAGGCAGAGTCAATTTAATAGTTAGGTCTCCGTTTCTAATGGCAGAAAGGTAGTGCAGTGGGTTGAAGTGGCTTCTATACGTGTCTGCGTATGGTAAAAGCGGTACAAAAGGGGGTGGTGATGGACGGAGCATCTGAATCAATCAAACACTCACACCCAGTCAAAAGATCTGGGTTTAATCCATCACCGTTCTTTAGCCCACTCTGCCACCCCAGTTCAGACATGGCTATATGCAAATCAGTCTCACCCTGTGCCTCATGGGAACAGTCCAGCCCGAACTACCAAGCCATGTCTTCCCTGGACCGGAAACAAGCTTCCGAGGACCGGTTTCTGGCATTCCAGCCGTCTTCAGCCCGACTTGCTTGAATCCAGTAGCAAAGTGAGCAAGGGACTCACGTCTGAGCATACCCCGAGTGGGCTGGGTATGCTCAGACGTAAGTCCCAGGCTCTCCACACCACTGGAGTCAAGCTATCCAGGCTGATGAAGGCTGATAGCCAGAAACCGGTCCTTGGATGCTTGATTCCGGTCTGGGAAAGACATGGCTTGGTAGTTCGGACTGGACTGTTCCCATGAGGCACAGGGTCAGAGCTGATTTGCATATAGCCAGTGTCTAACCCAGGGTGGTGTGGAGTGCAAAAAAACGATGGATTTAGGCCCAGATCCTTGTACTGGGGTCAATGTATGACATTGTTCTACATTCTGTCCATCAACTGTGTTTTTTGCAAATTTCACCCCGAGTGGGCTGGGTATGCTCAGACGTGAGTCCCAGGCTCTCCACACCACTGGAGTCAAGTTATCCAGGCTGATAGCCAGAAACCGGTCCTTGGATGCTTGATTCCAGTCTGGGAAAGACATGGCTTGGTAGTTCGGACTGGATTGTTCCCATGAGGCACAGGGTCAGAGCTGATTTGCATATAGCCAGTGTCTAACCCAGGGTGGTGTGGAGTGCAAAAAAACGATGGATTTAGGCCCAGATCCTTGTACTGGGGTGAATGTATGACATTGTTCTACATTCTGTCCATCAACTGTGTTTTTTGCAAATTTCACCCCGAGTGGGCTGGGTAGGCTCAGACGTGAGTCCCAGGCTCTCCACACCACTGGAGTCAAGCTATCCAGGCTGATGAAGGCTGATAGCCAGAAACCGGTCCTTGGATGCTTGATTCCGGTCTGGGAAAGACACGGCTCGGTAGTTCGGACTGGACTGTTTCCATGAGGCACAGGGTCAGAGCTGATTTGCATATGGCCAGTGTCTAACCCAGGGTGGTGTGGAGTGCAAAAAAACGATGGATTTAGGCCCAGATCCTTGTACTGGGGTGAATGTATGATATTGTTCTACATTCTGTCCATCAACTGTGTTTTTTGCAAATTTCACCCCGAGTGGGCTGGGTATGCTCAGACGTGAGTCCCAGGCTCTCCACACCACTGGAGTCAAGCTATCCAGGCTGATGAAGGCTGATAGCCAGAAACCGGTCCTTGGATGCTTGATTCCGGTCTGGGAAAGACATGGCTTGGTAGTTCGGACTGGACTGTTTCCATGAGGCACAGGGTCAGAGCTGATTTGCATATGGCCAGTGTCTAACCCAGGGTGGTGTGGAGTGCAAAAAAACGATGGATTTAGGCCCAGATCCTTGTACTGGGGTGAATGTATGATATTGTTCTACATTCTGTCCATCAACTGTGTTTTTTGCAAATTTCACCCCGAGTGGGCTGGGTATGCTCAGACGTGAGTCCCAGGCTCTCCACACCACTGGAGTCAAGTTATCCAGGCTGATAGCCAGAAACCGGTCCTTGGATGCTTGATTCCGGTCTGGGAAAGACATGGCTTGGTAGTTCGGACTGGATTGTTCCCATGAGGCACAGGGTCAGAGCTGATTTGCATATAGCCAGTGTCTAACCCAGGTGGTGTGGAGTGCAAAAAAACGATGGATTTAGGCCCAGATCCTTGTACTGGGGTGAATGTATGACATTGTCCTACATTCTGTCCATCAACTGTGTTTTTTGCAAATTTCACCCCCGAGTGGGCTGGGTATGCTCAGACGTGAGTCCCAGGCTCTCCACACCAATGGAGTCAAGTTATCCAGGCTGATAGCCAGAAACCGGTCCTTGGATGCTTGATTCCGGTCTGGGAAAGACATGGCTTGGTAGTTCGGACTGGATTGTTCCCATGAGGCACAGGGTCAGAGCTGATTTGCATATAGCCAGTGTCTAACCCAGGTGGTGTGGAGTGCAAAAAAACGATGGGTTTAGGCCCAGATCCTTGTACTGGGGTGAATGTATGACATTGTCCTACATTCTCTCCATCAACTGTGTTTTTTGCAAATTTCACCCCGAGTGGGCTGGGTATGCTCAGACGTGAGTCCCAGGCTCTCCACACCACTGGAGTCAAGCTATCCAGGCTGATGAAGGCTGATAGCCAGAAACCGGTCCTTGGATGCTTGATTCTGGTCTGGGAAAGACATGGCTTGGTAGTTCGGACTGGACTGTTCCCATGAGGCACAGGGTCAGAGCTGATTTGCATATAGCCAGTGTCTAACCCAGGGTGGTGTGGAGTGCAAAAAAAAGATGGATTTAGGCCCAGATCCTTGTACTGTGGTGAATGTATGATATTGTTCTACATTCTGTCCATCAACTGTGTTTTTTGCAAATTTCACCCCGAGTGGGCTGGGTATGCTCAGACGTGAGTCCCAGGCTCTCCACACCACTGGAGTCAAGCTATCCAGGCTGATGAAGACTGATAGCCAGAAACCGGTCCTTGGATGCTTGATTCCGGTCTGGGAAAGACATGGCTTGGTAGTTCGGACTGGACTGTTCCCATGAGGCACAGGGTCAGAGCTGATTTGCATATAGCCAGTGTCTAACCCAGGGTGGTGTGGAGTGCAAAAAAACGATGGATGTAGGCCCAGATCCTTGTACTGGGGTGAATGTATGAAATTGTTCTATATTCTGTCCATCAACTGTGTTTTTTGCAAATTTCACCCCCGAGTGGGCTGGGTATGCTCAGACGTGAGTCCCAGGCTCTCCACACCACTGGAGTCAAGTTATCCAGGCTGATAGCCAGAAACCGGTCCTTGGATGCTTGATTCCAGTCTGGGAAAGACATGGCTTGGTAGTTCGGACTGGATTGTTCCCATGAGGCACAGGGTCAGAGCTGATTTGCATATAGCCAGTGTCTAACCCAGGGTGGTGTGGAGTGCAAAAAAACGATGGATTTAGGCCCAGATCCTTGTACTGGGGTGAATGTATGACATTGTTCTACATTCTGTCCATCAACTGTGTTTTTTGCAAATTTCACCCCGAGTGGGCTGGGTAGGCTCAGACGTGAGTCCCAGGCTCTCCACACCACTGGAGTCAAGCTATCCAGGCTGATGAAGGCTGATAGCCAGAAACCGGTCCTTGGATGCTTGATTCCGGTCTGGGAAAGACACGGCTCGGTAGTTCGGACTGGACTGTTTCCATGAGGCACAGGGTCAGAGCTGATTTGCATATGGCCAGTGTCTAACCCAGGGTGGTGTGGAGTGCAAAAAAACGATGGATTTAGGCCCAGATCCTTGTACTGGGGTGAATGTATGATATTGTTCTACATTCTGTCCATCAACTGTGTTTTTTGCAAATTTCACCCCGAGTGGGCTGGGTATGCTCAGACGTGAGTCCCAGGCTCTCCACACCACTGGAGTCAAGCTATCCAGGCTGATGAAGGCTGATAGCCAGAAACCGGTCCTTGGATGCTTGATTCCGGTCTGGGAAAGACATGGCTTGGTAGTTCGGACTGGACTGTTTCCATGAGGCACAGGGTCAGAGCTGATTTGCATATGGCCAGTGTCTAACCCAGGGTGGTGTGGAGTGCAAAAAAACGATGGATTTAGGCCCAGATCCTTGTACTGGGGTGAATGTATGATATTGTTCTACATTCTGTCCATCAACTGTGTTTTTTGCAAATTTCACCCCGAGTGGGCTGGGTATGCTCAGACGTGAGTCCCAGGCTCTCCACACCACTGGAGTCAAGTTATCCAGGCTGATAGCCAGAAACCGGTCCTTGGATGCTTGATTCCGGTCTGGGAAAGACATGGCTTGGTAGTTCGGACTGGATTGTTCCCATGAGGCACAGGGTCAGAGCTGATTTGCATATAGCCAGTGTCTAACCCAGGTGGTGTGGAGTGCAAAAAAACGATGGATTTAGGCCCAGATCCTTGTACTGGGGTGAATGTATGACATTGTCCTACATTCTGTCCATCAACTGTGTTTTTTGCAAATTTCACCCCCGAGTGGGCTGGGTATGCTCAGACGTGAGTCCCAGGCTCTCCACACCAATGGAGTCAAGTTATCCAGGCTGATAGCCAGAAACCGGTCCTTGGATGCTTGATTCCGGTCTGGGAAAGACATGGCTTGGTAGTTCGGACTGGATTGTTCCCATGAGGCACAGGGTCAGAGCTGATTTGCATATAGCCAGTGTCTAACCCAGGTGGTGTGGAGTGCAAAAAAACGATGGGTTTAGGCCCAGATCCTTGTACTGGGGTGAATGTATGACATTGTCCTACATTCTCTCCATCAACTGTGTTTTTTGCAAATTTCACCCCGAGTGGGCTGGGTATGCTCAGACGTGAGTCCCAGGCTCTCCACACCACTGGAGTCAAGCTATCCAGGCTGATGAAGGCTGATAGCCAGAAACCGGTCCTTGGATGCTTGATTCTGGTCTGGGAAAGACATGGCTTGGTAGTTCGGACTGGACTGTTCCCATGAGGCACAGGGTCAGAGCTGATTTGCATATAGCCAGTGTCTAACCCAGGGTGGTGTGGAGTGCAAAAAAAAGATGGATTTAGGCCCAGATCCTTGTACTGTGGTGAATGTATGATATTGTTCTACATTCTGTCCATCAACTGTGTTTTTTGCAAATTTCACCCCGAGTGGGCTGGGTATGCTCAGACGTGAGTCCCAGGCTCTCCACACCACTGGAGTCAAGCTATCCAGGCTGATGAAGACTGATAGCCAGAAACCGGTCCTTGGATGCTTGATTCCGGTCTGGGAAAGACATGGCTTGGTAGTTCGGACTGGACTGTTCCCATGAGGCACAGGGTCAGAGCTGATTTGCATATAGCCAGTGTCTAACCCAGGGTGGTGTGGAGTGCAAAAAAACGATGGATGTAGGCCCAGATCCTTGTACTGGGGTGAATGTATGAAATTGTTCTATATTCTGTCCATCAACTGTGTTTTTTGCAAATTTCACCCCGAGTGGGCTGGGTATGCTCAGACGTGAGTCCCAGGCTCTCCACACCACTGGAGTCAAGCTATCCAGGCTGATGAAGGCCGATAGCCAGAAACCGGTCCTTGGATGCTTGATTCCGGTCTGGGAAAGACATGGTTTGGTAGTTCGGACTGGACTGTTCCCATGAGGCACAGAGTCAGAGCTGATTTGCATATAGCCAGTGTCTAACCCAGGGTGGTATGGAGTGCAAAAAAACGATGGATTTAGGCCCAGATCCTTGTACTGGGGTGAATGTATGACATTGTTCTACATTCTGTCCATCAACTGTGTTTTTTGCGTATGGTAAAAGGCATATGGTCACACCGTGTTGCTTGCGGCTTTCATTCTTCCCAGTTCAGAATACAATTGGCCCTATATTAACAAGGGCCCGTACGCGGCCAGGGCGACTGACGCTGGAATCTGGGGTTCAGGGTTCGATCCCCGGCTCCGGCGGCAGGTTAGCCCAGCACCATGTGACTCTGGGCAATAGCTCGCTTAATCTTCCCGACGGCCCCGTAGCGCCTAGAGACCCTAACGGGTGATTGTGCGCTATACAAATGTGGATTATTATTACAAAAACATTTATCATGAGAACACTTCAATATCGCTTTGTTAAATGTCACTGCACCTACAAAAAGCCCTGAAATAATCTCATGTAGGCATTTCCCTATATTGAATGCCGTACAAACAAATTGCATGGTGTGAAAGAAACACTTAAACTTGCGTGGCTATACAACAGCTCAGTGGATTAATGCTCTCTTTAACCTGCACTGCTCTGTACTCTGTATAACCGGCAGGTCACAAATTTAATTACGTATGGGTAGTTCCAGGGTAAGTGTAGTTACAGGAGTTATGTGTGCATAACCTGCGGATGCTAGGTTACTACTCTGCTGCAGACATATGCGCAGCCTGCAATCTCTGAAAGCTAGCTCGATGGGTTAATGTACTTATCAAGACGACTACCTGCATGCAGTGACAGATTTTGTGGTGGATCGCCCTATTACGTCACTTACCTCAGAGAGGCCAGTCAACACAGGGATGGTACACTGGTGGTCTGGAAATAGGGGAAAAAGCTGCCGGAGAAGTCAGGGAACAGGTCAGAATCAAAGACCACCTCGCCAATGCGGTGGCCGATGTGAAGGCTGGGGAACAGGGGCCCGGGAAGCAAGGGGTAGCTGATCAGGCCCACGCAATGGTATCGCCAGTCGCTCACTGCTGTTGTCGGTAACTCACCGGAGTGCCGCCACCCGCTGTTGTTTTCTCAGGGTTGTCTGATTTAGAAGCCAAAGCAACGTTTAACTTATTGCTTCAACGTGCCTGCACATTTTGTTAGCAGCAGGGGCGGAGCATCACGATTGCCAGGGTCGCCCGCAAACCACTGAGCAAATCTGACCTGACGGGTACCGGCCAGTCGTCTGGCCATTCTCATAAAATGCAAGTCCCCGCGTTCTGGCGGCGCATAGGACGTGAAATCACGCATATTGGGCAATGGACGTGAGGTCAGGAAGGCTGACTCAGCCGCGCGGCACCGCAGGTGATACATTGTAGCACTGCGAGAGCCTGGCCACACTTGCGAGCAGCAGGCCAAAGTGGATGCCTGCTTGTGCCCCAGGGGGAGTGTTGAGTGTGAGTGGTGCAATGGCCGCGAAAGTGATCACAGGCTGTAAGGGTGCCCGCGAGATGGCACCTGTGCCTGAAAGACAGATGGTGGCTGTGCGCGAGCTCCTTGCAAAAGCTCGTACACGTAACCCCAAGCTTGTCGCCAGCGTGGTATCATTTTGGAAAGTCCACTCCTAAATGTCTCACCAGACAGCGCATGCGTTGCCTCAGGCGAGACCTAAAAAATGCATATAGGACACGTAGGTCATCAATCACTTTGCCAACCAGGCAATTGTCATAAATGTAGAGTTGATAAATCACTTTGCCACTGGCAGTTGTCTTAACATCGAAATTGCACTGAAACCATACTGATCAGTTGCACCAGAAATGTCATCCTTGCAAACACACCCCTTCATACCCTCCCTGTGCATACATCACAGGTAACGACCAGTATCCTCAGAAGTGGGCAGAGCACAGCACTTCGGTGCTTTTAATACACCGAATATGGTAACTTCCCCCAACTCGTAAGTGGCAGAGCCTCCTGCCGCCTACACTAGTCTGCGGTAATTGCTTTGGTGCTGAAATTACACTCCTCTAGTTTCAGCTATGGCCACTCTGGCAATTACATCCCACCCGTACCCCTCCCGGTTTGTCACATAGGTAGGATGCACACACTGCGGAGATATCACTCTGCCTCAGGCATATGTAAACTAGGAAGTGCAGCCGCTGCTGTCACATGGAGGCGATGACGTCCCAGAAATGCCCCCAAGGTATGTGTCATGATGGGGGGGGGGTCGCAGACATGCCCAGCTGCCGTTGGGGAGACCCCTCAGTGTCCTCCTGTAAGCAGACTCACCAAAGGGTGCTGCCTGCAAACAGGAGGTGCAGCTCCCCTCACCCGGTGCTCTTTGGCCCTCAGCGC
Organism: Lissotriton helveticus; assembly: GCF_964261635.1. Lineage (NCBI taxonomy): Eukaryota > Metazoa > Chordata > Amphibia > Caudata > Salamandridae > Lissotriton > Lissotriton helveticus. The sequence continues at coordinate 1,739,524,468 of NC_136063.1, read as the reverse complement.
CTGAGGGCATTGATGGTGGTGGAGACCTCCTCTGGTCTCAAGCAGCCTCTCCAACGGGAGGGTACAAAAGGGGGTGGTGATGGACAGAGCATCTGAACCAATCAAACACTCACACCCAGTCAACAGATCTGGGTTTAATCCATCACCGTTCTTTAGCCCACTCTGCCACCCCAGTTCAGACATGGCCATATGCAAATCAGTCTGACCCTGTGCCTCATGGGAACAGTCCAGCCCGAACTGCCAAGCCATGCCTTCCCTGGACCAGAAACAAGCTTCCGTGGACCGGTTTCTAGCTCACTTTGCCACTGGATTCAAGCAAGCCTTTCTGAAAACGGCTGAAATTAAATAGAATAGAATAGGGACCCCCTCTCAAATTCACTTCAGGTCAGGGAGTAGAGGGGAAGAGATAAGCCAGAACAACTAAGAGACTCGCTCATGACCTATAAATACTTTTATCACAGGGAATACCTCTTAACCACAAGGCATACACAAAACATATCTTCACTTTTTTTGGGATTTACTCATTTATTTCATTTTTTTTAAAAACTTTTTTTCATTTCTTTATATCCTTTTTCTAAGTACAAAAATTATTAAATATGCATTGCTCAAAAACTCATTAAAGATATTATATCAACACATTTGGACCATCAGTATATATCCAGTACATGAATTACACAAATTCATATATTCTAAAAACAAAATCAATTCTACTAAACCAGGTAGAGAGCCTCAACCACACATACTCACACATACATTCTAAACATACAACACGTCAAAAGCAGACACTAATCATCCTTTCGCATTGTATCTGTTGTCCAATATGTGACCGTAGTCATTTGATCTAAATATGGAGAAAATGGCCAGCGCGTTTCGGTGGAAGAACAGCAATGGAGACCACCTTCATCAGGACCAGCCAGAAACAATTCAATATGGGATCTATAGACCTGGATTTTGAGTCTGAAAAGATATGTGTAAAAAAAGATTTACTGGTATGCCCTTTTATTTATTTTTAATCATTTACATTTGAGACAACAAACTGGACCACCACACACACTCAAACTCACACAACCTTGCACCACATTGTGTTACCTTATACAGACCCTCCAGGATATCGCGATTTCGCGGTTTGCCGCGAAAACGGCACTTCTGTAAAAATGCCGCGATTTTTACCGAAGTGCCCGCGAAATCGGCACTTTTGTAGAAATCGCGCGGCATTTTTACAAAAGCCGCTATATCCTGGGGGTCTGAAATACATCCAAGTGTGTAGATTCCATTTGGTGTGCAGCGTCCATCTTGTTGCACAATGTCTCGCTCACCAGGACCACTGCTATATTACAGTCTTAGTACCTACATTTTCTACACAACTAATACAAACTAAGGCCTTCAGCAGTTCTTTTTCTCGGGCATTCAAATTTACACTGAGCTACAATACAGCATGCGACCTTCAATTTCTGCCCTTCGCGCTTAGGCGAACTGTTCTGACAGTCATCCAGCAACATTAGCCTCGTTTATCACGAGCCTTCCTCAACATCTTTAACATCCATGCTGACTTTTTCCCAGCTGGGTCTACTCTGTTTTAGGACTTATTTTCTTTTGTAATGTAACTCTATTTTCTTCTTATCATTCCGTTACCGTTCTACTTTCTGACAACCGGCCCGTTTTTTATGTGTCGAGTCCTAGATATGTTGTGACGCACACGCTTCATCATCCCCCCTCCTCCGATGCTGCATCTTGTCTCCCAGTTCCTAGGGATTGCCGAGAGGCCAGAAGGCACTTCGCAGCAGGTGCCGCGCGCAGAGAAAGCCCTTTCAACAAAGTCAATGAGGTTAAAAGCAGGAAGTGCGGATGCAGGATGGGTCGATGGATGGATGGGTTGATGCATGAATGAATGATGTATGGATGCAGGATGGATGGGTGGATTCATGAATGAATGATGTATGGATGCAGGATGGATGGGTGGATGCATGAATGAATGATGTATGGATGCAGGATGGGTGGATGGATGGGTGGTTGCATGAATGATGTATGGATGGATGCATGCATGATGGGTAGATGCATGATGGATGGATGGGTGGATGCATGAATGAATGATGTATGGATGCAGGATGGGTGGGTGGATGGATGGGTGGATGCATGAATGAATGATGTATGGATGCAGGATGGGTGGGTGGATGGGTGGATGCATGAATGATGTATGGATGGATGCATGCATGATGGGTGGATGCATGATGGGTGGATGGATGCATGAATGAATGATGTATGGATGCAGGATGGGTGGATGGATGGGTGGATGCATGAATGATGTATGGATGGATGGATGCATGCATGATGGGTGGATGCATGATGGATGGATGGGTGGATGCATGAATGAATGATGTATGGATGGATGCCGGATGGGTGGGTGGATGGATGGGTGGATGCATGAATGATGTATGGATGGATGCAAGGTGGTTCGGGCTCGCTCGCTGCGGTGCAATATGCAAATTAGTTTACGCCACACCACTTTCAAATGTCACCAGCCGCCCCTGCGTGTTGGTTCTATAAAGTAACACTGGAAAATGTTTTTTCTACCAAATAGACTAGTTTCCCGCAGTAAAGAACGCAATGCTATCTGAAACAATAATGCCTAGAAAGTAAGAAGGGGCAACACCGAGACCACGTGCCACCTGTTGCCTATTCTAACTTCCATCAGCTGGAGACTGCTGTCCCGCAGACTTGCACCTCCCTCAGGGACTGCACTCCTGGGCATCGTGGGAGACGGGTGGGGACTGAGGGGGGAGGGATTGATCCACACGTGACGGCCAGACACACACGTAGCCTCTCGTTTCGTGAATGGCGAGCTATCTTTAGCCTCCAACCCGAGTGATGTCATTTAATGGTCATGGAAACGCTAGCGGCAGCCAGACATGAAACCTACCGTAGCTGTGAGCCTTCACCCACCGCACCACATTGTAAATAAACCAAATAAACATAGCTTCATGTTGTTAAATAACTAAAAAAACTAAGATATCTGTGTTTGTTCTAGGAAAAATGGACACATAAAATGCCGCAAAATTGCCGCTAAATTTCCATATTTGTGCCGCTAAATTCCCATTTTTGTGCCGCTAAATTTGCTAATCCATGCCGCTATATCCTGGGGGGTCTGCTTATAGCCCCAGAAAAAGGGTGAATCTGTGTATGTTGCCACAGTACCTCAAAGGAATAGAAAAAGAAAAACTTTCTATTAACAATATCTTTCTCACATAAACCCACATGGTCTTATGCTTGTAGAGCATGTACCTTTTTAATACAAGCTATATCTGTCACACTATAGTGACTATCTCACTTTTCGTGGGAGCACAGAGAAAATCCTCGTCCTATTGGATTGGCCTTATCACATCATCGATCTAATTGTAGGAAGAATATAGAAAAAACATAATGCCCATCAGATTGGCATATGTCTCAATAGTAAAGAGCTACCTAATGGAGATAGATACCAGCCTGAGTTACCTGATTAGTCACTGTCCCCTGAGTGTACTTGATATCGAGGGAAACTTTATTCATACTTTTCTTGTCAGAGGCCAGAGGAATTTATTACTAGAAAAAGCACAACAATAACAATATGTTGTTTTGCCCTTCTCGATGTTTAATACATGTTGAAACGAACAACCGGCAAAGACTCCTTTTACCTTCAAATGTTGCACAAAAGACAGAAGGGACCCAACTTGTTATATTCCTCATCTAGGAGAGGCTCACTCTTCTTGTACAATTTGCGGGGAACGCCACACTTCTAGGTGGACAAGAATCTGTCATATATCACTTCCCCAAAATGATGCGAACCTACTTAAGATAGTGCAAATTAGGTATACTTACTTCCTACTTGGTTGTATTTATCGATACATTTTGCATGTTCTAGTCGCCACCAAAATTCTTTCTAACGTCAAAATGCGAAATGCCTATAAGGAAGAGAACATACTAACAATATAACAGGAGCCAACTGTTCAGCAATAGTCAGAACTAGTTAGTATGGCAGGTAACGCCATGGAGCGTACACCAAATGCTTTAAGCGTAGATGTATATCTTCTAACAATACGCATAGTGTTCCATGTTGGACGTTTTGAAATTGGGATTAACGAAATCTATCATTAGCCATACCTGACTAAATTTATAAACCAACTGGTTCTTAGTAATCAATGCAATAATTTGAGGCAGAGACAGAAACGGGGGTGTAACAGTAGTATGCGGTAAGAGCAGACCTTAGCCTCGCTAAAAACAGCACATGTGCCCAGAAGTTACCCGCACAAACCAAGCCAGTTCCTTCTCCTCCCCCAACCTATACTGGCCCCAACGGCTGACACAAACGCGACTACGGCACCTCTATGGAAATTCCTTGCCGTATACAACTGAGTCGCAGCGATTACTTACTTTTTTAAAAATGTTTTAATTTCCCAGTCGAATGTCGCCTCAGCCTCCGACCGCAGTTCTCATCACGGTTAAGAGTCAGTAACCGACCACGTCCTTAAATATTACCCAAAATACATCTCTACACACAACACCTGTGTTGGTGTAACGCAGATCCCTCCCCATAACTTCCGTTTCCTGCAGATGATAAAGATAAACATAGAGGAGGGACTGCCACCCCCGACGCCATCTTAGGGGAATATTGCAGGAATATTAAGTATCTGCCTACATAACGATCGCGCCTAACCATCGTAATAGCGACCACGCTCACAACAAACATTTAAGGGATTGAAATCCAAGCCATGGGAAGGCACCCATCAAGGACATAAACACAAAGTGTCAGAACTGGTGTGTTTTTTATATGGATTGTTTGTATTCTGCCTCCAGAGAATTTATGCCCAAAACAAAACAACATTGACCATCTGACACATGAAAGAAGTCTAAATACAACTTCTCAGACAATAAGATTTTTAAACACAAATCAAAGACTGAGGTTAGTATATTTCATGAGTATGACTCATCTTGGTTAGTACAGAATGCCTGCGTAGTTAAATTTGCTCTTTTCTTAAGAAACCAATAGTTATCACAAAATATAGTAACCCATATTCAGATTCTCAGATATTAAGGCATGACTATAAGAACAATGCCAAGTCTGCCACCAATCCTCTCTCTAATGGGCTCCCATCTTATCTTTATTTCTTAGAGGCTGTTTGTTACCAAGGATTAGTGATAATCCATTGTATCTCCTCATTCAAACCCTGTTTAACAGAGTCAAAAAAGAATATCCAGAAACACTCGCGTCGTTTGCAAGCAATATCCATAGGAATACCTACACTCCCTTTTACTTTTTCCAAGATGCACCAGCGAACATCTTTCTCAGAGTGGTGGTTTTCGTGGAAATGTTTCACAAGTGGTGCTTCCATCCGACTATTGCGTATGGCAGATTTATGTTCGCTCAAACGAACTCGGAATTCACGCGATGTTTCACCAACATACACCATATTACAGGGGAAAGTAATGCAATAAATTACATTCTTGCTCCGACAATTGGTGAAGTCCTTAAGTTGAATCTGCTTGTCTTTATAAACAAAAAGGTCAGTGATAGAAGCTGTATCACATGCATGGCAACCACCACATCTGTGGTTTCCCAAAACAGGGGGTGATACCGTAATGGTACTTTGCCTTGTCTTATTAGAACTCTCAGCTCTGGTGTGGACTAAAATGTCACGTAGATTACGATTCCTACGGAACGCTACCAGTGGTTGTTCTAGGTTTAGCTCTTCTTCTCCTGTGTTAATTATCTTCCAGTTTCTCCGGATGATGTTTTTCAATTTGAAATTATAGGGAGAATGATTAACCAGACATACAACTTGGTCTTTCTTAGCACGCTGGTTGCCTTCCAGTAGGGCATCCCTAATGTAATATTTTGCCCTCTTATAGGCATGGCGGACCAACCGGTTCGGGTAGCCTCTGGCTAAAAGCCTAGATTTCAATGCATCTCCATGCTTAATGGAATTCAGTCATAGTGGTCAGTTTCTTCGTATACGAAGAAACTCGCCAAACGGGATGGAATCCTTTTAAATATTCGGATGATAACTTTGGTACTGGAGAATTGTATTTTTAGCTGTCGGTTTACGAAACAGACTTACCTCCAATACTGAATTGATCCCAGGTATCCAAATATCCAGAAATTCTACACTTTGTGAACTACTATTGGCAGTAAAAGTCAAATTACAATCACTGGCGTTAAGCCAGAGTAGATATTCTTGTAGGGAATCATCATTTCCTCTCCAAATGAGAAAAATGTCGTCAATGAAGCGCCTCCACGTGACGACATTGTCGAAAAATGGAGCCGCTTCATAGAAGACATTCCTCCTCTCCCACTCACCAATGTAAATATTCGCAACACTAGGAGCACAGGAAGCACCCATGCTCGTGCCCTTTATTTGCTGAAAAAGTTCCTCATTGAACTCAAAAAAGTTGTTAAATAAAACAACCTCCAGACATTCCAGTACAAATCCATCCGGTCTGTCACCTGAAGTCCTGGATAGGAGGTCAGCCACTGCCTGTAACGCCTGACATTGAGGTATGTTAGTGTATAACGCTTCAATGTCAAGCATTACCAAGATCTCAGTCTGTGGGTTAAATGGCATACCTTCCAATTTCAAGATGATGTCACCTGTGTCGCGGATGAAAGAGGTATAGGTGCGCATAAGTGGGCATAGGAATGAATCCACAAACTTTGAAAGAGGCTCTGTACTCGAGCCAATTGTCGAAATAATAGGCCGCATCGGAGGATCCGTCACGCACTTGGGCGTTTTGGGAAGCCCATAAATTGTACAAGAAGAGTAAGCCTCTCCTAGATGATAAATATAACAAGTCGGGTCCCTTCTGTCTTTTGGGCAACATTTGAAGGTAAAAGGAGTCTTTGCCGGTTGTTAGTTTCAACATGTATTAAACATCGAGAAGGGCAAAACAACATATTGTTATTGTTGTGCTTTTTCTAGTAATAAATTCCTCCGGCCTCTGACAAGAAGAGTATGAATAAAGTTTCCCTCGATATCAAGTACACTCCGGAGGCAGTGACTAATCAGGTAACTCAGGCTGGTATCTATCTCCATTAGGTAGCTCGTTACTATTGAGACATATGCCAATCTGATGGTCATTATGGTTTTTCTATATTCTTCCTACAATTAGATCGATGATGTGATAAGGCCAATCCAATAGGACGAGGATTTACTCTGTGCTCCCACGAAAAGTGAGATAGTCACTATAGTGTGACAGATATAGCTTGTATTAAAAAGGTACATGCTCTACAAGCATAAGACCATGTGGGTTTATATGAGAACGATATTGTTAATAGAACGTTTTTCTTTTTCTATTCCTTTGAGGTACTGTGGCAACATACACAGATTCACCCTTTTTCTGGGGCTATAAGGTAACACAATGTGGTGCAAGGTTGTGTGAGTTTGAGTGTGTGGTGGTCCAGTTTGTTTTCTCAAATGTAAATGATTAAAAATAAATAAAAGGGCATACCAGTAAATCTTTTTTTACACGTATCTTTTCAGACTCAAAATCCAGGTCTAGAGATCCCATATTGAATTGTTTCTGGCTGGTCCTGATGAAGGTGGTCTCCATTGCTGTTCTTCCACCGAAACGCGTTGGCCATTTTCTCCATATTTAGATCAAATGACTACGGTCACATATTGGACAACAGATACAATGCGACAGGATGATTAGTGTCTGCTTTTGACGTGTTGTATGTTTAGAATGTATGTGTGAGTATGTGTGGTTGTGGCTCTCTACCTGGTTTAGTAGAATTGATTTTGTTTTTAGAATATATGAATTTGTGTAATTCATGTACTGGATATATACTGATGATCCAAATGTGTTGATATAATATCTTTAATGAGTTTTTGAGCAATGCACATTTAATAATTTTTGTACTTAGAAAAAGGATATAAAGAAATTAAAAAAGTTTTTAAAAAAATGAAATAAATGAGTAAATCCCAAAAAAAGTGAAGATATGTTTTGTGTATGCCTTGTGGTTAAGAGGTATTCCCTATGATAAAAGTATTTATAGGTCATGAGGGAGTCTCTTAGTTGTTGTGAAGACGGCTGAAATGCCAGAAACCGGTCCTAGGAAGCTTGTTTCCAGTCCAGGGAAGGCATGGCTTGGCAGTTCGGGCTGGACTGTTTCCATGAGGCACAGGGTCAGACTGATTTGCATATGGCCATGTCTGAAATGGGGTGGGAGAGTGGGCTAAAGAACGGTGATGGATTAAACCCAGATCTTTTGACTGGGTGTGAGTGTTTGGTTGGGTCAGATGCTCCGTCCATCACCACCCCCTTTTGTACCGCTTTGTTCGCCATAAGTTGGCAGGGTATGCTCAGACGTGAGTCCCTTGCTCACTTTGCCACTGGATTCAAGCAAGCCTGGCTGAAGACGGCTGAAATGCCAGAAACCGGTGCTAGGAAGCTTGTTTCCGGTCCAGGGAAGGCATGGCTTGGCAGTTCGGGCTGGACTGTTCCCATGAGGCACAGGGTCAGACTGATTTGCATATGGCCATGTCTAAAATGGGGTGGCAGAGTGGGCTAAAGAACGGTGATGGATTAAACCCAGATCTTTTGACTGGGTGTGAGTGTTTGATTGTTTCAGATGCTCCGTCCATCACCACCCCCTTTTGTACCGCTTTGTTCGCCATAAGTTGACAGGGTATGCTAAGACGTGAGTCCCTTGCTCACTTTGCCACTGGATTCAAGCAAGCCTGGCTGAAGACGGCTGAAATGCCAGAAACCGGTCCTAGGAAGCTTGTTTCCGGTCCAGGCAAGGCATGGCTTGGCAGTTCGGGCTGGACTGTTCCCATGAGGCACAGGGTCAGACTGATTTGCATATGGCCATGTCTGAAATGGGGTGGCAGAGTGGGCTTCAGAACGGTGATGGATTAAACCCAGATCTTTTGACTGGGTGTGAGCGTTTGATTGGTTCAGATGCTCCGTCCGTTACCACCGCCCTTTTGTACAGCTACAACGGGATGGGCAACAAGCGGCTAAACTAATGATTTGCTGTGGAATGAACACAGCTGATTCTGTAGGTCGGGTTAGGGCCTCTGCAGTAGCGCTACGTCAACTTGCCTGGTTGCGCACCTCAGGGTTTGTGGAGGCTGTTCTGGCTACCTTGATTGATATGCCTTTTGATGGCGTCTGTCGATCTGGCAGACATCTAGCCGCAGTTTCCTTAACCACATCGCTGCGGCGGCTATTCCGCCGCAGCGCTAAGGGGGCGCGCGGTGGGCGCATGCTGGTGACGGAACCGCTCCGTCACCAGCCATGGTTGAGCTGTGCTCATGATGGAGCGGTTCCGTCATGGCCCCACCCGCTCAATAAAATGCGCCGCGCTGGCGCGAAATCAGCGCCGCGCAGGCGCATCGGGCGGGCCATGACGGAACCGCTCCGTCATCAGCACAGCGCCACCGCGTCTGATGACGGAGCGGTTCCGTCATTAGCACGGAACCGGTTAATTTTTCACTGTGTTGTATAGCTTTGTGATGATGTCCACTCCGGTTTTGATGTCAGTGGAGCTAGAGCCATATAAGTGTCCCCTTTGGTCTGCAAATGTGCCAGTTTCTTCTAACACGCACCTGGAGAAGTTTATCTGGCCATTTTTCAGCCTGCTGTGAGGATTTTTCATCTGAAACAGTGTGTCAGCTCTCTATGCCTTTTGGGTTAAATCTTGAGGAATGTGTTGTATGCAGATGTCTGGTACAGATCCTCATTCTGTTAGCATGCGGTGTTTGGGCGAGCGCCACAACGCCGAAGAGTGCTGCCCCTACCAACGGCTGAAACAAAAGGTGCAGTGGGAGCGTCGAATGAAGCTCCAGACGGCGCGGTTGGTCGGCTACGATTCAGCAATGGAGCCGCTCCAGAGCCAATTCTCGTGGGCGTCGCTCTCCATCCCATGAACGGAGGAAGCAGTCCAAGTCTCTATCCACATCCCTCGGTAAGTGTTATAAGTGCTCGCAGTCGCGGTTTTCAGTGGCTTCTTCGACTCACTACGTGGTTTCAATCGGCACCTCATGCCCTCGTGCTGAGGACTCCGCGCTAGAGATGCTTCCATGCCTCCCTGCCTTTCCTGGACTGCAGGGACGACTCGGGCCCAGATAAAAGAGTATAATGTTCTTCCTATCATATTTGGGTCCTCACCTTACCCTGGATCGTCTTTGTGCCCCAAGGAGGTGTGGGTGCACTGACTGCGTTCTTGCCAACAGATTCATCCTCAGCTGCAGTTAGGCCCTTAGACACAGTGATGCCGGTCCAAAGCCCTTTGGGGTTCACACCTGTCGCGCTGACTGACTCTGGAGCAACGTCAGTTGTTCCTCCAGGATATGTTTCGGTGGTGCCGATGGGCTCCGAACCGGAGTCCGTGCACAACCCTGCTAAAAGTCTTGAGGCGTTGATTTCCCCTCTACTCATTTTGTCGGCATTGCTGTCGGTGCCGTCCAACTTGGTTCCACTTTCTCATCCCGAGATCTATACGGCGCCATGTCTGCATCAATCAACGCCATTTATGGAGCCAATAATTCATGGTTCTGTGGGGGCTTCACAAGAACGGTTTGTGGACGGAAATGAGGACGGGGTTCTTTTTGTGCAACCAGTGCCTGCAGATCCTCCTATGAGGGATAGCTGGATTAATGAGTTAGGCGAAGCAAGCGGGTTAGAATCATCCCCGTCTTCTGGCCTTCGGTCTCCTCCTGGCCAGTCCTCAGAGGCCAGCTGTTCCTTGGCAGATACGTTAACAAGCATTTACAATGCAATGGTCTCTGCATTATTAAAGGTAGAGCTATTGGCATTGCTCATGGCATTTGTTTTTTAAAATCATAAATAAATGGCATTGTCATTTACATTGCTAATAGCTTAATCCTTAAATAAATGGCATTGTCATTTACCATGCCAATAGGTTAATCGCTGGCAAATGCATGACCTATTGCATTTACACCCACACAGAGCCACACATACAAAGCCACCCACACACCCACATACAGAGCCACCCACACAGAGCCACCCACACAGAGTCATTCACATAGAGCCACCCTCACACAGACAGAGCCACACACACATAGAGCCACCTACAAAAAAAGTTATCCACACATAGAGCCACCTACAAAAAAAGCTATCCACACAGAGCCACACACACAGGGCCACACACACACAGCGCCACACACACACAGCGCCATACACACACAGCGCCATACACACACAGCGCCACACACACACAGCGCCACACACACCCAGCGCCACATACACAGCGCCACACACACACAGCGCCACACACACACAGCGCCACACACACAGAGCGCCACACACACACAGTGCCACACACACACAGCACCACACACACACAGCGCCACACACACACAGCACCACACACACACACAGCGCCACACACACACAGCCACACACACACAGCCACACACAAACAGAGCCACACACACACAAACAGAGCCACACACATACAAACAGAGCCACACACACACAAACATAGCCACACACACACAAACAGAGCCCCCACACACACCCAGAGCCCCCACACACACCCAGAGCCCCCCCACACACACCCAGAGCCACACACACACCCAGAGCCACATACACACCCAGAGCCACATACACACCCAGAGCCACATACACACCCAGAGCTACATACACACCCAGAGCCACATACACACAGAGCCACATACACACAGAGCCACACACACACACAGGAGAGCAAGCACAGCAAGGGGGCAGGAGAGCAAGCACAGCCAGGGGGCAGGAGAGCAAGCACAGCCAGGGGGCAGGAGAGCAAGCACAGCGAGAGGGCAGGAGAACAAGCACAGCGAAGGGGCCGGAGAACCAGGGGGCTAATGTTTCTTGCGACATTTAACAGAACGATCTGTTATTTAAGCAGTTGTCCTTTTACTCTGTTTCTGACAACAATTTGGGTGCCTTTGTCGAGGCCAGCTCACACCTCAGCAAATAACACACCTGCCAAAATTGTAACAGCCGAGGAACAAGCATCCAAGTGTCAGCGTGGGTGTGCGCACAGAGAAGGGCTATGCACTTGTGTTTGTGCCGCGAAGCAGGGGGGAGTGTGTCTGGGTTATCTCAGGGTGAACACAACCAGCAACGAATAGTCCTTTTCGCAAGCAACATAAGCACCAAAACACGTCTGTGCAAAGCAGCTCACACAAAGCAAACAGGGACCAGACTTTACACAGTCTTAATTGTGCACAGAATTGGTTTGTCCAATAGGCAAAGACCCCGACGCACGTATTTTGCAAAAGGGCACGCAAACAGCAGGATTCTACAGCAAAATATCAACAAACCCCTTTAGATGAGAAAAAACCCACTACCGGGCCACTTTTGAAGCGCTTTGAAGCTTGTGAAAGTGAGAGGCTGCCCTGCTTTTGCAACAGCGTCTAAACGTGAAAAGTGCAGGACAGTGTCTCTATGAAGAACTAACTTCTCGGCCCTATGATGCTCAGCAGTAGCTTTCCTTGGGGAGCACAGCGCCAAGTTCACCCTTGGCAGGCAGGGAGACGTCCCTCAGCTTTGTGGAGTGACAAAGAGTGCCGACCAGTACAGGGAGTCCTCTCAAAATTAACAACGCTACCCTATTCTTAATTGGGCCAGGGGGCAGTGCTTAGAGGACAAGTGCGCCCTAAATCCATGCACTCGGCTACGACCTCCCCGACCCCTCCCCCCGGATGCTCGCCAAGCAGGCTTCAAAATACAGTCATCAGGCTTCAGGGTAGGTTCCAGTAATGTTTTAAAAAATGCCACAGTTCTTATTTGCCAAATTAAGTTCTTTTAGGCAAGTTCAGTGCTTTTGGTAAAGTTCCTGGAATTGTCATCCCTACGTAGTTTTTCCCGCAGGGACAGGTGATCATGTAAATACATTTGGTGCTATTACAATTAGTGTGTTTTCGCAGCTGCCACACGAAGTTATCGGTTATTCTTACTTCTTTGGCTTGTGATGTCTGTGGACAAACTGCGCACCCACCACAAGGGAAGTGGCCTACCACTGGGGGAAGTCTCCACAACGTACTCGGATTGACAGTTGTGTTTCTCTTGGGTCGTGTGTGGATAAGGGCATCTTTGAGGTTAGGTGTCCTTTTAAAAGCGAACCTCGGACGCGTGATATCTAGTCCCCCAGAATTCACTATGGACCAATGTTTGTTGATAGTTTTCTTCAGAAATGATGAATTAGGAGTGAAACTCGTGACACATGTTATCTGGTCATCTCTACTTTTTGGATGTGGCTCTAGCAGGCACTCTCTAGGGTTGTTAGATGCTCTCCTATAAGATTTCTTGAGGAGTCTAGTAGGATAACCTCTTTCCTGTAGCTTGTGTTGCAGGAGCGTGGCTTCTCTTTGGAAGTCTGTTTTTTCTGTACAGTTCCTCCGGACCCTGAGGAATTGTCCAAAGGGAATGTTATCCCTCAGGGCACGGGGGTGGTAGCTTTGGTACAGGAGGAGACTATTTCTGTCGGTGTTTTTACGGTAGAGGGTTGTGCTCAAACCCGTTGGATTCCAATGGTTCCGCCTGAGATACTAACTTTCGAACGAGCAGTACTTAGGAGCCTGGACGACAGACCTAATACATCCGCTCATAAAAATCTGAGCTCGAATGAAAGACAAGCTGTCCTAGCTCTGGGGAATGACACCAGCATAGTCATTAAACAAGCAGATAAGGGTGGGGCAACTGTCATTCAAAATACTGGTGACTATGACAGGGAATGCAAACGTCAACTTTCCAATGTCAAGCATTACAGACCACTCACGACAGACCCCACCAAAAGACTGGCCACTACCATCTCCAGCCTTGTACTGGAGGGAGAAACGAATGAGTGGATTTCAAAGAACGAAGCAGCCTTTCTTATCACCTCAGACCCGGTTATCCCATACTTCTACACCCTCCCTAAGATTCATAAGGGAGTGGTACCAGTACCGGGAAGACCAATTGTTTCAGGTATCGGCTCCCTACTTGAGCCTCTATCTAAGTTTTGTGACTCTTTTCTCCAACCAGTGGTCAGAAAAATACCGTCTTTTTTACAAGACACCAGAGATGTGCTCCGCCTCGTCGAATCCATTGAGGGGAGGGATGATGTTGACCTTCTCCTCACTATGGATGTCGAGGCACTGTATACCAACATTCCCCAACAAGCTACTTTGGAGGCAGTTGAGATGACCCTATTGCTAGAGGAATGGTCCTCCGCCACACCAATATCATTCATCATGGCATGTGCTTCTCTAGCCTTGACAGAGAACTTTTTTCAATATGGCACTCAATTATACCACCAGATCCAGGGGACCTCAATGGGTTCTACCTTTGCTCCAAGCCTGGCATGTATTTACATGGCAACCTTTGAGGAGGGCTTCATTAGATCTGCACGTAATCCCTACCTGGACAATATTACCCTGTGGCGCAGGTATATTGACGACATCCTAGTCCTATGGAAGGGTGATCGGGCTACCTGTGAAGCATTTTGCATGTGGATTAACCTGCAGAACCCCTTTTTGAAGTTCACTGGGAGCATCTCAGCAGACAGCATCCCATTTTTGGATCTATGCATCAACCTAAATCCAACGGGCTTGAGCGCAACCCTCTACCGTAAAAACACCGACAGAAATAGTCTCCTCCTGTACCAAAGCTACCACCCCCGTGCCCTGAGGGATAACCTTCCCTTTGGACAATTCCTCAGGGTCCGGAGGAACTGTACAGAAAAAACAGACTTCCAAAGAGAAGCCACGCTCCTGCAACACAAGCTACAGGAAAGAGGTTATCCTACTAGACTCCTCAAGAAATCTTATAAGAGAGCATCTAACAACCCTAGAGAGTGCCTGCTAGAGCCACATCCAAAAAGTAGCGATGACCAGATAACATGTGTCACGAGTTTCACTCCTAATTCATCATTTCTGAAGAAAACTATCAACAAACATTGGTCCATAGTGAACACTGGGGGACTAGATATCCAGCGTCCGAGGTTCGCTTTTAAAAGGACACCTAACCTCAAAGATGCCCTTATCCACACACGACCCAAGAGAAACACAACTGTCAATCAGAGTACGTTGTGGAGACTCCCCCCAGTGGTGGGCCGCTTCCCTTGTGGTGGGTGCGCAGTTTGTCCACAGACATCACAAGCCAAAGAAGTAAGAATAACCGATAACTTCGTGTGGCAGCTGCGAAAACACACTAATTGTAATAGCACCAAATGTATTTACATGATCACCTGTCCCTGCGGGAAAAACTACGTAGGGATGACAATGAGACAAATTAAAGTTAGAATCATGGAGCATAAAAGCAACATTAGGTGCTTGAAGACACACACCAAACTATATGAACATTACTTCCAAAGTAACCATGCTGCTGACAGCCTTAAATGGCTAGTTTTGGAATCCCAGCCAGCAATCACGAAACGAGCCTTGTTCAGGATTGAACAAAGATGGGTCCATCGACTACAACTAGACTCACTGGGGCTAAACGACTCTGTTCCGTGGTATGCACTGGGTAGCTGAAGTGAGCCATTCTGTGAACATCCTGTGTGTTTGATATGAACTCAACAATATCTTCCTAATAATTAATTGGAATGTTACTCGTAGATAATCCCGGGGCAGGTGAACACACGAAGTAATCCAATTTCATATGTATCTCTCCCTTCTTACCCCCACCTTTAGTCCATATCGAGTGGTTATCCCCATGTGACGCTGCTTTTACCATTGACTTAACTCCCCTCTAAGATGGCCGCCACTCGCACCCCACAGTCCTGGGCTTCCATCCATGCGCAGTCACGGCTAGAGAAAGAGGAGGGGAAAGGGGCGTGTACCCGGCAGCTCAGGTGACCGAACAGAATGGGACATCCTAAAGGTTTAAAATCAGGGAGCTTCCCGGCACTCAGCTACCAGCTGCTGAGCGCCTCAAACGAGACGCCGTCCGGGGGTAGGTGCAACGGCCAGGACCGTGGGCTGCCGTAGGTAAGGTCGCCTTATTTGTTGTCGGTATCCTTCAACTGCCTGCCCCATTTCCCCGTGATAGATCTGCCCTATCTGGCAGAGGACATCTCGTCACCAGCGAGGGGAGCCGTAATCTTTCTTGACTACCCCCGAGTCAGTGGGTGCCGGGTGAACGGTCGTTACCTGGCCATGTTACTTACTGGGGGGTTTGATGGGCCGCTGTGACGCTCGCTCGTTGCCGTGCGTTCGGCTCTGGCGCGCTGTCCTGCACCGCGGTGCATTCGTGAGTAGGTGGTGCGGCGGCGCTAACGCGGGGTGCGGGTGTTCTGCACATCTTGGCGGCCATCAATGACCGGTTCGTTTCAAGCCATGGAGCAACGGCACTCCGAGACACATGTAGATTGGTGGATGCGAGGATACACGTTTACCTCCTGGTGTGCGCCCTCATAGGGGTCCTTTAAATTCCCAGATCACACCATGTTTACTCTGTAATAGCTCACTGGACTATCAATTTTCCCCCGTCAGGTACCATACCTTTTCCCATTGGCTCATCGGAAAGCAGACTGAGAAGCACTTCAGGGAATCTCCTGGGGTGAGCATGATGTCTTCGGTCTCCTTTTACCCTAACGAGCAGACCTTTTGCTTCTTCAAGTAGCTTTGCTAAATTTTCAGTCTGTTTACGGGCACAAACCACTGGTTGTGTGAATTTCTCACCAAATTCGCTATATCAAAATTATCGTTTTATGCCTGTTTCACCCTCCCACCAGAGGTGTTCGTGATGTGTGTATGTGTGTTTGTGCATGGATCGTCAGGGTGCAAATCGACCTGATGGGATTGGCACTTCGCCAGTTGTAAACCTTGTTTTATTTACTTCTTACAGGTCTAGGAACTTGAGTAGGACCAATCGGCCTGCTATTCGGTATTACCGCCCATAGAAGGTTGTATACCACATTGCAAGTTTCTTATATTTCATTATTTTTCATCACTTTTTAACTAATTTTTCACTGTGTGGTACACTAGAATTAGGTCCTGAAGAATTTCCTTCGCGGAAAGAAACATGTCGACCATACACGAGGGTAGTAGCTAACTTGCTAGGATAGTTCCAGGGCATTTAGCTCCCTTCCCACCCCCTTTTAACCAAGGAAATCTACCACAAGAATAAAATAGGTTGTGGACTGATTTACCTTTTTTAAACTTTACTATTCACTTCACGCCCACACACAAAACCCCTCCTGCCCTCTCACACGCATGCACCATATGGCCAGGACAAAAGATCTCCGATAAAGAGCCCCGGTTTGGGGAGCCCGTCAGACATTGCAGCGCCAGTCTGACGAGGAGCAGAACCCATATGATGAAGCATGACACCTAGCTTGCTGGGTGTGTGAGGGTTTTAGTCCCAACAAGGGGATTCCCCCCTCATCCTAGCACTCACACCACTACTACTTCACTCTTCCCGGGGAACTTTGTACTCTCTTTGAATTACTGTGCCTATATAACCCATAGTCTAAACAGTGGAAAGACAAAACAGTGGCACTTTGGCCTATCGGCCCGCCGCGCACCTTGATAGGCAGGTGGAGGCTGGAATGACGCGCGCGGCGTGCCCCGCCCGGGTGTCCAGGTAGGTCAAGTGCATGCGCAGAGACTTCCACAGCTGCGGAATGCGGGGCCACTTAACCCGAGTCCCTAATGGTGCCTATTGGATCAGGTGTTTCTGTAAATCTCCATTAACCACCTGATGAACCGGTCCCCTATCTGCCGTGAGAGGGTCGCGGTGCACCCTGGTTTGTGGAATGGGGCAGGGCAACGCCTGCAGCTTCCCTGGGAATGGTGGAGACCTGCTCCTCACTCGGGACGGTCGGGTTTGAGTTGGATAAACAAGGGACACAATTAAGAACAAGAAAAAAACGGTACACAAAAAAAATGGCGGCCGCAAACATCTGAAAATTTTCGGAATCGGGGGCGTTTTTTGGGCATTTTGAGTGACGGATGATGTCACAGTCCAAAGAACGCAAAAAAACACGCCCCCGAATCCAAAAGCGACGGGGCTTCATTGGAGTGACTCCCTTCTCCTCCAATGGCTGGCCTCCGTTTTGGAAGCCAGCCAATGGAGGAAAATGGAGGAGAGAGGCGGGTTCCAAGCCCCCTAACTCCAAAACATTAATTCTTCGGGACTCCGCCCTCACTGCTTCGCAGTGCAACGGTCCCTCGACCTAAAAAGGGTGATTGATGTTTTACATTTGACTGCATTCGGTGGAGAAATTTACAGACCCCCTCATTGTGGTTCTTCATCCGAGTCAGTCAGGGATTGAGCCAGTGCTACCCTTTTGTGAGTCACTATATGATATTTTACTTGAGCCATGGGCTAGGCCTGATACTGGTGTGCCTGTTGACCGTGCTATTGCCAACAATCACTGCCCTGCACCCTAACATCCTGCGTGCCTTCTTTGTCAACCTACACACCACAGTTTTGTGGTTCAGGCCGCTACAGCTTTCCACAATGTGGATAGACTTCCTCATACTCTTGATTAATAAAGATTCCCGAAAGCAAGACTCTTGTGGAAAATGTATCTTCTCTTCCACCTGTGCGGCGTCACGTTCCATTAACACAACTTGCGTCCTTGGACGTTTTTCTCATGTCTTATGGGATTCGTTGCAACAGCTATTGCCATTGTTTCCGGAGGCTAATAGGAACAAACTGAGTCAATTGATTACGGATGGGCAACGGGGGGCTAGATTAATCTTTAGGAGTGGAATGGACACCACTGATTCGATTGGTCGAGCCATGGTGTCTTGTGTGGCATTAGCCCAGTGAGCTTGGCTTCGTTCTACTGGATTTTCAGAAGCAGTCCAGTCAGTTTTAATAGACATGCCGTTTGATGGTATTTATTTGTTTGGTGCTCATGCAGATGCTGCAATGCTTAGGTTTAGGGATAGTCTGGTTGGCTCAGACCCTTAGCCCTGTTCCTTTCTTTCAACTTTTGTTGTATTTTAGGGGAGGTGTTCCTGTACAGAAGGCTCCTCTTGGTTTGTAAGTTGGCTCAAAACTACATTCTGCTATGCTTTTTGCAGTGAAACGTCACCAGATGTGATGTTGCTGCCTTTTCAGGTCTTATTTTTTAAAGTATTTTTTGCATTTGTTGACAGGTTAGCTTTCTTAGAGACCCTACATGGGTTTTTTCCTACCCGTAGGTAGGTTTTCGGTTATCTCTGCTGAGAAGATCCTCACTCCAGAGATTTGCTTCTATGGTATATTTTTCATGTGAAATTGATTACCTATGTTACCTGCTTGTAGAAGCATTTGCAGGAGGCTTGTTGTCTTTTCTTTTCCCTAAGTGTGGGTCTCGGTTGCTGCAGAACCTGACCTGTTATTTCATTGGAACGTCTATTTCTTGGATCTGTTTTCTTTTGGTAACTTCTTGTCTTATTTCAGCAAGTTGTATCCCTTAGACGTGATGGTTCACAGTTTTTAGTTCCCTCCTTTTGGAGTTCTTTTTTTCCTCCACTTGTTTCAGGGGTCTATTCAATCGTTGCAGATTGCGACATATTTATTCTCGATGCCTTCCATTTGTTTGGCATCAAGGTATTCTTATTCCTGCAGGTTGCCATGTTCCTCATGTAGGATAAAGGGTGTATCCATCCATGTGGATTTTTTGTGTTTCTTACACCTATGTTGTTTGTGTTTTATTTTGGTGGTTTTCTTTCTCAAGAAACATCTTTTCTAGTGTTCTTCCAATGAGAACACGTTACACTTATCACTCTTAAGTTTGAAATGTTAGGTTGGGAATTGGTGCCAATTAGCGGTGGCAGTTTTTCCCTTTCTTCTTGTGATCCTCATCTGATTTACTTATGGGCTAAAGCCAAATGGTTGTACTGGTATTATGTCCTGTTGTGGAGCTCCAACTCCTTTCTATTTTAGGAGTGTGTATTTCTATTATGTACAGACAGGTTTTCTGGTTGTACATTTTGGGTATAAATCTGCTCTTCGTAAGGGTGCAGCTTATGTAGCAATATGTTTGCCTGTCTCTGGTTAGGAGACAGCGAGTGTCTTCTTCCCTGTTCTTTTTATGTATGGTGTCCATATATTGATGTACACATAAATTGGGCAATGAATATGCAGATTTGATAGGTGTTTTGTAAATATGTGGATACACATATTTATGGCTGTATATCTGTATAATCGTTACCTCTCTGTTGGTGTTGTACTTTAGAAATGTGTTTTTTAGTTTGAGCGTATTTATATATGCTGTTGTTCTTCTTTCCCACCTCTGTATTGTTACATGCTAGGTGAGCCTCGCAGTTCACTCTGGCAGTCATTCTTTTTTTTCAATGATAGGTCTTGATTTTAGCTGTCCTTTATCTTATATTTTTTCTCTGTCAGACATTTCTATGCTACTTCTTTATCCATCTTACACTAAAACCATGTTTAGAAATACTTTGTCTGGGGGGTCTCTCAGACTCATGGCTCTTAAGTCTATCCTGTCAGTGATTGTTACACATGACAAAATATGATTATCCATCTTCAGTTGTGATTAAGAGGGTACTTTAATTTTGCCATATTTTTGTTGGAGACACCATTGTTTAAAAAACAAATAAATAAATAAATGACTGTGGTGTCTTCCACTCTGTTCATCCTGTTCCTGCTGATTTTTCTCTAGATCAGCGGCCCATTGTGAGTCCCTAGTTCTCAATGTCTTGCTGTCGGGAAGCTTACATTGGATTGGCGTTTTTCACCTTCCTAATCCATGGTTTCACTTCATCCATGGTGTCATGTAATTGTTGGTACAACTGATCGTTGGGTTTGGATGAAGTTTATCTTCCTCAGGAGTCACAATTTGCTGAGCCCTTAGGTTGTTGCACTTGATTTATCTGTGGTCATTGCCACGGTTCATATGAATAGTCTTTCCTACATGTGTCTGATCTCTCTTTAATTTAGACTGGCTGGTCCTCTATGAGACCTTTTGTAGGACTGACTTGCAGGCCCACCTCCAGGTTGGGTATAGCTATGGTATTGAATTCAAAAGTTAAGGAACTCTATCAGATAGAAAAGTTACATTTTTCTTTATAGTTTTAACTAGCGCGAATTAGACCCGAGACATCTGGTATCAGAGCGCTTTACATAGCACCCGTTTTTTTACAGAAGGACACATTCATTTTGTTAGTCACGGGAAGATTAAGTGATTTGCCCAGAATCACAGGATGTTGAGCGTCGTTGCAGAGGTTCCCCAGCTTCGAGGTTGACTGCTCTAGCCGTAAGGCTACATCCTCTCCTTTGGTAATGATTTATCTGATAGAGACATAGTCCAGTTGCAGATTCCTTAACGCCCTGCAACTCCCCCCCACTCTGCAAACGACCCGTGATGTAGGAGTTATTCCCATTTTCAGTAGTGTTTTTATACTCCAGTGATCACTGTTTCATGTGGTGGTGTGACTCAACAAACCACATAGTCTTGCCTCATAGGTCTTGTTCTGGTATTACCATACCATTCATTTCTATTTGTGAGTGACTGGTAGAGTGAGTGGTGTTTTCTTTTGCAAAGCTGGTTTATATACCAGTGCGCAGGGTTCCAGATAGCTTGTGCTGCATTGAATCATTTGCTCTTTTCCTTAAAGTCCTTGACTGGTGGTGACGTACCATTTATTGCTACTTTATCATTATTATTTCAAAGATTGTTGATCTTTTTGGCACACTGTTTCCACAGGCAGTTTCTATAGTGGCTCCGCATTCCGTCGCAGAAGGTTTGACAGAAGAAACTGACGTCAGCGCGCCAGGGGGGACTTATATGGCACCACTGACGTCATAACCGGAGTCAACGTCATCACGGAGCCATATGACTCTGTCCCCCGAGGTCCGGAGGTACTGCTGAAAAATTTCTGGATCCAGTCTGACGCCTGAGGAGAATTCAAAAGTTAAGGAATCTACGGCTAAACTATGTCTCTACCAGATACATCGTTACCGAAGGTAAGTAACTTTTCCATTCGGTGCACATAGTGACTCTGCTTTATGGAGATTTAGAGATAGTCTGGTAAATCAGATTCTTTTCTAGTACTCTTGTACCTGGTTTGTTTAGGGAAGCTCTTTTCAAGGGTGATGCCCAGTAAGATGTTCCTGCTTGCTGCAGGTACCTTTATTCTCCTTATTCTGTCAGTGACAGATTGTTTCCATTTATCTGTGACGTATGTTATTTTGTGACTTTATGTGCATATGTTCTTACAGGTTTCTTACTGAAACTACTGTTTCTACCTGAGTCCTTATTCAATTGAGGGTATTTGCTTGCCTTGTTTCCTTTTATCTGGGACCACCCCGGTATGCCTTGTAGGAATTTTAAGATCTACTTCTGGTGCTTCGTATCTCTTATAGGGACTTCAGTTTATCTGTGCCTGAATATTAGGTGTTTGTGACTTTAGTAGTGCACCAGTGCGATAGAAACCTCCCCCTCCACCCACGACCATCATAAGGATTATCTCTTACATCCATGAGGAATGTATTCCTTTTAATCGGGTCAATCATTCCATATAGGGGGTAATGGAATGAGGGTCAGGATTCTTGGCCTAGGTAGAATTGTAGCTTGGGCTAAGGCTTTTTTTAGTGAGTTGGCTCTTCTTGTTGTTCGACTTTCATTATACATTAACAAGAAGGTTTCCTACCACTGATTTCTATAGTTCCTTGTAGACTATAACTCGGTGATGCATTGGGTATTAAAGGCCAGTGGTTAAGATCCCACCAGGTGACCTTGGTCCTTTGCCACCATCCTTGCTGTCTGTTCTCTGCTTCACCCCTGCAGTTGATGTTATATCTTGTCACATTCTGGAATGCATTATTTGTTTACCAATTCTGATTACAGCCATGGAATTTTCTCAAAGTATTGAGAAGAGTTGTTTTTCAGATGTCGCTATCTTACCCCTTTTGTTTACCTATAGACGTAATAAAAACGTACGCGATTCGGTGGTTAGAAATGATGTCACTGTATATCCCTCTAATATACAACATGGCCTAGTTGGTTCCTACCCATGCGGCCACTGCAAGGACCTTTGGACCTGGGGCGCTTGCCCGTATTGGGTTTCGGGCCATTTATGAGGAAGGAGATTCATATGGGATCTTAATACATTTGTCTACTTTTTTCTGATATACTTGATAGAGTTGGCAGTTAAATAATAGTGGGGCACTGGCCATTACACTGTTGCAGTATACATTAAGATCAGGCATGTATTTTATATGCTATGGTTCAGGTGATCACTCTCGCACACGTACTAAACGTGCCAACCTTCACGTATTCTCTAATACTTGAGAAGCATTATGATTCACTTTGTTTTTACTCCAGGTTTTGAGTAATCCTTTGTGTGAGTGACATTTTATACTTTATAATTTATTTTATATTGTATACTGCATTGATACATTATTCATTAATGTTTGTGCACATTGCTTTCTCTAATAGCACTATTGTGGCCTCTCCCTGATATTTTACCCTTTCAAATATGGCTGCCACTGTGGCAAAACGAGTGGTCCTTTGTCGATGTTTATATAAAACTTTATCAGTGCGAGTTTGTTTCCAACACATCTACACGTGAACAAGCTGCAAGGCGAAACGCGTTGTGTGGATTAAACCTGTGATTTCCATTTCGTGGTATTTTCCTTATTTCCTGAGAGCGCATGGTGTACTTTTTTCAAAACACTTTGGATATATATATATATACATATATATCTACATATATATCTTACCTACTGGCGGTTGCCAGTGGGTAGTTATAGTTAGGACCTTGTTTCTATTCAGAAAGCATTTTTTCTTTTCCCAATAACTTTGGCGCCAGTTGACGAATCTTCCTGAAATTTTCAAAACTAGTGGGGCACTCTAGTCAGCTCCTATCTTGAAAGTTTCGGGGTGATTTGGCAAGCGGAGGCCAAGAAAAAAGGGGGGTCCCAAAACGTGTTTTCTCCATGATAATTCCCGTAGGAAACTTTAGACATGGCTACAACCCGAACTGCTGAATGGAATTACACTAAATTTGGCAAAAAGGTAGCCCTTGGTTCAGAAAGAGACCTTTTTCTTTAATGGTGTAAATCCGTTCAGTAGTTCCGGAGAAATTCAAAAAATAAAAGTAAAAAAATCAATTTCCCATAGGAAACTTTAGACACAGTTATAGCTGAAACTGCTGAACAGAATTACACCAAATTTGGTACAAAGGTAGCCCTTGGCTCAGAAAGAGACCTTTTTTGGTGTAAATCCGTTCAGTAGTTGCTGAGAAAATCCTAAATAAAAGTTTCCATATTTAGAGGCACAGAGGATCCGCGTACCCTCCCGACCACAAGCTTTCTGCTAATTGGCTGTCAACACTCCAAACCAGTAAGTGTTGGCAGCCATCTTGTGCCTCTGTAGAAGGCACAAGAAAACAGTAAAACAAACGTGCAAAACAAGAAAAGAGGGCAGGGTAGAAACACCCTGACCCCTAGGCCTGCTCAGGGGGTCCCACAAAGACCCCCACGGCCCAAAAAAGTATTTTCTTTTTTAAATATTCGTCCGAATTCACGCTGGGTGCGCAAATCTGACAGAGACTTTTTTTAAAAAAAGGAAGCGCGGGCTCCGGAGCTTCGTTTAATTGGCCAGGTCCCGGGGCAGTAAAAAAAATGTGTGGGGGGCCCCAATACCTCCCACACTGCCCCGGGGACTGCCACCCCGGGGCTTTTCATAAATATTTGCGGGTGGCACACGGCCCCCTGCAGCCCCGGGGACCGCCACCCCCTGGGGCTTGCTTATTACTCTGTGGGAGGGGCCTTGGAGGCCCTTCCAAGCTCCGGGGACTGCCACCCCCGGGGCTTTTATTAATTAATTAGGGGGGCACACAGCGTCCCTGCTGCCCTGGGGGCCGCAACGCCCTGGGCTTTTTTTTTTAAATCAAAACACCTGTGTGGAGGGGGCTTGCCACACACGCCCAGGGGACCCCCACCTCCCCAGGGCACTTATATTTAAATGTGGGTGTCCGTAACGGACCCTGAGCCCCG
Organism: Lissotriton helveticus; assembly: GCF_964261635.1. Lineage (NCBI taxonomy): Eukaryota > Metazoa > Chordata > Amphibia > Caudata > Salamandridae > Lissotriton > Lissotriton helveticus. The sequence continues at coordinate 1,739,499,544 of NC_136063.1, read as the reverse complement.
GGAACCACCACCCCTGGGGCTTTGGCAATATTGGGAGGGGGGCAGCATGGCCCCCCCTCTTGGAGCCCTTCATGGCCCTAGGGACGCCACCCTCCAGGGCCGGCTCCTGCAGTGTCCCGGGGTGCCCACCCCAAGACATTGCGGTTTGCAATGACAGGGCAGGAGGCCCCGGGGGATGGGGTCCCTGGGCCAGAAGTGGCCCGGTAGGGGGGCCACGCGTCCCCCCCATATGAAAAAAAATATAAAATTAAATAAATAAATAAAGGCCGGCCCTGGGGGGATGGGGTCCCCGGGGCCAATAGAGGCCTCAGGAGGGGGCCACGCAGCCCCCTCCATAAAAAAAGAATAATAATGTGGCCATGCCCCGGGGGATGTGGTCCCCGGGACCATATTTGGCCCCAGGCGGCCCCCTTCCTGTTCATTGATTTATTTTTTTTTTAAAAAGGGGTCAGGCCCTGGGGGATGGGGTCCTCAGGACCCCAAAAAATGGTAAAAGGGGGGCCACACAGCCCCCTTCTAAAAAAAAAAAAAAAGACACAATTGGGTAAGAGGCCCGCCCCCTCCCACCAACACTCTGCAAACGCGCCCTGTGGCATGTTTTAGGTTGGGGAATTCATACCCCTTTCAATCCTGAGGGTTCCTAGGGGCCAACTAGCCCATCTGGTACCTCCAAAAAGCGCCAGAGGCCTGCGTTGTAGAGAGGTGGTCCAGGCCACGTCCCTTTTTACACCTCTCTTCAATGCAGCTCTGTGGCGCTTACTGGAGGTACCTGGTGGACTAGTTGGATCCCAGGAACCCTCAGGATTCAAGGGCACTTTATAACCCAGCTTAAAAGGCGCCATGGGGCGCGTTTGCACAGTGGTGAAGAGAGGGGGCAGGGCCTTTTGGCACCTCTGACTTAGAGGTAGTTTTAATCCCTCTGCCTTATTATGTACTAGGGCATTACAGAGGAGGTCATGCTAATCACAGGGGTACCCCAACGCATAGTGTTCCTTAGTGTATGTAGGTGTTTTTATGTATTTTAAGTGTCTTTTAGCATAGCACTGGCTCTCGGCCTGGTTAGTCAGAGTCAGTTACCACCAGTACCCGTCTGAAAAAATTGAGGGCACAGGATGATTTTGCAACAAGGCCTCTTTCTGCTCCTCTGTTTGTTCTTTCTGCACGTCTTGATTCTTCCTGCACTTTTCTTCGTCTTTGAGGACTTCTGTTGCTTCTTTCTGCATTTCTTTTGCTTCTTTCTGTGCATTTTTTCTTCATTCTTCACATGTGGTACCTCTGTTGGCATAGTTAGAAACTAGCATTTAAAAAACTTTAGAAATTCACTGACAAAACTATTGGTTTCAGGCATGTTATAGTACGAAATTAGCATTTAAAAAACCTTTGAAATTTACTGAAAAAACCATAGGTTTCAGGTACGTTATAGTTAGAAATGAACATTTTAAAAATCTTTGAAATTCACTGAACAAAACCATAGGTTTCAGGTACGTTATAGTTAGAAATGAGCATTTAATAAACGTTTGAAATTCACTGAAAAAAACATAGGTTTCAAGGGTGATATAGTTAGCTGGACATTTCACTCGTACAAAACCATAGAAATTCCTCAGTTTTAGTTTGTTCTGCTAACTATAACTCACGCGCCCACAATGCACTGCTGATGATGTCACATATTACATCATTAATGACATCACTGATGATATCACTGATGACATCATCCATGTGACAATCTGATGCACCTCATCACACAGTAGTATAAACTTTGTTGACTCGTAAAATACAGAGAACTATTTTTGAAACCATTGACACACCAATAACAGTTACTACATACCCACTCACTGATTCCTAGATCTACAAACACAACTACCCATTCCCCCACAGAATCCCTCATACATGGAGTCACTGATCAATAGAACACTATCAAATGCACTCATACACCTATATAGACATTGACACACCAGCACTCATCCTAGTTGTTTATATAGTTCTCCTACTCACTCATGCAAAGAATCAATCACACTTCTATTTACTCACCTACACAGTAATACACACACCACCTCATGTATTCATATAGTAACTGATACTTACTGTGTTATAAAATTACTATTACAAGTATACACTCATCCATACAGTCACTCTCACAATCACTGACTCCTACATATTGTTATTTATAAACACCAACTCTCACAAACACTGCCTTTTATATTTGTACTTCGTTGGAGATCTACTACTGAGACATATATTCACTCACGAACACACCCATACACACACACACTCACCCACCCATACAACTGTTTCCACATGCACTCTTAAACTCATACAACTAGTCAATCAACCACTCACACATCTATGCACAGAGTTACACCCCCCCACCCAACCACACATACACTCACTATTCCATGCAAAAACTCAGCCAATTAACCAAAAACTGGTATAGACACTCATGTAGTTAGTAACCAACTGATGCAGCAGGATACACAACAACAGAGACAGTGATGCACACATTCACATAGTTTAGTTACTAACCCATGTATTTAGTAAGACACTTTTAATTACTCACTTAAACAGACAGACACACAGCTACTAAGTCCTTCATCCAGACACTTACATATCCACTCATTCTTCAAAACAGTTTGGTATATATATATATATATATATATATATATATATATATATTCAAGCTCAATTCTACCAGAGGTCTCGGGGCACTCATCGGCAGGTGCTATGGCGCGCTGGTATCCGCGCATCAAATGGCAGCTCAGTAATCAATTTCCCTTCGTGGAAATGACAAAAGCACTCCGGGTAAGTGGCAAAGTTTTTATTTCGCCAGCAACAGCAGCAGTGATACAGACAAACGCGTTTCAGACAGCAAATCCTTCCTCAGTGTCAATTAGCATGCTGCGCGCGGCTCTTTTTGTATGTACGTATATATATATCCTGCTCCTTCTTTCGCCATCAGCGGGGCACTTCGTGGTCGGGTGCCAGTACGCGTGGCGTTCCGCGGTCAATATACGGCTCAAAAATTCCTTCTCGACAAAGGAAAAGGATGGCACTCACGAGGTTTCATTGGTTCGGCAGCAGTTTATTAGACAAACGCGTTTCGGATTACATCCTTCGTCAGTGTCGTATTTACAAGTGTTTGTTACTAGCGGCCATTTTTAAGGAGAAACGTGTCACATAAGGTAATCAACAACGGACTGTATCTACCCTTCCTATGGATGGGCGCCATCTTTAAACAGTAAATGCTTTGTTTATATGCATATGCTTTGTCGAGAGTCGGTTTGGCATACCGGCATATCGACAAAGTTTCATCTTGTTTTTTAAAAATAAAAAAACAAACGATGCAATTCCAGACAATACAATTAATATTGTTTCATGATCTAGCCGTCGATCGGCAATTGCAGCCTTTTTGTGTTAAGGCTGCTTGTCCTAGATAACCAGATGAATTATCTAGGACAAGCAGCCTTAACAAACGCTTGTAAATACGACACTGACGAAGGATGTAATCCGAAACGTGTTTGTCTAATAAACTGCTGCTGAACCAACGAAACCTCGTGAGTGCCATCCTTTTCCTTTGTCGAGAAGGGAATTTTTGAGCTGTATATTGACCGCGGAACACCACCGCGTACTGGCACCCGACCACGAAGTGCCCCGCTGTTGGCGAAAGAAGGAGCAGGATGTGAATAGCGGAGGCACCGCTTTAACACGGACCCTGGGGAACGCCGAATCAAATCAGATCATAAGGACACCGGGAGGAATCCGACTAACCGTGACATACTACGGTAAGCCCATATGGTGTGCCTGATGCCAGTGCGAGTCTGATGCGAGAGCGGGTCGAGAGGATCTAGTTCGGCGGAAGATTTATTGAGCCAACAGCGGGCTCCAGGCCTTTTCCTTTGTCGAGAAGGGAATTTTTGAGCCGTATATATATATATATATATATAAGATTATGTCCGACCTGATCACATTCTAGTTTTGTGCTTATGTCGTAGGTTGGGTATTTCCCAACAGTTTCTGCTGTCTTAGCCATGCAATGTACTATATTTATACAGTACCTGGTTACTTTTCTTAAGACACCAAGACAGCCGATACACGGCAGTATTTACATGTGGTACAACTCACGAGTTATCAAACGTTATATATGTTAAATGTATACATTCAAAGATGGCGCCCCGAGCTGCAAATTAGAATCAGTCCTTTATTTGTTTTCCTTAATGTTTTGAAAACATTCATAATGGCGCTGCGCACGTCTTGTCTGATGAAAAGACATTGAGAAAGGGAGGGCTCTCCCGAAACGCGTCTGTCTTTAATAAATTTGCCCTGTGAAACGAGCTGTGCCGTGCCTGTGAGTGCTTTTTCTTCCTGGAACCCGGCTGGGTACTCTCAGGATCTTTGGGAGCTTGGATATATATATATATATATATATTTCTTGTGAACACTCCGATTTTCGGAGCTATTTAACCTGTTCCAAGATGGCGCCCACAGTGGTGCTTGAAGGGCTAGTCCCTCGTTGGTGTTTAGTTTTGTTAACACATGTCTATTTAACCGGAACTGCCTGTGTACGGTGAGAAACACCGAAGAAGGCTAACGCCGAAACGTTTGTTTGCTGATTAAATTCGCTGTGACTGTTCCCGCCGGAGTGCTGTTTCCTTTCTTTAAGGGGGAGGATTGTGAGCGTTATATATATATATATATTCACTGAAAAAACCATAGGTTATAGACCATATATAGTTAGGAATTAGCATTTACAAAACCTTGAAAATTCACTGAAAAAACCATAGGTTATACACCATATATAGTTAGGAATTAGCATTTAAAAAACCTTATTTTACTCACACAAAACCATTGAAATTCCATATATAGTTAGTTGTACTAACTATATATCGCGCACCCGCAATCCACTGCTGATCATGTCACATATTACATCATTCATGACATGGTCAGTGACATCACTGATGACATCACTGATGACATCTCAAATGACATCACTGATGACATCACTGATGACATCTCAAATGACATCACTGATGACATCACTGATGACAACATCCAGTGACTGTATTTTTCTGTAAAGTTAAAATATGTCTTACATATTTAAGAATGAGTGGATGTATAAATGTCTGGATGAAGGATTTAGTAGGTGCATGACTGACTGTATGAGTGAGTGATTAAATGTGTCTCACTGAGTGCATGGGTTAGTGACTAAACTGTCTCAATTTGTGCATCATTATGTCTGTTGTTCTATAAACTGCTGCATGTGTTGATCATTAGCTATATGATTAACTATATGGGTTATTGATTGGTTGCCCAAGTATTTGTATGGGAGACTGAGAGTGTGTATGGGTGGCTGGGAGGTGTATGACTCTGTGCATAGATGTGTGAGCAGTTGATTCACTAGATGTATGGGTTCAAAAGTGCATGTGGAAACAGCTGTATGGGCGGTTGACTGTGTGCATGAGTGTATTGGTGAGTGAATGGATATCTCAGTGCTACATGTCAAAGTAAGTACATATGTAAAACACAGTACATGTGAGAGTTGACATATATAAATAACTGTGCAAAAGAGCCAGTGAATGTGTGAGTGGCTGTATGGATCATTGTGAACTTGTATCAGGGATTGTATAAGAGAGTAAATATGTGTTAGTATATGTTTGAATAAGTAAGGTGTGTATAACTGTATAGTTGAGGAAATGGAGGTGTGATTGATTCTTTGCATGACTGACTAGGTGTGTGAGTAACTCCATGGATGAGTGACAGTCTGTGAGTGTCTGTTTACACTGAGTGTATCTAAGGTTATATTAGAGTCTGAAGAGCTTCATCGTATTATCACATGAATGATGTCATCAGTGATGTGATCAGTAATGTCAAATGAGATGTCATCAGTGATGTCATTTGAGATGTAATCAGTGATGTCATTTGAGATGTCATCAGTGATGTCATCAGTGATGTCATTTGAGATGTCATCAGTGATGTCATTTGAGATGTCATCAGTGATGTCATCAGTGATGTCACTGACCATGTCATGAATGATGTAATATGTGACATGATCAGCAGTGGATTGCGGGTGCGCGATATATAGTTAGTACAACTAACTATATATGGAATTTCAATGGTTTTGTGTGAGTAAAATAAGTTTTTTTAAATGCTAATTCCTAACTATATATGGTGTATAACCTATGTTTTTTTCAGTGAATTTTCAAGGTTTTGTAAATGCTAATTCCTAACTATATATGGTCTATAACCTATGGTTTTTTCAGTGAATTTCATTGGTTTTTTAAAAGCTAATATCTATAGCTGTAAAATGTATTCTTCTTTAAATCCAAAAATATATTTTATATGTTTATTAATAATTTTTTTTTAAATATTTTTTTGTTTCGCTCCCGGTCCGCGAACCGGAAAGCTTTCCGTTAGCTCAAATTGATGCCGCGACCCGGTCCGCGAACCGGTAAGAAATCAACATCGTGACGCGTCGCGAAAGCGCGACGTATCGCCTTTCCGCGTAATGCGTCTTATGACGTACCGCGGTAGCGCACCCGGAAGTGCCCCGGGGCGCGGACCGAGGCGCGAAACGCAGCTCCCCGGAAGCGATCCGCGGCGCGTCGCGAAAGCGCGACGTATCGCGTTGCCGCGTAATGCGTCTTGTGACATACCGCGTTAGCGCACCCGGAAGTGCTCCGGGGCGCGGACCGAGGCGCGAAGCGCAGCGACCCGGAAGCTAACCGGGGCGCGTTCCGCAGCGCGTAACATGAGCGTGAGAGGTCATGTGACTTGTTAATAAAACTTTTCATTGGTTCATTTCACTTTTGGTTTCATAATCATGTAAGGCTAGGTCAGGTGACCTAAAAATAACACTTTTCATTGGTTGAGAACTATTGTTTTTCCCAAATGATGAAAACCCCTCCTTCTTTCCTCACTCTGACTTTCATCATTGTGAGAGGAAGACCTTTATTAATACTTCAGAAATGGCTTCAGCTGGTGCACCCCCACCACCACCTCCACCTCCTCATGGGAAGAGAGGACCACCTCCCCAGGTCATGACCAACACAGAGGAGGAAGAGGAAGAAATGGAGGAAGAGGAGGGAGAAGAACCACAGTTCTTGGAAGAGGTGCCCCGGGTTTCCCATAAGAAAGCCAGTTTCATCTGGCAATTTTATTCAATCCCTCCTGGCCAAAAAAAAGTGAATGCGAGGTATGTCACCTGCCTCATCTGCAAAGATAAATTATCAAGAGGGACGGATAAGAAGTATAGTTATGGGAACTATACTATGCATAGGCACATGACCAGGAAGCATCCACTTAATTACAGCCGGGCGGAAATACGGGATTTGGAGGAAAATCCAACATCAACTCCTGTGGCCAGATCAAGATCGTCAATTTCATTGACACCAGCAGAGGCACGGGAAACTGTGCCAAACATACAAGAGAATTTTGGCCACATGAAACATACTTGTATGCACTGTGGTGCGTTGATAGCATGTGGTAATATGAGTATAAATGCTATCAACCTGGCTTATGAACATCATAATTGCCCTAACCGCCCCCAGTAATTTTTTTTTTGCTCCTGTTGAGCCCTTTTCAATGCCTGTTTTTTGTTGTTTCCCCCCCCCAAAAAAACCAAAAAAAATATAAAATCGTTCAAAAAATACAAAAAAAACAAAAAATGTTCAAAAAATAAAAAAAAATATAAAACAACAAAAATATATAAAAAAGTTCTTTTCAGAACTACCTCCCCTTTCAAAAAAAATTGCTAGAATGTTTAGCACTCTGGCAAGCTCTATTTCTTTTGGTTCGCTTCCCGGTTAGCTTCCCGGTACGCGGACCGGGAGCTAACCAAAAATTTATTTTTAAAAAAAAAGAGTAAGTATAAGGAAAGTAAACAGAGAGTGATGTTAAAAGAAAGACAGCTATAGGGAGTAAAGAAGAGATACTGTTTAATAGATCTATTTACCGAAGAAAAGACGGAAGAGGGTATAATTGTGAAAAACAAAATAGATAAGGAAGTGAAAGAAAAAAAAAGAGAGTATAACATTAACAAAGAAGAGTTTCTTGGAGAATGTGAGTGAATGTTCAAAATAAGATTAAAACATGGGGAATAACAGAGAGAAAAAATAGAAAACAGAAAACAAAAAATAACAGAAAAAGATTAATTGAAACAGCAAAGAAATGTAAGTAACATAGAGCCATATCATCAACATAGGCAATAAAAGTTTTGCAGCTTTTATTGGCAGAAATGTGTCGCTAAAGCCGCTTTTGCGGCAGAAAACTGCCGCTAAAACCACTTTTGCACCAGTTTTCTGCCAATAAAAACAGCAATAATTTTATTGGCTGTGTTCATAATATGCCCCTTAGTGTGCTTCAACTACACAGAGAAAGCATTATGAACAAATAGTGATAGAGTGATCAGTCAAAGACACTAAGAGTAATAGAGACGGAGTGAGTGAACAAGAGTGAGGAACTATGAGAAGAGAGGGACTGAGAAAAAGAGTGGAAGGAGTTGAGTAAGTAGGTAATAGAGAAAGGAATGAGGGAAGTAGCAAAGGCAGGAAAGTGAGGGTTAAAGAAATGAAGCAGTGGAACTAATAGAAGTTAAATGTGATAGAAATGTAACGAAAAGAGTACAAAACATTTACCCTATAATTGTCGTTAAAGTACTCACTTTTTGTTTTTATACTTTCAATCTGTGAAAGAGAGAACAAACATTTGAAAAATATTAAAACATTTATTTAAAAATTACAAAAGACAAGGGAAAAGATTGAATGACAAACAGTTTTTCAACAACTTTGACACTTACAGAAGCTTCTGCTTCTCCAGGCCCCCTACACAGTCCTAAAGATATACATTTTAAACTAACAGTATCTTGATGCAGATGAAGTGAGGCCTATCTTAAAACATGGTGCATCTTTTGCATTGCTGTTGTCTCAGAAAAGTGTCGCAAGACACTAAAATTTTAAATGATTGCTTCAGGATGCCAATAAGATGTGTCCTATCCAGAGGTTTGTTTGAGGTGAGGCCTACTCAGGGTTGCAGATGAAATTTCGAGTTGTTGAAGAGAATAGAGGACATAATACATGTGAAGGTCTACCAATGAAGTGAGTCATGTCCACTGCACTCTTGAACAAAGTCCAAACCTCCTATGTTTCCCTGGACAGACCTAAACTTGATCTGCACAATGTGATTCGTAATGATAGGAAACACAGGTGATGTAATTGAAATACGTGCAATTTCTTTTGCTCATTTCACAATCACATCACTTGTGTTTCCTTTGCTTAGGTATCTCATTGTGCAGATGTAGTCCAGCATATGAAAGAGTACGCAGAAGTGCAGCACTGCATGCAACAACTTTGACACTTACAGAAGCCTCACCTTCTCCATGCCTCCTACACAGTTCTACATATACATCATAAATGCAAACAGTACAGAATTAATTATACATGTTAAATGGTTTATTTTTGCTGTTCTCAGAATGTATCAAAATTCACTAAAAACAGTGACTTGAAGGTATTCATCATATAACAGCGGGGGAAAAAAAACACAATCAAAATGATTGTGTTTAAAAAACCCATACAACATAACAAATCAGAATTCAGAACTCCTTAAAGTTAACTTACTTTCCATGACGTCAAAGGATGTCCTATGAACAGCTTACACTCTGTTGTGCTGTTATTACTTTCAGCCCGCCACTTTCTGAAAGAAAACCTCCATCGTTTTTAAAAACATGTTACATGCAATAAATGACTTCTTGCTCTCTACCACAAGTTTCCACAAAGCCAAATCTTGTCAGAGCCATTTATAACTCTTGGATTTCTTGTAAGCCAATCCCGTCATTTGGCATTTCTGCAACTTTCAGAATTAAAATGTTGAAGATCATTTTCACAATCCTGGAATAGTAATATCTTCCCCTTCTTGCTCAGTCATGTTCTACATTTCCTATGACACTGATACTGCTTACTATGAAGCAGACTTACACTACCTCTATGACTACTACAATTATTTAATTCTCTACATCACTTTTAATCACAAAGCAATGTAAAACAGTAGGCAGCATTGCAGACTTACATTCCCTCTACTCTATGTTTTGATTGGCTGCTTCAATTAGCTTATAAAAAGAAATAGTTTTTCTGAACTCATTCAAAGTGCACTTATTTCTCCATGACGTCCAGTCTTATGTTTAGAAGTTATGTCTCTGAACTACACTTATCCTCAAGGCCAAATCGTGTAGGAGCCATTAGAACTTCTTGAAATTCCACAGAGCACATCCCGAGATTCTTTCCCTAAAATTTTGGTTTTAAAAACACCAGGTAAGAGTTTTTAAGGTCATACGGCAATTTTTTTTTGAAAATTAAAACAGAATCATTGCAAAATGACCAGCCATTTCTAGACTTTAAATAAGCTGTGTAATGTCCTGATGTTATTGAAGGACCGTCATGATATATAATTGCTGCAGTTACAAAAGTCCTTCCTGATATTGACAACTGCGAAGCCACAACATTTTTAATTAAAGTTGTCAATTTTGTTCCATCAGGCCTACATCGTTGGAACATTAAAATGACATACTGGCCATATGTTCGTATAAATAATGTGGACATCATTTCAGATTTACATTGGCTACACTCCATGTTGTGATCAGCTGCTTTTACTAGCTTATTAAAGGAGACTGATTTACTGTGTGGCAAAGTTAAATATATAAATCTTTCTGAGTCTACACTAGTAGTACTTGATACCATACAGTTCTCGCAGTCATGCTGCCATTGATAAGAAAGCCCAAACAGCTGATCTACATCTACACCTTCAGCATGCAATACATCAAGCATATACATTAAAAACTCCTGACAATCTTGCTGAATATTTTGAGAGAATTGTGTTTGGCCTGAACATCTGTCTAACAGATTTCGAATTTCAGACACACTTTCTATGTTTGTTCTATCAGTGCTACATTTCTCTAACACAGAATTTAACAAACTGCAAAATCTTTGATCAGAATTGACCACAATCTCTTCTTTTACATTTTCTAGAGAAAACAAAACATTAACCACTACATTAGCATAGCAGTTGACACCAGAACTGTTTTCAAATTGAAAACCAACAACATCTTCAACAGAATTCTTTTTGTTTCTGCTTATAATTTCAGGTTCATCGACTTTTCGTCTTTTTGCTACAACCTCCCCAGTATTGGTTACATTTCTTCGTTTCCGGCCTATCACACGTTTCTCAAACAAAGGATATTGAGGCAAATGTGGCGCATACTCTCTTCTTAACCTATTGTATTCCTTAACACAATCTAGATCCGCACAAATGCTTGTGACATCACACTCAATCAAGTACAATCCCGATAAAGTTCTAACTCGTGACAATGCCACATATGCCATACCCTCCTTGAACACAGAACTGCCAATATTCACCAATGCACTGTCTACACTTAAACCTTGCGATTTATGGATTGTCACCGCATATGCCAAGCAAACAGGAAACTGCTTACGGCGAACATATAAGTCTTTTACAAGCAAAAATCTAGCAGAGCAACGACCAATTAGCTGTACTTCCTCAATGCCATCAAATTTAATTTTTAAAAATTCAATTCCATCTCTATTTCTGTATTTTACAAAATCAACAACATTACCCATTGATCCATTTACCAGACCTCTTTCAACATGTAAATTCCTTCTTAAAATTATACGGCAGTTCAAGCACACATTCAGAGTCTTTTCAAAACCTGCAGTTTTAGATATACTCTTCTCTAATGAATCCAATTTTGTTTTCAGATTCTCAGACAAAATAATTGTTGATCCCATATGCTCTACTCTGTCAATAGCTTCCAGTTTCACAATCTCTTGCTTTTCTAAATGCAACATTGTGTTGTTGAATTTGGCACATTCTGCAAGAGTTGGCATCAAACATATTCCAGATTTCTTCTCAGTAATTTTCTGAAAAATATTCTCAGGCACAACATCTTGTTCTGGATATAAATTTGACAGTAATCGTGCATGCAAAGCTTCTTTCCCATGCTCGGTCACTTTTCCAATTCTAACATCTTGTAGAATAGTCTTGTAAACTTCATCCTTCGCCTGACGCATATTTTCATGCAGTTCAGCATAATTGAAGTTTAACCATATATTGACGTTGCCAATGCTGCCTAGGCACTTCCTGGTATCTTCATGCCTGAGCATTTTGAACACAGGTTGCCCTTTCACTGGTGTCAGCTGCAGAAGATCTCCGAAAACAATGATGTGTTTGCCACCAAATAACACATCATACTCTGTTTTGAGAACTTCTTGCATTCTCAAATGCACAAAGGCAAGCATGACATTGGAAACCATGCTTACTTCGTCAATGATAAGAAGTTTCATTTTCCTCAAGATTCTTGAAACTTCAAAACAAGCATCTCCAGATAGCTTGTGATATTGTAATTTGTTGTCATGCTCCACTGGCAGCATCAGTAAACGATGTAAAGTAATCCCTTTAATGTTATGTGCTGCCAGTCCAGTTGGAGCGGTGACAACACAAGACAGCGATGACTCTGTCCTTTCCTGCAAATAGCATGAAATTGCTTTAATGAGGAAACTTTTTCCAGTTCCCGCTTCTCCACTCACGTACAGTCGGACAGGCTTCAACGACGTACATGAGCACTCTTTCTTGTCATGACTTAATCCATGATCAATTTGCATGGTAACTTCGTCATATATTTTCCTCTGCTCAACGTTGAGTTGTCTTTCCAACTCTTCTAAGTTAACCGCATCCTCCTGAGCATGTGCCATGGCTCTTTCCACTTCATTCATAGCAGTGGCAGCTTCATTTTCGATAACAGGTCCTCCTAGTGGATCCTGACTCAATGAAGCAGAACTCTGACTGTCCTGAGAACTGTCTCTGGCAATCTCGGCTGCAATCATTGCTTCCTGCTCAATTTCCGCATTCAACATTTGTACATATTTGGGAAAAGCAGGACATTCTATGGTCTCCTTGGCGGCATTGAAAGAGTCTTCGTAACAGAGAAAATCTCCAAGCAGTTCCTCTTCTGCACGCCAAGGCTTGAAAAGTTGCAAAAGTGCTAAATAGAAAAACTCCTTTTTTTCAGGAGATTCGCCACTCAATTTTCGATGGTTTACCAAGTGGCATTTTCTTTGCTTGACCAGACATCCCTCACTTCCTATTACAGCATACACTCCTTTCTCAGTATCTTCTTTGATGTTCCTCTTGAATATGTAATTTTGCAGAACCTCATACAGACAAACATTCTCGAGGTGACTGCTTCGATTTGGATAATATGTATCCAACATGTTGGTCTTCAAAATGTCGGTACTGTTTGGCTCCTTTTCCGCCAAATACTCAATTTCCCGCACAGGTTTGAGAACTCGATTACGCGTTGCAGCAAGACCAAGACTCGCCCAAATGATACTCCTGGACTTGGCATAGAGACTTGCTGAAGACAACCGGTCAGAACATTCGTACGCTCCAATTTCTCGATGCGACAACATCTTCAGACTGAAACTGTACAACTTCTTGCTGAGGCTCTTTTCATGGGAAATGTCCTCCCACATATCCTTCAATTCTGTCTTCTCTTTTTTGGTGATGTAAGACGTCACATACCGAGCCACAGCCATACAGTTATCAGCCACAAACTGTATATCCATGTTAGCATTCCACATGGACAAAATCACCGGGTTGTAGTCGTTGATGTACTTGGACTCTTCGTTCCTCTTCAAATTGTATGTGTTTTAGGTGATTTCTTCATCACATTATGTCGCAGCGAAGACATCAAACTGTTTACTCTTCCTTTATAAATCACCGGTCGTGGAAAACCGAAACGACATTTGGTGTAGAACTTGTCCTTGTTTCGGAATTTACGACGACAGTACTTTCCACATCGATGGCTTTGGAAACGCAGAACTTTTTCTCTTAGGCTTTTCTTCTCCTTTGCGTTTGGAACAGCACACGTAGAATACTGTTGTATAAAACTCATCACTGAGTCTTCTGGATCCGTTCCAAATTTAGGTGCATCCTTGATCCACAGCAACATATGTATATGAGGAGCACCTCTTGCTTGGTACTCCTTTCTCCAGAAGAAATCCAACACCTCTCCAAGAGGTGGATTCTTCTTATTCATGATGAAAGACATCATAGCTTCAAATCTATGATTGAAGTACCTACATACATTGACTGGATCCAAAGAGCACAGTTCTCCGGGTGTCTTGAATTCGATGTTTTCTACGTTAGCATTTGCCTCTCGTAGAAATTCAAGTAAGTCTTCCCAGCCATACTCGGCACAGCTCAGAGTGAGGAACCATGTGGGAGTACCTAAGTTCCTCAGCATACATTTTAAATCACCATGACGACGGTACCAGTACTCATTAGTACCACGCTGACACGCCATGAGATTAATCAGGTGAGAATCCAAAATACTGTCTTGGACATTGACTTTATCCATAAAGTCACTTGCCGAGATGTTTTGCATTTGTATACCACTTTTCAAGATGTGGTTCACTGCATATGACAGTCCAGACAGATCGCTTTCAAACAGGAGATGAAACAAATAAGGAATGCATTGTCGAAACCTAGCATCTCCTGCATACAATCGCAAAGTCCGGTATTCAGAAGCAGGAATTTGATGAGGTCGCTCATCATATCTTCCTCCCTGACCTGTTGGAAAAAGCTGTGGGAAACACCGAGCTTCCAAACTTTCCTCCCAAACACTATTGGGACTCCCTTTGGCTTGTTTCATTTGAAACAACTCAATAGCATTCCCCGTGACTTCCTTGGAATGCAAAGGATGAACACTATAATGTTCATATATTTCTTCACTAGTAGAAGTTTCTACTTTCTCAATTTGACCAGCACACAAATCGCTATCCTCTTCCTCACTTACTTCCTCTTCTGCAACATATACATTCTTATAGTATTTATTATTTTTTTTCAAATACAATGTTGCCTTTTTAACTTTCCTAACATCTACTAAATCTTGCCATATTTTCTTATTCTTTGTCAGAACCCCATTAACTAAGATAACCAGAGGTTCCTCGTCCACTTTTTCTACTCCAATTGTGTTAATGTTTTTCTTCAAATCTAGAGGCAAATAAACAACTCTTCCCTTTAATCCTCTCTGTAAATCTGATGGAGGCAATTTCCCTGTCTTTGGCTCCATTCTTACAATAGCCTGAAAGGGATGGATACTTTGAATCAAAATAGATTCATAAGTATTTAAATCCTTCAATTCAGAAGGAATCTCAACCAATTCCAGATTATTATGAACTGCTCTAGCAGGCATCTGGTTTTGATTTAATTTGCAACAACAATAAGTACACACACGTTGATCCAATCCCAAATCAAAACAATTTTCTACCATCAAGTATGTTGCGAAATCCTTCCATTCACTATTATTTTCCCTTTCACTTTTTGCATATAAATCCACTAACTTAGTCTGATTCTTATAATAAGTGCGTCGACAACACACACAAGTGAAATTGGGCCTCTCACTTGATTTGACCTGAAACGTGGCAATTTCCCTCTGGAAATTATCTGTACTGGAAACCTGTACACTATCTTCCACATTACCCGCTTCTTCTTGGTCAATTTCAACATTCTCCTCTTTACTTCCAAAGTAACAAAACTCAATTTCTTCACATCTATTTCAGAACCATGCAAAAGAGCAGCACATAATTTTTTAAGCATAATTGCTGGACTCTTAGCATAATACAACATTCTAACTAATTTCCTCACTTTATTATGATGCACTGCTAGCATCCTGAAATGATGAAAAACACTCTGGCATACTCTCCTGGAAAGACAAGCCAGTGAATGACCATGCAAACCTGTCACTTCTCTCACTCTGCAAGGATCTAATTCTTGCAACAACCTTATTTTCTGCTTCAAACTTTTCTTATTAAATGACCGTACAAAATCACAAAGCAAATTGATGGAATCCTGTCGCACACTGCAAATACTACTACACTTCCAGGTGTACACAGGACCCTTAGCACGTCTTCCTAAAACCTCATTACCTAACACCTCTTCTGCCTCTGTTGTCACAAGTTTTTCTTTTTCAACTGGACAACCATCTTTCACTTCATAAGCACGACCACTGGTGTCAACTGCATGCACCAAATCATTATCCTGGAAATAACTCTCCTCATAAAAAAATGCCTCACAGCTTGAACTATGCATCCATTCTCCAGAAAAAACTTCACAAAAATTACTACGATTAACTATTCTCTTCCATCTACTATTTCTTTTGAAATCATAAATTGCCTTGTTTAGCTTCCTAATTCTATTGATTATCAAAATAAATAACTTACGTTTAATTTCAAATGCCTGATCAATAACTTTCTCAACTTTTTTTTTTCTCTTATAAAAAACCACTTTCTGTTGACCTTTCTTAATATTTTTTAACAAATTGCCAATTATCCTGTTGCGGAATATTCGTTTACGAATGTCCCTAAACTGTTGTTTCCTTCTACTATCATGCACAGAGTTATCTCTTGCTCTAGCAGTAACATTTTTGATTGGCCTTTCCTTTCCATTTGAATTGCTTCTCTTTTTCTGGACTGAAACATTTTCTGTAGTAATATTTTTTTTACTGCAAATATTTCTTATGACTGTTTTTGTACTCTTACCCGGTGCTTTCTTGTTGACTTGACAAATCTTTTTGTTAGAGGACTGCTGCTTTTTTTCAATCACCTGCTGTCTTTGACGTTTTGCAGCCTTTCTCAGTCTTTCTTTCGTTGGCATGGTGAAATGTTGAAATGATCTGCAGTTGAATCTGTGGTAAAATATATTAAAAAATGTTATTAACCACTATTACCCAACAGTACATCAATAACAGTAATCAAAAACTTAAAACACTACTTTACATTTTTACATATAAGATTTTTTAGTGCATGGCAATTTTAGAATACAGAAATAGCAGAAAAGAAATGGAATTTATAATCATGTTACCTGTGCTATCTTATATGTGAATCTGATCTAATTTTATGAGCATATTTTAATATTTTATTGAAGACACTACACATAACCTGTTTTTGAAGGTGTCTTTATTTTTAAATTAAACGGTTTACATTTTTACTTTTTTTTTATTATAAATTTTTAAAATAAATGTTTATAGTTCCATAGGCTCAAGCAGGTCAGCTTCCCACCCTATGTCATATAATTCGGACAAATCTGCATCCTCATCACGTTCTTCTTCATCCTCAGGATTTAAATCATCCAAGGGATCAACATCCACTGATGTTTCAATTACAAGTTCAATGATGAGGTCAAAATCAACTGATTGCAGATTATCGCTCATGTTGATGTTGTCTTTATCTTTAAAAAAAGATAACAACAATGAGATGTTGCAGAGTAAGAGACAAATCTCAGAGATTATAATAGTAAAATTGTTTAACAAGAGTAACATTTTGCAGCTACTATTTAGCCATGTCCAGCGATGCTGAGCAGGTGAAGCCTATGTCTAATTTTTCAGTGAACAGGACTCATCTCTTCTTAACCTTGGATAAGCCTCACCGACTCTGTGTCCCCTGCACATACTTAAATGTAAAGGGGCAGATTTATGTTAAATGGCACATCCCCAGGCATGCACCAGTTAACGTGCACCGCTGCTCTGCCACCCATGGTGTGCCGCATTTACAATCAGATAGGAGAAAGCTGCGTCAAAACCCTGCGCCTGCTTTAAGCAGGCATAGGTCTTGACGCAACATTGTGGAGATGGGGCACCCCTGAGCCTTGCTGGAGCTGCATCACACTTGCAATACAACTCCAGCAATGCGCCACCTTTACAGCACAGATACGTCACGCATCTGTGCCATTTTTGCCCCATGCTGCGCCGCATTGTAAATGCAGCACACCATGGGTGGCGGAACAGCGGCGCAGGATGACTGGCACATCCCTGGTGATGCGCCAGTCATCATAAATCTATCCCTAAGCTTCTTATCTTGTTACAGATGAACCGCCATATGTATCATCAAACTATTTTGCATTTCCTAAATAGCGAATTTTAAGGAATAAATAGCAATTCTTTACCATTCCTAATTTGCAATGAGCAAATTGCTAATTGCAAATTACCCATTCATTTCCATGGGCTAGGAGGCTCATAGGAATGAAGGTGCAATTTGCGATTAGCAATTAGCTCATCGCAAATTAGGAATTTTTTCAAGGGTGCAGGGGTGTCTCAAGAACACCCTGCTGCACCCCTGAAAAAGAAATTTGGGGGCATATGGTGCACGGGCATGTATTGGCGTCATATGGCACCTTTTGTTTTTTGGAAAAAAAGCTTTTTGAAAAGAATTCGCAAATTACCACAAACTAGAAGTTGGTGGTAGTTTCCAAATCCTTAATGTCATTTTTTACATATTTTTTGTTTGATACATTGCATTTAAGGAATCGCAAAATTTGCAAATCCTTCAGTGCAATCGCAAAATAAGGAATAGCAAATTTTGAATTAAGGACATTTTAAGTCATTTCCACATGTGCAGTGTTTTCAAATTTTGATTTGAAAATCGTTTTTAGGGAAAAGGAATGGTTTGTAAATTTATGACAAGGACATAATGGTGTATGCTTCTTTATAAGGCATTTCACTGTCTCTGATGTCATTTTTCCCATATTACATTATAAGACCTTTCCCCATGGAGCACATTCCTTGTAAATATGCTCCCACCTGTGCATGGTGAATTTAGATTTTGACTGTTTGAGTCACATAGCCATGTTAAAAGTGACCCAAAAAAATTGCAAAGGCTTTAAAAAAACACTTTCATGTGTCTTAAGGACATTTTAAGTCATTTCCCCATGGGCAGTGTTTTGTAAGTGGCGCAAAAGAGGCATACACCTATCATAAATCTGTCCCTAGCATTTTAAATGATTAATTCATGATGACGATAAGGTGTGGCCTATCCAGAGGTTTGTTTAAGGTGAGGCCTACTCAGGATTGCAGATTAAAGTTACGCTTGATGAAGAATACAGAGGAGATAATACATGTAAAGCTCTACCAATGAAGTAAGTGATGTCCACTTCATTGCGCCAGTCATCATAAATGTATCCCTAAGCTTCTTATCTTGTTAGAGATCAACCGCCATATGTATCATCAAACTATTTTGCATTTCCAAAATAGCGAATTTTAAAGAATAAATAGCGATTCTTTACCATTCCTAATTTGCGATGAGCAAATTGCTAATTGCAAATTACCCATTCATTTCCATGGGCCAGGATGCCCATAGGAATGAAGGTGCAATTTGCCAGTTCGTACCGGGTCGCTCCCTGGGAAGCGCACCATCAAAAAAGGTGGGAAAGTAGTTTACAGAAAAGCGACTGGAGACAATTTCACCAAATATAGATTAGCTCATACTACATACCAATCCCTACCATTTTCACAAATTTGATTGGAATTCCATTTAGCCATTTAGCCTGTAGACCTCTCTAAATACCCTGAGGTAAATTACTTCTCAAAACACATCTGAAGTGTTGGAATTGACAACCAATTAAAATGTTACTTTCATTTTCTACTTTTTTTACCTGACATTTGATTGGTTATGTACCTGAATATATATAAAGAAAGAGAGAGAAACACAGCCATTTTGACTACTACTTCCTGAATTACGTTGCAAGATCATTTTCACTCACAACTTAAACTTGTTTTTAGAAGGTGAGATATTATTTTATAAATTTGAAAACATTTTCAGATAGTTATATACTATCCCTCTGTAAGAGTTAGACATTGAGAAAGGCTTCTTTATTATAATTATGGATTGATTTATGTTTCTGTGGTATAAATATGAATTTACTTAGGCTTCTTCACAGGCACTTTTTAATAGTACTACTTCACGCCTGAAACCATACAGTGCCCATAGATTACTTCTCTGTTATAAACTCACAAGTACCTGTCTGAACTTAAACCCAACAGTGCCCTATCACTACTGATATATTTATTTTTTATGCAAATTACAGCAATAAAATGGAAGGTGAGCAGAATGTTTCCTTCGAAATTGTTCTGGACAGCAACAATGAACAAGTTATGGAACCCATTGATGACTTAGAATTCATGGATGAGTCACGGGACTATGAATTACTTCAATGTGTAGAATCTGTCGATCATTTACTCCATTATGATGACGGTCAAATGTGGGAACTTATGTTCACTCAACAAGAGGACATATCGGACAGTCAAATGCTAGACGTTCTATTAAATTTTGAAAAACAATCTGAAAAATAAAATTGTATGTAATATTAAAAAATTGTTTGAGTCTTTAATCATTTTTATATGTAATTCATAAACTAGTTAAATGTTAGAAATGTTATTAAATTTTGAAACACAATCACAATAATAAATAATTGCTTAAAAAATAAAAAAATTAAAAAATAATCAACAAAACCAACAATCAATTAACATACAGTATTTGAAAAGTCTATCATTCATTTTTCATTATAGTACGCTGCCCAGAACGCTTCCCGGTTCGCGAACCGGGCGCTACCCACGCAAAAAAACAAAAAAAAAGCCTCCACATTAAACCTAGGGGGTCAGGGAGGATATACTATGCCCCCTTATGGTCATTTCCCCCTTTGTTTTGGCCTCCTCTTGTCTCTCAATCCTACCGAGAGACAAGATGGCGGCCGCTCCGGACTGTTTAGAATGTTGACAGACACCGGAGAGCCAATCAGCTTCGCTACGCGAAGTTCCGGTACGCGTAAAGTCCGCGAACCGGAGCGCTGCCCAGAGCGCGCTTACAGATATATATCTTTTTTTAAACGTTAATTTCTCAAAATCCACTGAAGCACATATATTGAGACCTAGCAAAGGCACATCGGGCTACCAGTCCCTACAATTTTGCCAAGTTTCGTGCAAATCCATTCAGCCGTTCGGGCTAAAAGTGAGGCCAACCGCCCTATGGAAAACTCAATGTTAAAAACACGTTTTGGGACCCCCCTTTTTTCTCGGCCCCCCCTTGACGACCCCCCCCCCAAATTTCCAGGGGCTGCTCAGAAACAAAATGTTCCATTTTCCAGAAAATTTCAGCCAATTCCGTCCATAAACGCCAAAGTTATTAGACATAGAATTTTCAAAAATCCCATAGGGAAAAAATCCTAACTATATATACCTACTGGCGACCGCCAGTAGGTAATATATATATATATATATTTATATATATGTATATATTTATATATTTATATTTAATACATATTCAAATTTCAAAGAAAACCAGGTTCACTGGATGATGTCATCAGTGATGTCATTTGAGATGTCATCAGTGATGTCACTGACCATGTCATGAATGATGTAATATATGACATCATCAGCAGTGCACTGCGGGCGCACGAGTTATAGTTAGCAGAACTAACTATAATGGAGGAATTTCTATGGTTTTGTACAAGTGAAATGTCCAGCTAACTATAACACCCTTGAAACCTATGGTTTTTGCCGTGAATTTCAAAGGTTTTTTAAATGCTAATTTCGAACTATAACGTACCTGAAACCTATGGTTTTTTCAGTGAATTTCAAAGGTTTTTTAAATGCTAATTTCTAACTATAACGTACATGAAACCTATGGTTTTTTCAGTGAATATATATATATGCAGAAAAGAAGCAGAGAACTCTGGGTAGTTCTCAAGTTTAGGTGTGAAGCAGCTCCTGTAAAGAGCACTCTCAACACTAGCGACACTCTAGATCTGCTCACCTCAAATGTCTGCTTTTCTAACAAAGTCTTTAAGCATAGGATTAGCACAGTGCCATCCACGCCGAGATAGAAAAGGACAAAGTATTTTGCCATGTCTACAGCAAAGTCTTTAAGCATAGGACTAGCACAGTGCTGTCCTTGCCGAGCTGTAAAATGACAAAAGCCATTTACCACTCCAGGCACAGTATTACAGCTTTGAATTGGTGAAATACCAACCAAGCCAACCTGAAATGAGTAAAAGCAACCCCTGACACAATGTTTCGCTCTAATTAGAGCTCTTCAGAGAGGTATAGCTTTGTCCAAACACAAGGGAGCACCCAGTATAAGTAAAAACAAGCATTGGCATAGCCAATAGGTCTCGCTTTTGGGACCTTATAAATATTTAGTTATGCAGCACAATATGCTTGGTGCAATAACATCAACTGTTGCATGGCTAAAAACGTATAAGGTCCCAAAGGCGAGACCTATTGGCTATGCCAATGCTTATTTACATTATAAATGGAATGGAGGAGCTGCAGCACAGAAGACGCCCTTCAAAAATCAACTTTATAAACATGTTTTTACACAGAGATGCCAATAAGGAAGCATGCAAACACCTACAATAAAGGAGTCAGTGAGCGGCCCAGAACCAGAAAAGCCTCACAGTTTTAGTGTGGCATAGGCAAGTGAGCATTAGTCTGACTGAGTCAAGGGTCACTCTACACTGGGAACAGTCATAACCACAGAAAGTGAGCTTTGTATACACTTGATGTTCACAATCTGCTCTCTCCACTTTCACACTCACATGCCACTATCGCTGAAACTCGAAGGGCTGGATGGTCAAAACTGTTTGATCAAATTCTGGTCTAGCCCTCCAAAACCAGCTCTTAATGCCCTGGCATAATATCTCAGTGTAGCACTGCCTGAGCACATGCAGGTCCCTGGTGCTAAACAAACAACCCTTACCTGGGCAAGACACTGTTGGTCCTCCAGTCGGTCTCCCCCTGCCGCCGCTGCTACCGAAGATCATAGCGCGGCCGCAGTGCGGGGGGGGGACCACAAGCCCCAAGCTCCTTTGCAGCAGGAAGCCGCTCCCAGGATTTTCGCGCCAGGAGGCGCTTTAAATTGAGAGCACCCCCGACGGAGCGGGTCCCTGGTGCTAAACAAACAACCCTTACCTGGGCAAGACGATGTTGGTCCTCCAGTCGGTCTCCCCCTGCTGCCGCTGCTACCGAAGATCATAGCGCGGCCGCAGTGCGGGGGGGACAACAAGCCCCAAGCTCCTTTGCGGCAGGAAGGCGCTCCCGGGATTTTCGCGCCATAAGGCGCTTTAAATTGAGAGCACCCCCGACGAAGCGGGTCCCTGGTGCTAAACAAACAACCCTTACCTGGGCAAGACGCTGTTGGTCCTCCAGTCAGTCTCCCCTTGCCGCCGCTGCTACCGAAGATCATAGCACGGCCGCAGTGCGGGGGGACCACAAGCCCCAAGCTCTTTTGCAGCAGGAAGCCGCTCCCGGGATTTTCGCGCCAGAAGGCGCTTTAAATTGAGAGCACCCCCGACGGAGCGGGTCCCTGGTGCTAAAAAAACAACCCTTACCTGGGCAAGACGCTGTTGGTCCTCCAATCGGTCTCCCTCTGCCGCCGCTACTACCGAAGATCATAGTACGGCCGCAGTTGCGGGGGGGACCACAAGCCCCAAGCTCCTTTGCAGCAGGAAGCCGCTCCCGGGATTTTCGCGCCAGGAGAAGCTTTAAATTGAAAGCACCCCCGCGTCGCGGGACAGCGCGCGGGCAGCGCCAGGCTAAGCCTGGGCAAAGGGCGGGCCGTCTGTGGCCGTCCGAGGCCAGACGAGGCTGGGCTGGGCCACCCCTCTAACGCCTTGCCAGGACACTTAGGAACTGCTACTGAGGTGCTTGTAACTATGCATATTTTACTGGCCAATTGTTTAAATATTATATAACTTTAGTAGTAGGACGCTTTTCGACCCTAAATGTTATTGTTTGTTTTCAGATTTTACGACTATTTTGGTGTATAAGTTTGGGCAAAGTGCATTGTGTGACCTTTAACATATTGTTGCTTTGAGTGACAAGGGTAACATGCCTAAGTCCGCTTCCTCTCGCCGTATTACTAGGCTTCAGGTTGCTACGGCACAACCCCTCCCAAGTCTTACTGCCATTGATAAGATGTTACAGAAGACTATTAGAGTTGTGTCTTCTGCAATAGAGAATACGAAGAGGCGATTATCTATCACTCCCGCTATTCCCCCTCTTCAAGCCGTTGGGGATTTTTCAGCTGGTACAATTAACCCCCCAGACTTTAGTTCTTCTATTATGTGCTCTTTTGCTGATTTGCCTTGTACGCAAATAGTTCAAGATGTAATTGATATCCCAGAGGCCTCTAACTCTCCCCCACAAGCCGTAGCTAGAAAAGCCCCTAAGCCTCGTATGAAAAGTAAGAAAAGTAAAAATAAAAAACTGGTTAAAACATCTGTAAATGTATCGGATGATGTGCAGCCTGTCGCTGGTCCTCCCTTACATAATCTGGGAACTCCAGTCTGGGTGACGCATCTCCTATCTGATTTAGAAGCCCATATTGAGTGGATTATTGGTTCTTACTTTAAACCATTGTCATCTGGATTAGATAGATTGATTTCTACGAGTAATAATGCAGGCTTAGGGAAAGCCCAGTTGAATAGCCCGACTGGGAACCCCAGTACTAGTAAGCCTACTGTTATCCCCGACCCAAAAATATTACCAGGCGGCAAAAATATATCAGCCCCACTGGCTCAGGGAATTGCTAATTCTACCCATGATTCTGTGTTACCCTCGACTAGTGCTGGTATAGTTGAGAAGGGGAAAAGCACTGTGGTCTACACAAAACAGAACAGATGCAGCAAACCGCCATCCAAGATCTAGTAGAGTTAGTCTGGAGGAGGGGACCAAATTAGTTCTGCCTAACTTGGGCATTCCGGCCGAGTCCCTACCATATGATGTGGTCCTTGCCGGGGTTCCCCCTCTAAGTCAGGGGGAAAGCGAGGATCACACTGAATTAAAAAACAAATGCATACAATGGTTTAACTCAAACAGGCTACTTCCCCCCAACACCTCTGGTGAAATATTGAATCTAAGAAGGGTGGACTGGATAGGGACTGGGCCTAAAACTATCACGGGAAACTGCGTAGTAATTAATTTTAGGGGTACCCAGGCAGTAGAATACATTTGCAACAGGTCACAATTCTGGTCACATACCCAAATTTTCCCTCTACATTTAACATATTTCTACCCTACCCACCATTGGAGACCTGGTCAGAGGAGAGGTATCCTACAGAAGGAGGGTCAGATTATTGTGCCAGCAAAAACTAGACAGGGAATAACACCTTGGGAGGTCTACCAACCGCATTCCTCTTTACTCTTTCAATTTCCACAAAGAAATAGGTACAGCGTGTTGGATCAGGTCGAATGATGCCGGGCGTGGCAGAATCCCTTACCTCAAATACGTAGCTGTCACGGGGAATTGGTAGGTAATGTTGCCAGTAGTATCCCACAGGATCAATTAAGTACTAGCACAGATAGTGTTGAATCAATTCCAAGTGGGAGAGACGGGAGTAAGGGAGTTATATCGGCTGTCCCTGCAATGAACCAGAAGGTGATACAATTACTCTCCTGGAACATTGCAGGGCTACAAAAAAAAGTGGTCTTACCAGAATGGAATAACTTCATCGACAAATTTGACATTTGTATGTTCCAAGAGACATGGAGCCTGCTCCCCATATATAAATCTGGGTATTCTACTTTTTATACCTCTGCAATAAGTTCAGGGAAGGGTAGACAAGCAGGGGGCTCCATGTTTGGATTATGATTGCATTAAACTGGAACATCACTGTCCACAAATCAGCATCTGAGGATATTTTACATCTTTCATTCCAAGGGCGAGATAGGAACAGCAAGATAGATTTATACTATGTCTATGCAAGGGGATCGCTGGGGCCCAAATGTCACACACGATAACAGTTCTAGAGTCAGAAATAGCTAATAGACCTCCGCTATCTAAAACTATTGTAGGAGGTGACTTTAACTGCACCTTTGAACCCCTTAAGTAGGGAAGATTCCCTGGGGATAGAGGAGGAAGACTCTAGACGGTTTATACCTGCCCTGACATTAGAACCAATTAAAAAATGGTCCCCGAGGGCAATTCCGATCAATGCCCTGACCCTGGAATACATTCTGAGAGCGCTAAATGGAAGGACAAGCTCTGATCCAGACGGGGCAAATACCTTTAACAGGCTTATTGGCCCATCAAAAATAGACTATATCTTACTGGACATTGATCTGTGGCGAGATCTAATTGATATGGAGGTAATATCATCCCAGGATAGTGACCATAACCCATTGTGCATGAAGCTAAGGTGGGGGACAAAAAATGAAACAAGAATTAAAGCACCCCTAATGCAAACCAAGGAAGTTGTTCCCTTTAATTCCAACCGCAGACTAAAATGGGAAAGGGTGCAATCCCAGGAAGGGAATTTGAGCAAGATTAGTGAGCACTTAGTAGAGATGATCGCTGACCTAGAGCAACTTGCAGTGGAAGCTGTAAGTTTACAGGGCCTTTCTTTCCCACTAGTGTACAAAAGTGCAATAGAGAAAGTGGGCCAATATTTCACCATACAGGGTAGTAGCGGCAGACAGATCCACACTCAGGTAAAATCAAGTAATTCCTGGTACTCGGCTCATTGTAGGGATAAAAGGAAGGCGCTAACTGCAGCTTTGCTTAAAAAAAATCCTTCACTAGTTAGAGCGGCTAGGAAGGACTATGCCAGGTCCTTGGTGCTAGCTAAAGAGGAATGGGAAGAACAATATTGGCAGGATCTTAAATCCGCTTCCCAGATGAAGAACTCTTCCCTATTCTGGGATCTAATCAACAAAGCCAGGAGGAGGGGCCCAGAGCCCATCTCGAATCATATAACGGAACAACAGTGGCACTCACATTTTTATGAGCTATACGGCGGATCAGTCGAGCCATGCTCTCTACCATTGGTACTTGATAGTGTTGGCAGATTACCCATGGTTGCCGAAGACCCCTTCTCCGTTAATGTGGTAAAAACGGCCATTAAACATCTGGCCCCGGGAAAGGCGGCAGGGCCCGATGGGCTCCCCGGGGATCTCCTTCTAAATGACCCTGTAACATGGGCAAACCTAATTTCCGTAATAATGAACCTGATTTCAAGGGGCCACCCAGTCCCGGATTCTTGGAAGGGGGCTGAGGTGGTAACAGTGTTTAAAAAGGGGGGGAGAGATGACCCTGCCAACTACAGACCAATCAGTCTGATAGACGTGATTCAGAAAGTGGTTGGCAGGGTCATTATCTCCAGGGTCCTGGATAGAAGAGGAGAACATCCTTTCCCATTTCCAAGCGGGATGTAGACAGAAGGTGGGCACGATGGACCAGGTCTTCCGATTTTTTGCTATTTATTGGAAGACTGTGACCATCGGGAAGGGTAGCCTGTATTTGGCATTTATAGATCTTAAAACAGCTTTTGATCTAGTGCCATGCTCCAGATTATGGAATTTTCTACAAACAATGGGGCTCCCTGTCACCTTCCTTGATTTCATTATGAAATTACACAAGGGGAACTATGCAAGGATTAGATGGGGATCCCAGGGCCAGCTGACAGAGAGGGTGACTGTGAGTAGGGGAGTCCGTCAGGGATGTGTGATGGCGCCGACTTTGTTCTCCATCTTTGTGAATGGCGTGGTGGACCATTTGAGGGAGGACCCAGCCGAAGCCCCATCCCTGGCGGGGGAAAAAACACCTACCCTGCTCTTTGCGGACGACACCCTCCTGATTTCTAAAACCCCCTCTGGCCTTCAAAAGCTGTTGGACCGCTTCAGCTCATTTTGTGAGGATAGAGGTCTTACCATTAATACCTCTAAGACAAAGCTTATGGCCTTCTCCCCTTCTAAGAGATTTAAGAATAATGTCTCCCTTAATGGCACCCCACTGGAGTTGGTAGACTCATTCGACTATTTGGGGGTACGGGTCAATAGTTGGATGAATTGGAGGGACCATTTGGCCAAAATGCTTTTAAATCATAAGCGTATATCTGGAGCGATCCTGCGGTAGCAGCGAGAGTCAACAAGCAAACCTGTAGCTCCGGCCCTTTCTGTGTATGAGGGTCAAGCTCTGCCCTCGGCACTTTACGGATCAGAGTTGTGGGGGTTCGAGAATACTACTGACCTAGTGAGATCGGAAAATAAGTTTTTCCGTGAACTGGTGTCACTCCCTACCTCCACTCTGTTAAAACCATTACGACAAGACATGGGCAGGCGGTCATTAAGGGACATAGCTTGTCTGCGCCCTTTACTTTACTGGATTTGATTAAGGAGGACCCCAGAACCCAGATTACGCGGCTGTCTTGGACGAATTACTCACACTTAATTTGAGCAACAAGATCAAGTGGTTGAATAATCTCAAACAGCTGGTTTTAAAATTAGGATTGTATGAAGTATGGGCCAGCCAAGCACCTCCGCCCAAGCAAGTAATGAAGAAATTATACTGGGATTGGGTACTGGTGGCGGATCTATGTAGAGGGAAAGGGGGTACCCTTTCAGAGCGGTTCCTAGAGTTTAAACCTGGAAGGAAACTTGAACCGTTTCTTGATTTTATACAAAAACCCCTGGATAGATTACTCTATTTAAAATTAAGATTT
The DNA here is from genome assembly GCF_964261635.1 of Lissotriton helveticus. Lineage (NCBI taxonomy): Eukaryota > Metazoa > Chordata > Amphibia > Caudata > Salamandridae > Lissotriton > Lissotriton helveticus. The sequence continues at coordinate 1,739,471,221 of NC_136063.1, read as the reverse complement.
GGGACCCTCCCGGTTAACGAGTTTACGGAAGAGTGGAACAATTTAAGCTCGCCAGCTAAACCTTGCCCTGAGTGTGCTGCCCCTAAAGAGTCCGTGGCTCATCTCCTCTTTGCATGTCCAGCATATAGGGGTGCAAGAAAGACATGGCTAAAGCCAATATGTAAGGAGCTGGGCCTTAGGTGTCACCGGATGGCCCTGCGAGTATTTATTACTGATACTTCCTCCCTAGTCCTGATCTGTGGAGTAGCAAAGTTTTTGGGTAGTGCATGGCAGACTCGCATGCGCAGGATAAAGTTCATGCCCCAATAGACGACTCTTTTTATGGACATTTGTACGATGTTTTTATGTAATTATATATTTTACCTTTTTAAAAAAATTGTGTGTAAAATTTTTGTATTTTTAATCTATAGCTGAATGTATGTATGGTTTGGTGGTCTTTTTGGTACTGTAACGAATGTCAACTTTTATGATAAAAATTTTATCGATTAAAGTTACTACTACTACTACTACTACATGCAGGTCATCAGAGATCATGTCCTGTGCAAGGCGCGCTTCAATTCTCTGCCCGTGCAGGCCACACTTTTCTGTATTCCGCACCACAGCCAGCGAATTCTGTTCGTACTGCCTGGCAATGCGGATTCGCTCCTGGCATGGGACAAATTGTGAAAGCCTGATCAAAAGTAGAATGGTGGCCCCGCACATGCGTCGTTCTCTCAGTGCGAACTACTACAGGTGGACAGGTCTGCTTGCATCACCGAATGACTTCTGGTCACATTCTCCTCGAGTGACTATGGCGCAGGCACAGTGTGGGTTAAGTTAATCCATTCTCCATCCGCCTGCTAGTCCGGCCAAAAACTAATGTACTCATAATTCAGTGAGCACCCAGGAACCTTCGACCGTTTTTAAAATGTATATTTCACAACTTCGTCTAAAGGGTGTGTATTACACTGACCACAAGCTATTGATTTGTGACAGTATCTTCAACTCATCTGGCGTGAAGATACTGTCACAACTCACTATCAGGCGTGATTGTGAGTGGTGCCTGAAGGACGTGGTAATTATTGTACCGGTTAAATCTGACTTTGAGGTCTTCGGAATGTATAACTTGATAATTATCACTTATTCCAACTTTTTAGGAGTGACATGCAGATTGTGATGCTTACCACACCAACATCTGCATGTCCCAGTAAATACCGGGCATTTACCCCCTATTAATCATCACACCACTTACAACTGAAACTGTTTGCACACCACTTTAACAGGCCACCTACAATCAGGCTGACTATATTGTGTATTTTAAAAAGTCCTATACAGTTTTCTTGGCCTGGAAGATGGACAACATTTCTTTAGATCAAATATAAGGCGAGCTGCATGCCTATGACCATGTTAAAAGTTGTTCATTATTTTGACAGGGAGACCACCATAGATAACATTGTAATAGTCAAGCCAGGAGATGATGACTGTTCGCACCAGGGAACACCTTTGGGGTGCCAGTACAGCAGAGAAATCCCCTGCTTGAGCCTCAGATGCAAGAGGGAAGGGAGCACCTTGTTCATATAATGCCATTTCTCCCAAAGGCTTTCTGGCTATTGCAGTTCATAGTTTCAGATACATACACGTATAAAGTGCTCTCAGTCAGTGTTAGCGCACCAGTGCTTGCTTCTATGGACAAGTTTTGCTTGATCATTGTAATACATCAGCAGAGGTTGGCCTGTAGGTTTTGGGAGTGTTTGAAATGCTGCTTGTAATCTCTCGTGTAAAATACCACGGCATATCATGCAGCTGCATCCCATTATTCGTCAGCGACATGGCTTCCGGAGGAGCTTAATGCTTACAGGGAGAAGCATACTGCAGACATGTCAACATAATTTATCCCAAATGCATTGTGGCTATTGTAGTTCATGATAGTTTTAAGTACTTACAAGTAGAAAGTATTCATTGTCCGTATTAGTGCAGAGGGTGCTTACATCTCTGGATGGCGTTTCATTGTCATTCATCAACAAGAAGATGCTGGGATGAGCGATAAGAGCGTTATATATAGTGATGTTAAAGGTAGGCAGCAAGATCCAACGGCAGGAGCAGGACCACTCTTTTGGAAGCGTTCAAGCACCAGTGATGGTCAAACATCTACCTCTGGGCATTTATTAGGTGATCCGCCTCCCTTCCTCAGCCACTGGCAACTTTAACTGTAGCAAAGAGTTAGTTAGTGGGCATACAACATCTTATCCCATAACTCCATGAGAAATTCACCAGTGTGTTAGGCAAGCATGGAAGTGAGTCAGTGATAAAGCTATTCTTAGCGGCGACAGCAATCAATGTGTTAATCGATAATATGGTGCGACCAGAAGTTGCAAGGCTTTCTGTATGAATGAGGTTCATGCACTACCCCTCTACTACCTTTTTAGGTCTCGCTGAGCCAGCGCATGCGCTGCCCTGCGAGACATTTAGTATGTGGGCTTTTGGCTGGCATAGAGAGTGCGGTTACGCACACAATGACGAGCAGAGGCGCCATATGGCTTTCCTCTCTCGTCATGGTGCACGCACACCACTCGTCAGACTGCGTGTTTTTTTTTTTCCTTTTTGCATGTGCGCGCACACAACTCCCAGTCGCGGAAGGACATCTTGCTCGCGATCACTTTCGCGCGCACCATTTGCTTGTTGTTTTTAGACATCAGTTTTTTCAAAGCTTTACGATTTGTTTTGTGGCAACCTAAAATCAGCACATCTGAGTTTGCACAGCTGCAGATACTCGGGTACCTTGTGTTTGCGAAATGAAAATATTGATTATTGGTACCCACATTGCTCCGAAAAGACCTATAACCTTCCGAAGTAAAGGAATGCATATTTAAATTGTCTCTCTGCTTGTTACCAAGATTTTCATAGAGCAAACACTGACCTCCAGTGTTCATTTTGTGAATTGCTTTTCTGTTATTGCAAAATTCATTGCCAGCTACGCGAAGTCCGAGAATTCTAGTCCACACACAGTTTAAGAAGTAGGAAGTGAATGAAAGTGTCAGAAAACCATCCCCGCCTAGCAAGAAATTAACAGAGGTGGCTTATTTCTGCAAACCTTTTTTATTAGAGTGCCCTTCCTGGACGAGATCTAAATAATCAATGTACTGGTGAATAGCTAGCTTGTAAATAAAATACTTAGATTTCCGCTTTGTTTTTTTCTCTTTTTAATGTCACTTATATTAGGGATTTCTTTACAATCCGTATTTGAGGCGCATGTCCACCAGTTACCCTTTTAAAGAAAGAATTTGTGTACATAACTATGTTGTATGGTCTTCGAATACCTGAAACAAGCATACACGAACACCTAGCTTCGGTTTTCTTGTTACAGACTATTTCTGACATTTCTAATCAACTGTAATAAGAAAATGTGGCATTCCATTGCGCTGCATTCTGCTATTCCTTGCTGCACAATTTAAGATGACATATGCTTGTTTAAACAGAGGAGTCGTTTTCAAATGTCTACACTTGGCATTGTCTTGCTTGTGCGCAAGTTCCCAGATAGGTTGAGCTATATATGAAGCTCTGGGCCTAGAGACTGCCCTTTATTCGCATAGACGTTGCAGCCCTCGGGTGGTCAGCTCAGAAGGTGATGCTCACTCAGGCGGAAGGACCTGCCAAGGAGCTTTCACGTCGGCTGTTCCCTGAATAGCATGAGTTCTCGGTGATCTAAGACGCGTTATGAGTCCGCGTGAAAATATTAAACTTACATTTGTTTTTGTTTAGGTAGCTAGTGCAAAATCCAAATGTTGGCTATGCTGGCTGGATGTGTGCTTTGGGAGCGTCTCTCTTGTGTCTTTTTTATGCAGCTGCTGCAATTTTTGGGTGATGTTTGGCACCTCGGTGAACTGCGAACTGTAATTATTTATGTGGACAGCATCCCTGTGAGATTCCGTTCAGCTTGTTGTATTTGATTTAACGTTGTGCATTTCTAACACTGGTGCCGGAAGTATGTGAAATGCTTTCAATTTGAGATTCCCGTATATTCATATTAACCATTATCAAGGGAGTAATAAACCACATCCATTAGAATATTTAGTTTTCTTTTATTTTCTCAACGTAAAAAAACTCTTATATGTTCATAATGCATAATGTGCTGATAGAGTAATTTAAAGATTGGCACCCTGCTGGCTCCTTTGTCCATAGTGGTATTAGCTTCAGGAGAAACAAGCATTGGCATAGTCAATAGGTCTCACCTTTGGGACCGTATAAGTGTTTAGCCATGCAACACTTGATGTTGTTGCACCAAGTATATTGTGCTGCATAACTCAAAACTTATACGGTCCCGAAGGCGAGACCTATTGGCTATGCCAATGCTTGTTTCATTCTTGTTACTGTCATTCTTTAAAAGTTTTTTTCCAGTTTCTTTTCCAATTCAATTTACTTTCAATAGATCCTTTCAAATTGTACATATAACATATAAATAAACAAACGTATCTGAAAACAGAGCTCATAATCAATATACTATCCCCACACTATGACTTACCCTCCCCACAGCCTCTGGAGCCACCTCCTTCATCGTCAGATTCTTCACAGCACCACTAGTCACTGCTGCCGGCAGCACAGATCCATTTCTATTTCCACCATGACAAATTAAACTCCAATCTCTAACATGAGCACCCCAAAGAGAAGATAAATCCAAAATGTTCACTATAGTTCGAACTATTAAGGCAATGAAGTTCATTTAATTACTTAGCTAGGTAAGTACATAGTGTGCCCCACTGCTTCTGAACATTGAGATGCCCTCACTTGGGCCTTCCAATGCCGCTTTTTCATCCCTAAATTCTATACTATCCTCCACCACCAGCTTCTTCTAATGAAAAGATCTTCGATCCCCTTTGTGACAAAAACATTTTTTTTCTGCTAGTAGCATATGGCATATGAGTTTTACATTTTTGAGACTAGAGGGTATTTTACTTTGGATGAACAGCCCAGCAAGATTAATACCAGACAATCTGCCAGGTACAAAACCGTGCCTCTTTAATAACATGCTATATCCTTGCCTAGTAAGGAGCTATATATGTAAAGCACCATAAAGTGTGAGTTAGAGGGCACTCCGTCTGCATCCCAGTGAGCAATCAGCAGACGTCACTTTATCAGTGGTGAGAAGACGTGACGGAGTGTAGTACCATCTGCAAAGAATAGTGTACAATGTCTCCTTCACACATCTTGCATATGCTGCGGAATGTTCTCCATCCACTAATCGTAACCCAGATGGATTTATAACTCCTTCTCCCACACATTTTGATACAGCACTTTTCCTCTTTTGTTTTGGTGAGATATATATTACCTACTGACGGTTGCCAGTAGGTAGTTATAGTTAGGACCAAGTTTCCATAGGTAGAGCATTTTTTGTTTTGCTTATAACTTTGGCGTTGTTTGTTGAATCTTCATGACATTTTACAAACAAATACTTTGTTCATATCAGCTCATATGTTGAAAGTTTGGGGGTGATTCATCAAGGGGGGGGACGAGAAAAAAGGGGGTCCCAAAACTTATTTTCTACATGCAATTTCCATAGGAACAGGAACAGGGGTGGGAGCAAACCATAGGAAACTTTAGACAAGGCTACAGGGTGAACGGAATTACCCCAAATTTGGCAGAAGGTCTTGGTCTAGAAAGCACGCTTTTTGTTTATTTGGTGTAAATCTGTTCAGTAGTTTTAAAGAAATATCGAAATTTACAGATGTCAATATTTGGGAATTCTGCCATCTGATTGGCTGAGGCGTTACAAGCACAAGCTTGCTGCTTATTGGCTGCGAACGGTTGCAACTAGGAAGTGCTGGCAGCCATTTTGTGATTCCATTGAAGCGAGTAAGGGGAAAAAAAGGGAAAAAAAGTAGGAAAGAGGAGGGTAAGAGCGCTGTGAGCTCTGTGGTGTGGTTAGGATGTGCTATACAGGGAGTGTGAAGCAAAGTATTCACCCCTAACAGTGTGAAAGTGCTGTTTTGCTTAGAGTGAGATGGTGCTGAGGTGAGGTGCCGGTACACTTGGGGATGAAACTGTGCGCCTAAACCGTGAGCTGAATGCTGTAAACCGATTTGCTCTGGGCGCTGTAGCATAGCTGTGCAGGAGGTGTTGGTATGCGTTTAGACTATAGCGGGAGTGGGAAGCAAACTACTCACTCCTACCGGTCTGAAGACTCGAGGATGAAACAGAGAGCCTAGGCCGTGAGCTGATTGCTGTAAAGTGATGTGCTCTGGGCACTGTAGGATACTGGCCGCTGTAGCATACCTGTGCAAGTAGTGTTAGTATGCGTTTATAATATACCGGGGGTGGGAAGCAAACTAGTCACCCCTACCGGTGTGAAGACTCGAATGCAGTGTTTTAGCAAGCAGGAATAAAGAAATAATCGTGAAGAATATAATGCAGAATGTTGCAATGCCACAGAAGACAAATGGTGAAATCAGGTGTGTCTAAGAAAGTGGCTGTGTGTAATAAAGCGATGGAGTCTGCAAGTTATATAAAAAGTGTCTTTATTTAAGTGCCATAAATGGACCCACTGGTGTAAGAGCTAAGGCATCCAGCAGAGGCAAACTCCAACCGCTTCTGCTATATTCAAACGTAAGCTCCTGCATCAGTGAATTCCACATTACATGTTACAGTTCCATGTGACATAAACAATACCTATTGGACATGAATGACTCTAAATTCTATAATGAAAATAAAGGTAGGATATGATTACCACATGTATCCTTTAAGAAAAAAAATATATTGCAAAATGTAATCAAACTTCTTAGGTACCCTGGTACTCCTTTTTGTAACACAAACTTATCAACAGTAGAACAGTCAGCAATCTATTCTACAGTAGATTCAATCTGTTGCATGTCAGAATTGGTAAGAGTTCTACCCACATCAGAACTTTGAGGAGGAACACAAACATTGCGCTTCTCAGAAGCACATTCGGTACCCTTCTCGTCAAACCATACATTATTGTCTTCAGCCCTTTCAAAAAAACATTCTTGTGCAAGAGCTAAGGCATCGAGCTGAGGAAAACTCCAACCGCTTCTGCTGTATTCAAACCTAAGCTCCTGCATCAGTGAATTCCACATTACATGTTACAGTTCCATGTGACATAAACAATAGCTATTAGACATGATGGACTAAATTCTATATTGAAAATAAAGGTAGGATACGATTACCACACTGTGCCAACCAGTTCCTAAACAATGTTGTTTTTTTTTATCTTGATCGCCAGCTCGTGAGCAGAGGCTGAGGATGAGCTAATTTGTGTGAAAGGGCTTTCTGGCTAACAGGCAGGCAGAGAGACGTGTGCACAAAGAATAGACATAGCTTCAAAATGGAAGTCGGGTTTAGGCTAATTTAGCAAATAAATAGTGTATTTGCATAGGCCATACATCACCCATCCCTGGTTAGGCTGGAGACGTAAGGGGCAATATTGAAAACAGAGTTCAAATGCCTGAGCATGCTTGGAAAGTTATTATATGAAAATAGTTCAATTGAAGTGTATTAAAAAATTTTATAGGAAAAAGTCAAAAAAGTTGGAAAAATTAAATCCAAGAATAACGTGAATTTCTTACAAGTCTTGGAGATTGCAATCCGGAAGTTCTTCAGCGGCTTGAGATGCATAATGTTCCAAGAGGTGATTGTTGCCATCATGTGAGAAAAGCGAAGTGATCCAATTCATATCCTCGAAGGGACAGTAATGTTCCTCGAATGTTGGAGCGGCAATTTGAATTGGCAGGCAATCTCCGATGTTGTCAAAGGTCGCACGTTGCAGGAGATCTCTCGTGGCTGCGCAGAAATCCCATTCCGCCACAATATCTTTTTGCGTAGCATCCGCCATTTCTCCACTGCCCGAACAATCAAGTTCATGGTTTTCAAGATACTCTATTACCTGCTGGATATCGGGAGCGATTGTTGGGATGTTGGCAAGGCATAGATCCATTCGCCAATCGAATGGGCAAGTTTTGTAATAAAAAAGATGGTTGCACGCAGATTGCATATGTGTAAATAAATGTCATGTTGTAGCTGGCTCTGACAATAGATAGAGGCAGGCAGCCGAAAAGTTGTTCCAGTTTTTCACGGTATTGAGGTAGGTTCATGTAGAGACGTATTCTGTCGGACATGCTTGTTACCACATGGAGCGTAGCCATTTTTTACAAGCAAAAATAGTAAAAGGATGGCTGCAAAGAGAGCAAGAATTATGGGCACTGTTCCTGTTATTCCAGAGATGATTGAATGAATGAAGTCTGGTATTATACCAAAAACAGTTTGAAAGCCTGTGACAAGGCCGGAGGAGACCGTGTTAAAAAAGTGTGCCAGAGCTTGAGTGTCAGATGTGCTGAAAATTGTGTAACAATTCACAAAGTGTAATAGGAGGTTTGTATTTAAAAGGGACTGTATTTTACTTGAAGTTCGTGCTATCTGCAGTCGATACATTTCTTTTGCAGAAGTGAGGGACACTTATGTTTGAAACAAAAGCGCTTTTAGTTTGCTCAGTTTAATGAAATCTGTTTTCAAAGTAGGTGTTGAAGGCCAAGTTGAACTTTGGGAGTTACTTTGTGTGGGTGGGAATAGACATTGCCACAGGAAGTTACTCGGTTTGAAACAGTAGGGACATACGGTATGCCAGCTCACATTCTGTAGCAGTCCATGGGCCTCATTTATGAGGCCTTGCGTCAGTTTTGCGCTTCCGATGCGTCACTTTTTGTGACGCATCGGCAGCGTAAAATATGCCTCCTGTTGCGCACTATTTACAAAGTGACGCATCTAAGCAGATGCGTCGCTTTGTAAACCCCTGCGCTACATTATACCTGCGTCAGGTATATTGTATGCAGAGGAGGCGTTCCTCCGCAAAAAGCCTCGTAATAGTGACGCAGTGAAATCTATGAGATTTCACTGCATCACTTTTAGGGCGCTGTTGCGTCAAAATCTTGCGCCTGTCTCACAGCAGGCGTAAGACTGACGCAAGCCCTTTCACATGGGGCTTTCCCCATATGAAAGGAAGCATTGCTGGAGTTGCGTCACTTTTGTGACACATTCCAGCAATGCGTGACTTTTGCGCTTACAGATACGTCAGAAATACTGACGTATCTGTAACTCCTTGCGCCATGATGCGTCATACTGTAAATATGACGCATCATTGGTCTCGCAAGGAGGGCGCAGTGAAAAGTGATGCATCGCTGTTTTCACGCAGTGATGTCTCACTTTTCATAAATGAGGCCCCATGTTATTAAGAAGCAGATAACTGCCATTAGAATGCTGTGTGAATGTTGGTCTGATTGTGGGAGTTGGCGTGCTTTTAAGAAAGCACGCAAGATTGGGGACTGTAAGCTTAGACGCGTCGTGCAGTTGGACAATCTTGCATAGTAATGAATGGCTGCCATTGTGGTCGCACTTTTCACCTGTGAGAAAAACTTCTGTATCCACTTTAAGACAGCAATATGTAAATGGGAGAAATCACTGCTCGTGAATAAACGTGCTACCTTATATAATCACATACAACATGACAAACATGTACATCTAGCAGACACAACAACACTACGTACTGTGGGAACCGTGGCTAGCCATGTACACAAACCAAACATGGCATGGTACCTCTGCCACACAATGCAGAATGCAGGGAGAGATGGGGCAAAGTATGTGCGAAAGTGGCAAGTGATTCTCAATTATAAAAATATACAATGCAAAGTGTTGAGGGGATGTGCTGGACAGACTTGAGTATGCAGGGCACAGGCATGTACATGTCAACATACACTGATGGTCTATTAAGTGAAGTGGACAGTGGACGCAACCACGATAGTACAGTCAGTAGGGAAGATTACTAAAACATAGCGCGTATGTGCCCCCCAACCCCCAAATCTTTAGAGTAGTGGGCTGGCTCGCAGTACGCAAGGCTAGCGTAGGGGTATGAATAAAAGGCACATTTCTCTGGGTGAGGTTCTCTTCCAGAATGGCGAACGTGTCTGCCATGTCTGCACAGCTTACACCACCACTAGGCTGATGCCGTGAGCAAAGGTGGCTGTGTAAATAAAGCTCTCAGCCTGCTGGTTCTCAGAAACCGTCATGGCCTCTGCGACGCACATATGCCCCACAGTTCACCTTTTGACACCGCCGTATGTGAAAGAGGGCCCACCACGTGTTGGCGGAAGCTGCTGGGCCGAGGTCTGTGAGCTCAGAAGGCTCATAAGCTCAACGCTGGCTACTGTGACACAGGAACACAGCACCCAGCCTTAGGCCCAGCACCATGGAGTGCTCTGTATACTACTAACACAGTAGTCCAACAGGTACCAACAGTGTAACGGTGTCTTGATCCCACAATGGACGATGTTAGAACTGCATCTGAGAGTGGAGATGACGGTACTCCCTTCGACCAGGTGCAACCAACTCTAGGTCCCAACAGTAGAACGGTGTCTTGATCCCACAATGGACGATGTTAGAACTACATCTGAGAGTGGAGATGAAGGTACTCCCTTCGACCAGGTGCAACCAACTCTAGGTCCCAACAGTGGAACGGTGCCTTGATCCCACAATGGACGATGCCCGATATTACCTGCTGCTTGGTTTTCATACAACTCCCTCCGTTGAGGTGCATCACTCTCTGTGCTTCCGTAGCTAACTGTTGCACATGATTATTGGGCTTGGCCGGCTGCAGTGGCTGGACTACACCGCGGTACAGCAGGTCCGAACAGTGAAACGGGGTCTTGATTCTATGATTGCGGATGTCAGAAGTTAAAGTCTGTGATGATTTCTTTGTACCGCCTCCGATCAGGTGCAACCAACTCCGTGCTTCCGAATCCAACGGCATGTGGCTGTGAGGCGTTAATAACCACTGCCTGTGACCTACACTGCGGTCAGCAGGGCTCAAAATTCAGATCGAATGGTGATTGTTTAATTACAGATCCAGTAGGAAACTAACTACAATGTCTATTGAAATATACACAATATCCTTTTATTATACTTGCTTGAAGAACTTTTTTTAGATAAGTTATAGGTTTACTACAATGACCAAATTCGTCTTGGTAGTAGAAAAGAACACTGACTAACAGTCTACACTGTGGACAGCAGAGATTGCAATTCGAATTGTTTTGATTTATTTATTGCAGAGTTTTTTGTAATTTATGTTGTATTTTGTGAAGAGGAAGTAAGAAAAAGTATTCATGGATGTCTGTGCTGACTACTGCCTTCAATTTACACTGCAGACAGTAGTGTTCCCAATTCAGACTGCGTCACTATTGTAGATGACGTAGTCCTGTAGGCAAAAGACATTGCTCCAGTGCACTCTGTCCACATCACGCATACGCATCATCTCAGGCTCCGCACACGCTTTTTTTTGTTGCTTCGTATATTACAAACTGGGCAGCTCAAGTCACCGCCACGTGGCTATGGGCCCTTGCTTATTGCTCTCTCTGGCCTACACTGTAGACAGCAGTGTTCACAATTCAGATCAAGTCGCTATTGCGGAGGATGCAGACATTGCTCCTAGTACGGCCCACCCGCAGCACACATCATCGCTGGCTGTGCACATGCTGAAGGCTTTTGATGTGGCTATCTGAGTGCACTAGAACTGATGGACCCTTTATAATACAATCTTTTTGTGTATTATTTCAGATCTACTGCCTGTGTCTCGGTATACCACAAGTTATGGTTCTTTTACGATAGAATCTTTTGTGTATTATTTCACATCTACTGTCCCTACCTTACTGCAGCACAAACTATTGAACCTTTTATTATTGAATCTGTGTTTGTGATCCAATGATTACTGTTGTAGTTGATGCTAGCAGCAACCATTCCCTGAGGGCTGGTTTACACTCACCGCACACGCATCCAGTACAGACATCACTGGATATGTGACCCTGGTAATAAAAAGGAGTTGAATGCACATGCCCGTACCCACTTCGACTATCTATCTGCGTCCGTGTGTTCATTATCTATGCTTGATACTGCCCCTGGGCCTTACCACATTACATTATGCTGTGGAATGCGTATGCAACCATGTTACCTCTGGCAGTGGGGAACACTTCGGTTATGGAATTTTTAGGTGCATGGCTATCACAGGTGGAAGGCTACTTTAGAGACCATGAATATTGATGACGATGATGGTTGCATGTTGTGTGTAGTGTAAGATATGTGTACATAGCAAAATGTTTTCAAAATAGCTCTCCAAGCAGAAGAGGTGTATCTCATCAAACGCTGTAGAGAGATTGACTAAAATGGGTGGCGTTCTCCAACTGCTACAATGGGAAATGTTATGAACCAAACAAATGCTTTTTTTTTTTAAGGTCACATGGCAATCGCACACCCAGCACCCAAGGAGACCGCACCAGACGCGACGTTGAGAAAATATATTTACCATAATATACGTTTATTACAGTTAGAAATAAATAAATGTGTAAAATATTTTAGATTATCGCTTGCTCTCATATACACTTTAAAGTTATTTAGATATAGTTTTGAGACATGAAAAAATGAGGGGATGGTGTACCCAGCGCGACACAATACGTCTATGACGTAACACAGGGCCTGGCAGCGTGCACTTGTCGCATACGCAATGCGCAGTGGGCGCGACCCCATATGTACATGACGTAATGCACGGCCTGGTACTGCGTACCCGTCGCATACCAAAGTAGCACCTGGTGCGACCTCATACATATATGATGTTATGCGGGACGCGGTGCCACGAACCTGTTGGATACGAAATGGGCATCATTTAAGAGTTTAGCAATATAGCGTATAGGATCCACCAAGTGATGGAGCTTAATACACTACCGGTACGGGACTCCAATTTTCTCAACAAAAAAAAAATATACATTATTTTTTTAAGCTATAAAACATTACATTATTTTTAAAGTTAAAAAAGGATAATAGAGTTCCAAAATGTTACAAAAAAAATAGAAAAAATATAGATTTTATAAATATTAAAATATGAAATTAACATTTAAAAAAACTTTCGAAATTCACTGAAAAAAATATAGGTTTTACAGACGTTATAGTTAGGAATTAGCATTTAAAAAACCTTTGAAATTCACTAAAAAACCATAGGTTTCAGGGACGTTCTAGTTAGTTGGACATTTGACTCATATAAAACCAGTGAAATTTACCTGTTATAGTTAGTTGAGCTACCTATAACTCGCGCGCCCGCAATGCACTGCTGATGATGTCACATATTACACCACTCATCACATGGTCAGTGACATCACTGATGATAACTCAAATGACATCACTGACAACATCATCCATGTGATAATGTGATGCACATACTGATGCCCTAATATAAACTTTGATACACCCACTCTAAAATCCACTACTATTTTTGAAACCGTACACACAACAATGCCAGATACTACATACCACCCACTATTTCCTAGGTCTACACACACATCCAGTCACTTATATATGCAGTTACTCATTAATACAGTACTATAATATGCACTCATACACCTATGCATACAGTCACACTCCACCACTCATCCATAGAGTTACTCACACACCTAGTCAGTCATGCAAAGAATCAATCACATACCCATTTACTCATGTATACAGTTATACACACCAACTCAATTTTTATACACACACCACATCACTTATTTATGCAGATACTAACACATACTTACTGTCTTATACAATCACTGATACAAGCAGACACTCATTTATACACCCACTCTTCAAATAACTTACTCTCACGTATAGGCATGTATATACTCCAACACTCACATATACTGCCTTAAAACATATGTAGTTACTCACACATATACCACTGAGACATTCATTCACTCATCAACACACTCCTACACACACTAACTCACACATACAGCCTTTCCCTGATGCACTTTTGAATCCATACAACCAGTGAATCACCCACTCAGACATCTATGCACAGAGTCACTCACACCCCCACCCACCCACACAGACACTCATGCACCCATACAGATATTCAGAAAACAAATCAATAACCCATATAGACACTCATGTAGCTACTCACAAACCCATGCAGCCGCTTACACACCAACTGAGAGACTAATACAGACTTTCACACAGTTTAGTCACTAACCCATGCATTCAGAAAGACACGTTCAATCACTCACTTATATAGTCAGTCACGCACCTACTAAATAATCCCTTCAGGCACTTGTAAATCCACTCATTCTTCAATACACCTTGGCATAGATATATATGAAAAATATTTAAACTTTACAGAAACACACATTTACTGGATGATGTCATCAGTGATGTCACTGACCATGTCATGAGTGTTGTAATATGTGACGTCATCAGCAGTGCATTGCGGGCGCGCGAGTTATAGTTAGCTCAACTAACTATAACGGGTGAATTTCTCTGGTTTCCTATGAGTCAAATGTCCAAGTAACTATAACCTCCCTGAAACCTATGTTTTTTAGTGAATATATATATATATATATATCAACAACTAAGGCCCCTCAAAGAACAACCGGGCACACACTCAGGGTCTCTTCTATATATATATAGGATTTCCTGTTTTCGCTTTCTATTTTTGGTAAATTCTTGTGTTATTATTTAGTGCTTTCAATACCTTGAAAAAACAGTGGTTATAAGTGGTTACACATTTTTGAGCCATTAAAAACAACAGAAACAGTGTTTTTCCGTTGTTTATGGAATGTTTTGTTTTTAATTATTGCTTGCTTTCTGCACGGATAGTGCATGTGAATAGACAGCATGCGTTCTGGGTCAAACTTATTGTAGTACACCATACAATACTTCTTTAGTGAGTCTTTGGTCATGCATGCTTGCTCTTTCCTTCCTATGTGAATGTTTATCTGTGAAAAGGCCCTCTCAAAATTGGCACTTGAGACGGGCAATGCCAAAACAGCCAGTACACAGTTTGCTAACTCTGGCAAAAGTGACATAGCTTTCCTTACCAATTATGTTGCATTTGAAGATTGTGATTCTCTAGGACATGTTCTGCAACATATGCGTTGAATTGGGTGCATATGCCCTCAGTTATTGAAGCAGTCAAATATGAAGCAGTACTTTTCAAATTCTGGCGAAAATTCGGAAGGGATCTAGAGCTTGTGAAGGGTTCCTTAGTGAGGCTGCATTAACGTCAGGCCAGGCCCGGACTGGCCGTTGTGGGCACCGGGCAATCCCCCGGTCGGCCGCAAGGGTGGGGGCCAGTTTTGGGCCCTGGGGGCCGTTTTTGTTGCAGAGCCGTTTTTGCAGCATACAAAAACGGCCCTGTAACAAAATCGGCTGAAAAGCGGCCCTGGCAAAGCGCTCGCCCCCCTCCCCCCCCCGGGGGGTGGGTGGGCTGGCCGAGCACTTTGCCAGGGCCGGTTTTGGTTCCCAGTCCGGCCCTGATTTACTTGAAATGCCACGGTTGGTGAAGGGACAT
The DNA here is from genome assembly GCF_964261635.1 of Lissotriton helveticus. NCBI lineage: Eukaryota > Metazoa > Chordata > Amphibia > Caudata > Salamandridae > Lissotriton > Lissotriton helveticus. The sequence goes on along the minus strand of NC_136063.1, from coordinate 1,739,455,878 downwards.
TGTTTTACATCATTGCAAGCCCTTTCCCATAGACAGTAAAATAACATTTCCTGAATTGCTCCTCAACATTTCTTTGCTTACCAAATGGCAAGAATTGTTAACATGGAGCATGTTGCAGTGCCAAAGTCACTAAAAGTGTCACCCAGCCTACTCTCAAGGAGATGTTTCACATCTACACCAATTTCGCTGAACACTTGGTAGACAAGAGTGTTTTCAGGCTCTAGTATTTTGATTATCTCCACTACAACAGTCATGATTTCCTGTAAAAACCTAAGCATGTAGTAGGCTGTATTTTTTTCACATCACTATCAATATGTGGCCAAAGATCATCAAGTTCTTGCCTTTGGCATCACCACTAAGCAAACATTCTGTCAACAGTTGCCTCATGAATAATATAGCATTCACACCATCTAGGACTGAGAACCACTGGCTAAATGACACAGTTCGGATGACTCTCTCTTTGGTGCCATACAAAGCACAAAATAAGAAATATTTGCATTTTAGTTCCCGAGCATAACGAAACAGTGCACCAGAATGGACTACGAAGTCAATATCATTCTTCGTTCACTCTGAAGATTGTCAAGATGCTTTCAGAATACCATCTAGCAAGTGACAAGGATCTCTTACAGGGAAGCACTTCAGCTCAAGTATCGATTTTGACAGGTCATCATTTAACTTTTTCATATATGTAGCTGAATTACTGCAAATACAGACAATATCCCTCCAATCTTTATTGAAGTTGGTAGGAACTTTTTGCAGCAGTATCCCAAGTGACACTGGGCTCCATGTTTACCAAACGTCTGGTGTCATGTTTTCACCACTATCTCAGATGTTTGGTGACAACACTCTTAACACATATACCTGCCATTTGCATTGAATGTTTAAATCCTGGGGTGTTTGGCAATTCACCTACAATCAATACTGACTTGCTAGAAAAGGGGGCAGATGTATCAAAGGATTTCACCCATTCTCTGTCATCAATCACAGAGAGTTCTTTCTGGGCTGGCAGCTTGATAGTCAATCTTACCCACTCTCACAGAATGGCAGTTCAGAGTCTCTGGCTGCACATGGCAGCCCAGCAGGCGGAATGTTGTGGCTGCTTCGGCTGATGTCCTCAGCACTTCACTGATGTGTCAAGCTTGAATCTATGACATAATATCGACAGACAGAATATAGACATACAAAAATATCGACATCAAAAATATCGAAGTTCTATCTACATAAAGGTAAGTACAAAAATATCAAAAAAAATATCGTAGTACAAAAATATAGAAGTAAAAAAAATTGTTTTTTTAAATGTATTATTAATAATGTAAAAATTATTTAAAAATACATATAATTAAAATAATTATAGATATAGACATTAAAACATATTTAAAACATAATAACTAATACATATACATTTAAAATAAATTAAAAACTCTAAATATAAATTAATACATATACTTACTCTACATATTGCATCTGTAGTGAAAGCGTTGGATAGCGTAGGGGTAAAAATTACTATTCCCACTCCAGAGGGTGTAACAGTAGGGAAAGCGCTGGATAGCGAAGGGGTACAAATTACTATTCCCACTCCAGAGGGTGCAACAGTAGGGAAAACGTTGGATAGCGTAGGAGAAAAATTACTATTCCCACTCCAAATGGTGCAAAAGTAGGGAAAGCGTTGGATAGCGTAGGGGTAAAAATTACTATTCCCACTCCAGAGGGTGCAACAGTAGGGAAAGCGCTGGATAGCGTAGGGGTAAAAATTACTATTCCCACTCCAAAGGGTGCACCAGTAGGGAAAGCGTTGGATAGCGTAGGGGAAAAAATTACTAGTCCCACTCCAAAAAGTGCAACAGTAGGGAAAGCGTTGGATAGCGTAGGGGTAAAAATTACTATTCCCACTCAAGAGGGTGCAACAGTAGGGAGCGCGTTGGATAGGGTAGGGGTAAAAATTACTATTCCCACTCCAAAGGGTGCAACTGTAGGGAAAGCGTTGGATAGCGTAGGGGTAAAAATTACTATTCCCACTCCAAAGGGTGCAACAGTAGGGAAAGCGTTGGATAGCGTAGGGGTAAAAATTACTATTCCCACTCCAAAGGGTGCAACTGTAGGGAAAGCGTTGGATAGCGTTGGGGTAAAAATTACTATTCCCACGCCAGAGGGTACAATAGTAGCAAAAGCGCAGAATAGCGTAAGCGTTATATTAACATACTTCTCAATTAGATATTTTTTTAACAAAAAAAGATATATTGTATTTACAAAAATATATTACTAAATACCAAATATTTATAATTAATATTTACTTAAATAACAAAAAATTACTTCCCTTGCTACTCTCCCTTTAACACACAACACACTACACATACAAAAAAACAATATAAATATCAATTAATCAATTAATAACAATCAATATTATTAAATGTATGTAATTATAAATTAACTAATTGACAATTAATTACCAATTAATAATTAATTACCAATTAATAAATAATTAACAAGATATTTACAACAAAATATATTAATCAATTATTTATAATTATTATAAAATAATTTAAAAAACGAATTACCAATTAACAATTAATTAATAATAAATACCAATAAATAAATACAATCTCTTTAATTAATTTAAATATTTCACAACCTATTCCCCTATAAACACACAACCCACTACACATAAATAAATCACATAAAAATGTAATTATCATTTAATCACTTAATAATAAATTACCAATTAATTATTAATTAATAATAAAAATAAAAACATTACTACATGAACTCTAATTTAATTAACTAATTAATAACCAAATATTTATTAATTAACAATTAATTTTTAATCAAACATATTTTAGAAAAAACATAATTATAATTAAATTACTTCCCACCCCATTTCCTATAAACCCACACCCGCTCTGATACTAAAATGCAAAATGTAAACAAAATTACTAATTTCTAAACATACATTAAAAACATGTTTAACAAACATATAAAATACATAATAAAATACATAACACTAAACAAAATTTCGATATTAGTAACATACATACCTTAAAATCGATATTAAAACATCGATATTATTGTATATCGATATTTTAATTTCGATATTTTGTCTCCCTACTGTCAAGCTTATTCTGGAATCAAGGAGCAGGCCTACGAAACTCCCGGATGGGGGAGTGGAAGTAGTTGCTAACACTCTCCATGGGTCACAGTCAGCAGTATCTTTTCAGCTTCACAAGGATTCAGGACAATGACCTTCTTCCTCCTTCACAGCCCCTTCCTCCTAACATGCATGTAGGGTCGCAGCAGCATCTACAGGGCAAAGGCACTCTCTCTTCACTGCCATTCCCACCTGGAATGTGGGGGTCACTGGTGGCAGAAATATATTGATGGCCCACATTGGGTTACACTGCTTTCTTAGGCAAAAGCCTTTCTTCTTTCACAGCGCAGTGCGAAGGGCGATAACTGTTGTTCTTCACTGCAGACCCCACATGGCAAGGGAGTCACACACTTTAACACACTCTCCAGCATCTTGATCAGTGCGGCAACCCCAACAGAGCACAATTTCACACTCCACTCCTGAGATCCACAGAACAGGATCTCCATTGGATTTTGCTTCCCCTAAACAATCTCCTTCACCTCACTGAGTCCACTGGTCTTAGGTCAAGCAGAAGCTAGTGCTATGGGCTCCAGGGAAGCTTTTTTTGATGCTCCTGGATAATGTCCCCTCACTCAGCATGAGAGATTGACATGCCCATGTCCACAGTCCTGGTCACAACAGGCAGAACTCATGAAGACCTTCTCCAAGCTGATGTACAGTTTCAGTGCCCCTTTCAATAATCCATTTCTAGACACACGTGATTTTGGGTCTCTGCCATTGACATTTGTGTTCTGGGGATTGCTCACATTAAAGTGCCCATTTCTTTGTTGTGCTCTTCCTCTACAGAGCAGTCTTTCACAGCAGGACAGTCTCCATTCTTGATTCCTCCAAACACAGGCCTAAGGAGAGACGAGATGGTTTCACCTGGATATCTCAGCCTCCGTGATATGAGCATCAAGTGATTACCAAAGAGCTGCCATGCTACCTCTTTATGATTCTTTATCAGACCCAACTCCCTTCTCAGACATGCCCAGGCCCCTTTGACCAGTGACCTACTTTCAGATCCAAACGTCCCTATTGAGGTGCACCAAGGAGGCTGGCTCTTCCTTCCTCCAATGTGTGTCTCACCCAACTCTCATTAATGCAGCAATCCACAAAATTGTCTGAGGGAAATCTCTACCTCTCCTTGCTCCTCCAGCAATCCCTGGGTCTCCCAAAATGGTACCCAGAGTCTTTCTTGTGTTGTGTCCATTGCAAGAACGCCTCTGTGCACACACCCCTGCGCTTGCCTCCAACGTACTGTACCTTCGCATGGGCAACCATACATCCCAATGCTCTCAAGCAACACCATAAAATATCTCCGACATGCGGTGGTTTCAACTCACAGTTGCACTGTTCATTCTCACAAACACACATGTATCTCAGAAAGCAGACACACCCACACAGGCCATTTCCAGGTGCACTGTGCAGTCTCACAGGCACACATACATCCAGGCCCTGCACACAATCAGGTCCAGTGTGAGTTAAGCACACAAACCTTTACCAGAGTGAGCTAGCAGGCGCCACTCCTTTGGCGTGGGTAAATAGGACATGTTCACTCTACTGATCACTAAAACATAATATGTGGTATGCTGTCACCAGTGCGCTCATGCTACTTAACTTCCCATTAAGGCAGAAGCCTTCCACCACTTGAGAACAGTGCATTGGAGAGGTGTCTCCTCGACTAAGCAGACCACAATCGATGAGAGAGGCCAGAGTCCTAGCACACAAATATGATCCGTGTTTGCCCATGACTAAAAATTGTTATCAAGTATCCAGATCTCTGCAGTTTGGCTACTCAGGGCAGGGGTACACAACCATTACAATGCAAAGGACTCTTCTGACCCAACAACCTACCATAGAAGGCCCAAGTGGATCGCTTAGACATAAAAGAAATCTTGGAGAGGATGGTTGTTTTAAATGCTGCCTTGCCTGTGACATAGCCACAACATGTTCTAATGTTTCCAGATTGCCAGTTCAGACTATATTCAATAGGAACATTGTATTAGTATTAGTCAAGCCAGTCAAACTTGACATCAGTAAGGCCCCCAGGTGTGTGACTGAATCTGTTGCCCATCAGAACGGAGTATATTTCCGCATTGTAGTTCAGCCACTATCGAGAGTGGCTTCTCAAGTTCCATGATCATCAGAAGGATGTCATTGGCAAACACTGTTCATTTGAAATTGCCCTTTTACCCTCCCCCTCCCCATTTCATGTTTTCAGTGCAACTATCTGCTGTCATGGGCTCAAGAGCGAGGGCAAACAAAAAGTGGTGCGAGGGGACATCCCAGGCTAGTGCCACGGATCATGCAGATCCAATCAGAGAAGAAACTTTTCAAGCCTATCTTAGACTTCAGTGTCTGATATCTGAGAGAGCCCAGTCAAGAAAGGGAGTACAGAAGCCCATCTCTGCCAGGTTATCCATCATAAACTCCCAGTACAGGTGCTGAAAGTTTTTCTCTGTGTCAAGGGATGGACAGACTATTCGCCGCCACCCTTCTCCACACAATATAAAGGCAGAAAGTGTAGGGCCTTCTTAGTACTGTCCCCAGCCTGCCTACCTATTATGGATGGACCAGCAACTGGATTGCTCTTTAGTTGTGTGCCTTCTATTGATGTCAGCAATTTCACGATTGTTTAATATGAAAATAGTACATGCAGTTCAAGGAGGACTTGTCTGGCTTATGAATTAGAAAAACTGTAGATTCCTTCAAGTTTGGATTAACTATCTTCGTCTGGGAAACGTTGTTGAATACCCTTCCTGCACAAAAACAATCCTTCCTGGAACACAAGTCCCCTCGTACCATGGCACAAGGGTGCCTGCCTTGGCGCTAGACAACACATTGGGGAGAGACCTGCTCTTTCCCTCTGCAGCCCTGCTGCTGTGCTGTGCCGCTGCCCTGTGCAGGGCTTAGTGCAGGAAAGGGTTCGAGCCTCTGTCCAGATTGTATCATGCCCGTTTGTTGTCCCTCTTAGTTTTTGACTGTTGCCTTATTGTGCCTTTCTATTTTGCCTTATTGTGCCATTCTCGGTTTGGTCTTTGTTGCGCTCTCTGCCCGTTTTCCCGCTTCCCTCTCCCACCACTGCTGCCCCCACGGCCCCTCCCCCTGCCGATTTCCACCTCGCAGCTGTGCCTCACTACCCCTTTCCCAATTTAATGGCAGCCACTGTGGGGGAGCGTGAGCAAGACCTCTGACCTGACAGCCAGAGACCTGCGCTCTCCCTCTGCAGCTCCACTGCTGTACCGTTACCCTGTGCAGGGCTTAGTGCAAGTAGAGGTTCGGTCTAAATTGTATTGTGCCCATTTTGTTGTCCCTCTTAGTTAATTTCTGTTGCCTTATTATGCCCTTTTTTTTTTTTACTGTTGCCTTAGTGTGCCTTTCTGTTTTGCCTTATTGTGCCATTCTCGGTTTTGTTTTTGTTGCGCTCTGCCAATTTTTCCCGCTTCCCTCTCCCGCCACTACTGCCCCCGTGGCCCCTCCCCTACCGATTTCCACTCCCGTCTCCCAGCTGTGCCTCCCTTCTCCCTTCCCTATTTAATGGCGGCCGTTGCGCAGCTACGCTTAGCGGGTGCTCCAAAAGTAGGCTCATCTTTGCTCGTCCGTGAACCAACCGTGACCAGCACTAGGGACCCTGGCTCACCGCCTATCCATCCGTAGGATTCAGCTGCCCTCCTCGCACTCAACCCCGGAAGGAGCAACAACTGCCAGCTGTCCACGCTGAGCACCAGACACGGACAGTTCTCCTACCGTCATTGCCGCCAGACCTTCACCACGGTCCTCACCCAAACGGCCACCGCACCGAACACCAACACCTCCGAAGCCCTGAGGTACATCCTCCTCAACGTGCACTCCCTGCACAGACCCGCCGTTGAGATCTGGGACCTTCTCAACACCCTCTCACCAGACGTCACCTTCTTTACAGAAACCTGGACCAACACCTCCTCCGCCCCGACATCGGCACCGCCATCCCTGATGGATACCAAACCCAGAGGAAAGACCACCACAACGGATCGGAGACATGAACTTCCACTTCGACAATCCCAGCGACCCCAACTCTACCACCCTCCTGGACTACCTCCCCAACATCGGACTGAAACAGCTCATCACCACGCCTACCCACAAGGCAAGACACACCCTCAACCTCATCTTCGCAGGCGGTAACAACATCCAATTCAGCCACACCACATAACCTCCATGTATGAACCACCGCTGCGTAACTTCCATGTCGACAAACCCATGCTGCCCAAACCTGCACCATGCCCTCCACAAAGGAACTGGAGAAAAATCACTGAGGAGCAGCTCAACTCCACCCTCAACTGCAACGCCCCCACCACATCAACCGACGCCAACCTGGCAGCCAACGAACTTCACAGATGGATCTCCAACTGCGCAGACTAGCTCGGACTCTAAGTAACCACAACAGACAGCGCCCCAGGAAGGTGACTTGGTTCACCGCCGAACTCCAAGAATTCAGACGCACCTGCAGACATCTCATGAAGAACTGGAGAAACAGCAACACGTCACAAGATCGCACCAACGACAAGAATGCCATGACTGAATACCACCAACACATCAGATCCACCAAAAGGACCTTCTTCCAAAACAAGATCCTCCCCAATTCCAGCAACTCCAAGGAACTATTCAGTGTCATCCAGGAATCCACCAAGGCCCCCAGTGAAACCACGGATATCACTCCTTCCCAGGACCTCTGCAACAAGCTCGGATCCTACTTCCATGTGAAAATCAAGGATCTCTACGATAACTTCAACAACCAGACATCTGACTCCGAAACTACTTCCTCCTCCAGCAATGCCAGCCAGCCCACCATCTCCTCCTGGACCCCAGTCACCACCATAGACACCACTTCGACCATGATAGGCAGCCACTCAGGAGCCCCCACAGATCCCTGCCAGCGGCACATCTTCCAAAGAGCCACCACCGCCATCGCTCCAGAACTACGGCGCACCATCAACACCACCTTCAAAACTGGCATCTTTCCCGATGACTGGAAATGCGCAGAAGTTAGACCCCTACTCCAGAAGCCCTCAGCAGATTCCACGGACCTCAAGAACTACCGACCCATCTCCCTCTTCCCCTTCATGGCCAATTCACAGAGAAGACCATCAATGCACAACTAACAAAATTAATCGAAGAAAACTCCATCCTCGATCCCTCCCAATCAGGAGTCCGCAGTAACCACAGCACGAGACAACTCTACTCACCGCCACAAACGATATCTGCACCCTCCTCAACCAAGGACACACCGCGGCGCTGATCCTACTCTACCTCTCTGCAGCGTTCGACACTGTCTCCCACTGCACACTCACCGCCAGACTCCACGATGCTGGCATACAAGGAACCACCCTCAACTGGCTCTGCTCGTTCCTCACTGGCAGAACCCAAAGAATCAGACTGCCACCCTTCCTCTCCGAACCCAGGGAATTCAACTGCAGAGTATCCCAAGGATCATCGCTCAGCCCCACGCTCTTCAACATCTACATGATCCCCTTCGCCGCCATCGTCAGACACACGGACTCAGCATAATATCCTACGCCAACAACACCCTGCTCATCCTCTCCCTCACCGAGGACCCCATCACCACCAGACTCAACTTCTAGGAAGGAATGAATGATGTTGCATCCTGGATGAGCAGCAGTTGCCTGAAGCTCAACTCAGAAGACAGAGCCCTCGTACTCGTACCCTCCTCCTCTGCACGGGACAACACCTTGTGAGCTTCTGTCCTTGATAACCCTCCCACCCCCACGGACCACGCCCGAAACCTCGGCATTGTACTCTACTTCTCCCTCTCCATGACCCGACAGGTAAACACTGTCGCCACCAGCTGCTTTAACACTCTCCGCATCCTCCGAAAGACCTTCAAATGGATCCCCCCCGAATCAAGGAAGGCCGTCACCCATGCACTCATTACCAGCAGACTGGACTACGGAAACACCCTCTACACCGGGATCAACAAGTCTCTGCCCCACAAGCTCGAAACCATACAGAACCCAAAAAGCCAGACTCTTCCTCGGCATCCCTTGGCATGAACACATCACCCAACACCTGCCGAACCTCCACTGGCTCCCCGTTGAGAGATAGTTACTTTCAAGATACTCACTCAGAACTACAAATGCCTCTACAACACCGGACCCCAATACGTCAACAAGAGAATCTCCTTCCAAGTACCCAAGAGAAACTTCTGATCTGCTGGCCTTGCCGAAACCCCGCGCATCCACAGAGCCAGAACAGGTGGAAGAGTCTTCTCCTACATCGCGGCCAAGACCTGGAACAAGCTCCTGATCGACAGACTCCCGACTCCCTGAACATCTACAGGAAGACACTCATGACCTGGCTCTTAGATTGAACGGAGCTACTTACCCCCCCCTCCCTCCTTCTCCCTCCCCCCGTAGCGCCTTGAGACCCTCACAGGTGAGTGATTGATAGTGCTCCAGCACAGAGAGAGCGAGTAGGAATGTGCCATATATTAGAACATATGGTAAATTTCTGAGCTCTCCATTTGACATTTCTGCTCTCTCCATCTGACACAGCACAAGAAGTTGTCTTGCTGCATTGTATCGAATCTTAGTAAATCCAGGACTGTATGTCTTCCGAACCACGCAGTCAATGTAAGGGACAAACCTGAGTAGAACTAGTACAGTTAAATTTTGAGACAGTAAAGTAGTAACGTAATCGTACCCTCCCTCTGCCCCACCGCACTGGATCTCAGCATTGTTTGTATATCTCTAAAGTCCATCCACCCGGCGTGAGTTGTCCCAGCCGGTCACTTTGCTTCCTCAGGGGCCACAAATCATCTGCGCTGCTTTGAGGCACTTGGCAGCTGTTGTGTCAGTTCTCCACTTCTGTCTCCAGCAAAGGCGAGGCACTAACAGTGCGGCTCTTCTGCAGCTGTTCAATGACTCCATGTCAGCCCTTTAGGCCCTCTCCTTGTTGAGGACCTTACTCCTTTGTGCATGCCCACCTTCTACCACTCAGGATGCCTCGAGGTGATGTCTCCATCAGGCCAGGTCTAGCCATGGTCTCCGAGTCTGCCTCGAGCCCCAGTATATCTCATGCTCAAGGAGAGGGCTTCGTGGAACACCAATGATCATTCCATATGTACGTGACATGGAAGGGGTGGCCCCAAGTATCTTACAACCTGCTTTTTAGGTCTCTCATAGGCAGCGCTTAAGCTACCTTTTCTAGACGTGTTCTCAGAATATGGGCTTTGAGGTCCACCCATGTTTTTTAATTAGCGCCTTTGACTGTCGTTTGAAAATTATTTTTTTTTCCTTGAGTAGGGTCTTTAGTGGTCCCTCCTTTTCTACTGTAGTACCCTCGCATGAGGACTGCCCCTGTTACATGTGGCTTCACTGGATACGTTTTATTTTCAATTTCTGAGCACTCTTTTCTTAAAGACTTCTTGGTCATAGCTGGGATGGCAGATACAGCAGCTACACATTTCCCAGACCTCACTTTCCCCACTCGTCGAGTATTTCTGACCGTTTTTTAATTCAATTATGTGCGAGGGCTGCAAGGTTTATTTAGTTGAAATGCTGTTCTGCAGTCACACATAATATATAAAATAAAAGTTCCAAAACCTGAAGCATACATTGCAGCCCTTTCCACTCCCCCTTGTGCCTGATGCTGCCGTCCCCTACAACAGGGCCGCCCCAGCCACCATTCAGGGATGGGTTGGTAACGGCTGTCTCTGCACCGTTTCCTTTCATCGGGATGCCGTGCACATCGTCTAGCATGTTCGTGTATTTCTTTCCCACAGCCGTAGTGAGTCTCAAACACATTAGCGCCACTTTACAGATTTTCCAGTGAAGCGCTACTTTTGTTTTCTTGCCTTATTTGAACAACATTGTTTTCCCCGGGTGCATAATTGCACCATTCCTGGAGATACTGCAATTCCTGGTTGATGCGTACAGTGGAATATGTTTAATGTGAGGCTTATCAGCGGTTTTCCTTTTTTGTGAGTTTAAACGTGTTACAACATCCTGCTTGCTTAATGTTCCCTGCTTTTCTGCACATGCTTGAAGCCCTGAACACCCTTATGCTGCATACAGGCAGTAATCCCCCTCACTTTGAAACACAAAAATGAGTTTTAGGCATTTTCTTCAACAGTACTGCAAAAATGAGAGCTTGTGTCCTCTGCCACTCCAACCCCACCTCGCCTACAGAGTTTGATTTTTCTTTTTTTAAGGCAATGTAGTGGTAACAAACTAAACTGGCACTGTAACTGCTATTCCCCCCCCCCCCCCAAGATGTACATGTAACTCAATAACAGAAAAAAAAATTGAAGCAAGAATGTTTTATTTATTTGTATATATTTGGTCACAATGCAAGTCTTTGGTCCACTCACAATAAACCCAACCAATCGCATGGATTTATCTGCCTCACCAAGGTGTAGGGCCCCCACTTCTCAGTATAATGAACCCCACCTCCCTCCCCCCTCACCACACTCATCTCACACCACCCACCGTCCTACATTGATCAATTCTCCTGCTCTGCCGCTGACTGCAGCTCCACCCCCCCCCCCCATCTCTTTTCTTACGCTTATTCCCTCTCTTTCTGTCTCACTCCTCCTCACGTGCTTAAAAACTTCCCTTTAACAAATGGGTCTTACCCGCTCTTTCCTCCCTCTTATTTATGACCCTGTGAAATGGATCCAAAAAATAAAGAAACACTTTTGTCACAAATGTTGTCTTTTTCTGACATTGTTCTATTCCAAAGTGCAGCCTCAGATAGAGAGGAAAAAAATGGTGGAAAAAAATGGTTTAAAATATAAAAATAAAAACGAAATAAAGCAAGACAGCAGGGTTGCAAACAGGCCACATTGGTGTTATTCACACTCTTACACAGCGCCACTTTACAGAGTTTGCCAGTGAAGCGCTACTTTCGTTTTCTTGCCTTTTTTTAACAACATTGTTTTCCTCAGGTGGGGGAAGTGCACCATTCCTGGAGGTACTCCAGTATCTGGTTAATGCGTAGAGGAAAACGTTTAATGTGATCCTTATCAGCGGTTTTCCTTATTTTATAAAATGTGTACCGCTGCCCTGTGTTCAGGGATGTTATTTCAAAACCATACTGCTTACATTTTGTAAGAATATAAGCGATGGACATTGAAATTACTCACTAATTTGTGTATAAGCGTTAAATTAACCCTGCTGTTTCTGCTTACCTTTCACATGCTTACTTCATCTTGCATTCCCTACGAGTGTTTGCTTTTTTCAGGATGTTGTTACTTTTTTTTCTTCGAGAGCATATTACTCTTGTCTCCCCACCCTCATAACCAATTTTCTGGTTCTGCAGCCCTGTGAGGTCATAAGAATGGCAATAGCGCTATGCAAATATGATTATTTCACTGAATATAAAAAAAAAAAAAAAAAAAAAAAAAAAAATCACAAAATTAAAAAAAGATGGTCATGTTCAACACCAAAAGCTTTAACTTTCGCAAATGCCAGACAGATTTCAGTGCAAATGCCTGTTCAAGAATGCAGTCACCTTGCAAAAAGGTTGCCTTTTCTGGAATGTTATGAGGGACAGATCTTGATGAATGCAACGGTGTTTAAAGTAAAGTACTATTTATTTATTTTTTTAAAACATGATTTAGCGAGAGGACTTTAATAATAATTTAATTGGCACTCAACACCGAAAAATAGCGAAACAATACAAAAGGAGAACCTGTACCATGTGCAAATTACAAGGCATGTTAAGACTAAACGGAATGCAAGCTGAATCAGAGTAAGTGAAGTTCACTCTACAAAACTTTGTGAGGGAGGGCACACCGTCAAAAATATATTATTTACAATAAAACAAGCTCGCGTAAACACAGTTTATCTACAAGGTGATAACATGCACTTTCATTACTAAAACTGTACATAAAAGGACTGGTTGCATACGTGTTCGGACACCTGCATTGTCACTGCACAGCAGTGGGATGTCCTGAGGGGAATGCCGACACTGCCTTTCTCTCAATAATCCATTGGTACAATGGGTTCATCTCAAACATCATTCACAAATGCTGCAAGGTGGCCGTCCATGCTCTGCTGATTTATGATCAGCTAGTAGAGTTGTCCTTTCATAACACTGCGATCATCCTGTCTCAATCAAGCTCTATAAATTATATTGTTCAATCAGAGTTACAGGATAAACTTTGAGAGTAAAAGAGAACGAAGGGTGGAAATACGAGAGTGCAGGAGTTAAAGGGGTGGGAGAGATGAACCAGAGGCATTGAAAAGGAAAAAGAGGATTAGAGAGAAAAGGGGTGAAGAAGATGAGATCATCAAGGAAGACAAGATACATTAATGTAATCAAATGGTGAACAGGAAATTTAATAAACCCTATATCCAAGTGCTGCTGGGTAGCACAGTTTCTACTGTGCACACCCTAATAATCACTCATTTTTACATGGTCTACCCCTAGCTGTGAGGTTACAAACAATGATTCCAGTCAGACTTTCTTCAGTGGCAAGCTAAGGCCTTCTCCATTGAAACATGGCTACCCAGGTTTCCTCAATTGGCATAAGCAGCTTAAGATGGTTTTCCACCCTTTGATGAAGCCCCCAGAAGTGGCATGCTCTTTCTCCTCATGCTGATAACTAAGCACATGGAAATATAATTTAGTAATTGAAGCTTTACAACATGATATTCATTATGAGAGCCATGAACTGCTCCCCCTTAGCTGGATTTGGAATCACCATTTGAAATGCACCTTTGACTTCACACGTGTTTATCCACTTGACTCTTGTCTTCACGATCACATGCCATCAAGGGTTAATGAGGCAGTGTAAACAGATATCACTCCATGTGCACTTACACTGGGTCACAGCACATCTTCAGTGGTTGAGGAGCAGAGTGCCTCTGCTGCCATGTTCTTGAAGAGAAATGATGCAACCCATCAATCTAAAGGAAGCAGACAACTTTTGTTATCAATGTTGCTCAAGTCCAGAGGTGAAGAGAGGACGAATTGCGTTTCAGCTTTGCTCATAAATGTTGCCTGGAGCTCCACTTTCGTTACAAAAACTTGACACTTAAATGGAGGTGGAGGCCGCTGACAATCAAGAGTTTCTTAGCAAATCATCCAAAAGTCTTGTAACTAGCTGTACCCTTTAGAAGTTCTCTTTGTTGAAGTAAAACTGGACTTTTCTAGGGTCAATGCTCGAATGCTGATGACAAGCCGTCTGCAGGGTCTTCGCCAAAGCTGTTGGACCACAAAGGAATACACCCACCACCGATCTGCAAAAGAGGTGAATTACTGGTGTGAAAAGAGCATAGACAATTATACATGGCCCTTCGGCATTGCTGGGGTAAATAGGGTGTCTTCATCAGTGTCAATTAGAGGTAACACTGCCACCCCCGACTACCCCACTGTTATCCCTGGCTCAGTCTCTGCCACACCTGATCTGAGCACTAAAGAAGGCAGTGCCAGAAACAAATAACCAGTGTTTCCAGAGCCCTGATTATTTCCAGTGGTTTCCATTCCGCTGCCCTTTTAAACAGCCAATCGGAGGGTGTTGGGGCACAGGATCAAATCTCTTATGCCACATGGGGGTCAAAGAGTGTGCTGTGGCTCTTCCATTACTCCTGGAGTTTTGGTGAATTGGCATACATAAGCTGGCTTCTTTCCTAGCAATGATGAGCTTTTGTCATTAGAAAAAAGGCTCTGTATTTGCTTGGTTACCATTTTGGTCACAGCCTTTCCTATAGCTGTGAATACATAGTCATCATACTCCATGAAGCCCATTGTTTTGTGTTTTATTGAAGGCAACAGTATTTGTGTATCATGGATTTTATCACAAAAGTAATGCAACACAGAATAGTGTATAACACTGCCTTGCGTTACTTTTTGTCTGGGAGGCGTTACATAGGTGTAGCATGGGCGTTCTGTGAATCCAGACTTTGATATAAACCCATATTTGCTAAAGTCAGTAAACATGGGTTTGGGGCGATAAGGTACCTGTGACTGGCCTAACAAGGAGAAATTTATTTATCCTGCTTACTGTCTCTTTGCATGGGTGGCACTTTCTGCAGCACATATGCAAAAAGGAATACGCCTTCAGGAATAGATTGTGCAGGAAGGCTTACCTTCCTGCACAAAAACTATTCTCACAACACAGGTATCCTTGAGTCATGGTGCAAGATTTCTACATTGGAGCTAGGCAGCTAGAAGTGCCCCAGGGGTACAACAGAACAGAATTGTGCCATATCTTAGACATAGTGCATATCTGCTTTTTCTCCTTCGATGCAACGCAGTGCAGCAACTTCTCTTGCTGCGTTGCATCAAAGTTTAGTAAATCTGGCTTCTGATTACCCTCTTACCTCTAGCTTCTATTCTGATATGAATAAATCACCATGTTGTCACAGTTTTCTATGCATTACCTTGTATACATTAATGACAAGCTATGGCAAAATTCTTGTGTGTATTGTACTGACAGACCTTTGGCCCATATTTATAAGAATTTGCACTGTTCCGAGACATGCAAGGCAACACAAAGGCTTATTTGAGATTCAGAGAAGTGGAACGCAATGCAGTGGCTTACACTGCGTTGCATTTCTTCGTGGGAAGCATTCAATGTGTGAAGCATGGGCGTTCCCGTGCATCCACCCATGGATTTCACACAATTCCAGATTTACTATGGTTTGTAAAGTGGAATTGTGTGAAATTGGTAAGCGTAACATGTAGAAATATGTTTATTTCTCCTACGTTACTTCCTGTTTCAATGCATGATGCACACTGCATTACACATAGAAAAATTAAAATGCCTCTTTGCATTGTTTTTGTGGCGGAAGGTATTCATGAACCCTTGCAGCATGGTGCAAGAGTGCCTGCACTGGTGCGAGGGAGCTACAAATTCGTCAGCGCAGGGAGAGAGCTAAACAACACCATATGTTGGTAGATATGGTGTACTTCAGCTCTCTCCAATTCATGCAAAGCACTGCAGCAACTTGCTTTGCTGCAGTGCGTTGCATGAATTCTTAGGGCCATATTTATCAAGGGTTGTGTTGCGGTTGTACGACCCTTGAGATGAGATTTATCAAGCTATGCAGGCCATGAGTGCATTGATAAATCCAGAGTAATGCAACACAGAACAAATTGTTGCATCACATTACTCTGCCCAGGGGAGGTATTTCGTGGGTGGTGCATGGCTGTTCCCTCACAAAACCCATGGGTTTAGACGCATTCCTAAATTTACATAAGTGGTAGTCCTGGGAATGCGCCAAAGCTGCTACTCCTCCTGAGGTGAGGCAGAACAAGGAGAAATGTTTATTTCAGCAGCACACATAGAAAGAGGAATATGCCTCAGACGATTATTTTTGTGCAGGAAGGTTACACTCCTGCTAGCAATGCAGGCACCCTTGCACCATGGTGCAATAGAACCTGCATTGGCGCTAGACAGCACACTTTGTGCCAGGTTGGGAAAAGGCAGGATTGCACCATACAGTGTTAAGTATTGCGCATTCCAGCCCTGTCAGGCAGCGCAGCAAGGTGATTTGCGGCGCTGTATGATAGAGTGATTAATAAGCCTTTATAGTTACCACCTAAATGGGTCTATAGCTAGGTAACAACTTATGGCCTGGTAGTAGCTGTAAAGCATGATCTTTGTAACCGAGAAAAGAAAACAAAGTGGGGTTGAAATAACAAAACAAAGGAGCGCCTTGCGGGTTCAAGGTAGAACATAGTGGTCACTGATGGTAAAGATGGCTGTTGGTAGATGGTGCGACAAAACTCTAATTGTTCTATGATGGCAATAATTCTTGAGATGACCATACCTCTGAGGTCATGATGTTATTGCATACTTCGCTCTTGTAGTTTACAATACAGTGAAGGAAATAATAAGAAACAGACAAATAGGTCAAAATAGGGAAGACATCAGCCCAGGGGTTGGACAATTAATTGAGGAAAGCTTCGAGCACTGCACAAGGAGGTGTTGCACATTAAGAGGAAGAGTTATTGTGCTAATTCTGACATAAGTGTATGCCATACCTACATATCAAAGGCATGTGAGCCATATATTAGGAGAGCACATGATATAAATGCTCTATTGGGGAAATTTCAGAACTCACCTGGAGCTTTTCCTCTAAGAATACAATGTCTCATTGGTCTGCCAGTTGTGTGCAGCTAATGGAGACAACTATGTGTTACATCTTCATCCCTCTATCTCCTTTGTCAACAGTGGGGCAGTGCTGCCATTCCCTAAAGATGGGCAAGATAGCTTGCTAATTACTAAGGTAGGCGCTGATGCCCCTCTGAGCTTGACATCTAAATTTTAATTCAGTTCCCGCCTCTTGCTGTGAAATAATGTTTTGTTGATTTTTCGAATCAAGTTCTCAAAGTCTGGCTATTTAAAAAAAAAAAACCTGAAGACAAGCTTCTTCACAGAGGTTTTCCATTGCCACCTCGAAATCACCAGAATTATCCCCATCCTCAAAAAAGGGCGCGGCCACTTTAAGTGCAGTTTTAATTTCAGAGCAGCTGGGAACAGATCATTCGTTATATGATCAACAACCCGCAGCAAGTGTGGACCTTTGATCAACCAGGAAGGGGTTTGGCTAACTTAAGAATGGCCTCACCACATACATCAACTCTAGAAGTGGCAATCTGGCCCAAACCAACAATTTACAAAATAGTTACATAAACGTCCCACTCACAATCCTTAGAAGCTTATGAAACAACTTACCACTAAAATACCAAAACACAAATCAACATTTTTTTGTAAAGCGCACTATCACCCGTTAGGGTCTCTAGGCGCTGGGGGCCGTCGGGAAGATTAAGCAAGCTATTGCCCAGAGTCACATGGTGTGGGCTAGTCTGCCGCCAGTGCCGGGAATCAAACCGTGATCCCCAGATTCCAGAGTCAGTCGCGCTAGCCGCGGCGCCACACCTCTTCTGTGTTTACAATTTACAACAACCTGCTGGGAGAGATCACCTTAACACTTCTGAAATGACCCTTCAGACTAGTTAAGATTGGAAATGAGGTGAAAAGCAGGTTGGTGAGGGAAAATTTCTCCTGTCGGTTGCCAGCCTAATTCCAAATTTGACAATAGTGAAAAGGCACTATCACCTCGCAGCCCCTGTTGATGTGCTCGTATGATAGGCATTACCGGTCTCAGTGCATTTTCCATTAGGCAACAGCCATGTCACTAGAAAGAGTACAAGCAATGACACTCTTTACCAGCCTAGAACCACCTGAGCAATGAGTGAACGCCCTCTGGAATGATACACGGACGCGGCTGTATAGCCGGGTATCCGTTTCAGTACGTCACTTTTTGTGACGCACTGGCAGAGCATTTCCATGTCCCATATTTAGAAGGACAGGAAAAGTTACCCTGCGTGGCTTTTCCTGTCCTTCTAAATAGGGCCCCTTTACACGCAGCACTTTGCATGAAAGGGGGCGTTCCATGCGTGTTGCTGTGGGTGTTCCCACGCAACACCCATGGAATGAGACACGTTTCCAGATTTATGAGGAATTGTAAACCTGGAAATGCGTCAGTATGCTAGGCTGCTCTAGGGGTGGCGTAGCGAGGCGCGACGAGGAGAAATGTTTTTATTGTTCCTCGTTTTTTTCCTCTTTCAATGTGTGCGGCATTCTACAGCACACATTGAAAGAGGAAAATGCCTGCCGTGATTGTTTTTGTACAGGAAGGTGCTCCGACCTGCACAAAAACAATCTACCCATGACGCAGGCATCCTACCATAGTGCAAGGGGGCTTGTGCCGGCGCATGGCAGCTATTTGTGCGCCAGTACAGGGGAGAGCACAGGAATGCGAAATATCATTGTAAATAGGATAAAGAGGTAAAGAGGATCAATAGAGTGAGGATGGGGGGCCGTGCGTTCAGTTTCACGGCCGCTACTCTTTGGAACACCCTCCCGATGACACTGAGGAGCAGACAAGATTTTATTTCTTTCAAAAGGGACCTTAAGACCTTCTTGTTCCCGAGAATAATGTAATGGTAGTCCTGCCTGTAGCACAGATGTAGTCTCAGCGCCAGAATACCCTTTGGGTGGCAGCCGCGCTTAACAAATAAATACATACAAATACATAAATATGTTGCATTCCTGTGCTCGGAAAGTGCTGCAGCGTGGCGCAGCCAAAGGGCTTGCGGTGCCGCCCTGTGGCACTTTTCATGTGGGTCTGCCCCTTAGTCTCCCCT
Organism: Lissotriton helveticus; assembly: GCF_964261635.1. Lineage (NCBI taxonomy): Eukaryota > Metazoa > Chordata > Amphibia > Caudata > Salamandridae > Lissotriton > Lissotriton helveticus. The sequence continues at coordinate 1,739,436,596 of NC_136063.1, read as the reverse complement.
TGCCTAAAAATTAATGTGTCTGTAATGCAACTAGTGCTCGTGTAAAAGGCGCCCTGATACCGTCGGGTCTACTTTGCGCTATATAAAACTGCACAAAAAAGTGCTCAGCTGTACATGGCTTCTCACCTGGGGTGCGCTTCTGCGACTTCCGCAAACTCTTTATTCCACTCAGGCCGGCCATAGGAGGTTTTCTGTTTGAGGCCTGTGACTGCGTCAGTGGCGTTGTCAAAGTTGATTACAGCATGTCCGGCCTAGAAGGAAAGAGGACACTCAAGTCACTGGGCGTGTCGGTAAAAGGCGTTTCAGCATCACCGCTGATTTTTATTGTCAGTTTATGACTGGACACTCATCTCACAGAACTCCAGGAAGTCGCATTCCTTTACTCACAGGTAACTGCGGTTAATATTTGAATAGGCGATTAGGTGTCTGGGAATTTTTGGGCTTGGAGACTATTTATACTGATAACTTTTCTTCACCTATTTCCGCCTACGCCTTTCCAGCAGTACAAAAGGGTGACTCACAAGGTTGTTGTCCCAGCTGGTGAGGAAGAGTCTGTAGTTCAGAAAGCCCGCTTTGCCGGACGAGTCCATTTCTTCCTCCAGGGAGGCGAGGAGGTCAGCAAACCAAGCGAAGGCGGCCGTCTCTCTGCAGAGCCAGTAGAAATAAATCTGTGGTGCAATTCCAGAGAGAAGCAAAAGAAAGGTGCAGAAAGTAAGAACCAAAACCACGTTTCAATAGCAAACAAATACGCCGGGTTACACGATTAATGCAGAGTATTTACATTTTACCTTCGTGCAAAGTTTCAGAACTCTGGAGAAGGTTTACAAAGAAATAGGGCAACGTAGCAACCGAGAGCTCTCTTCTCCTGTACTGCGCTCTTTAAGGCTGCCTAGCGCCATGCACACTCTTTTGCACCACAGTGCAAAGGTGTGCACATGTTGTCTAGAATAGGGTTTGCACTGGTAAGATACCGCCTCCAGTACAAATTCCTATGCTTACACATTTGTAAACATGTTTCACATTGTAGGTGTAGCACACATAATGTTGATAAATTCAAACATTTCTCTGGTTTTGTGCCTGCCTCAAGGAGGTGTTATGTGTTTTACTCAAAGCATCAAAACAATGGGAGTTAGTCAGAACGCCCAAAAGCACCCATGGGATGCATCCTTGACACAATGTACCACAAATCACTACAAAAAGGGCAATCTTTCTGTGCAAAAAATGTTTTGTACTGGAAAGTAAGTAGCATATAAAGTCTCTCTACTTTGTGTGACTTGATAAATCGGCCCCCTTGTCTGAAACTCTCCAAAACACAAGAAATGCGACTCTATTTATGTGAAGATTTGTAATTCAGGTTTTTGAATGCCTGTAGTTTCAAGACCGATGTAAGGTACCAAAGGTATAAAGACTTTTTTTTTTAAATGTATATTTTTCACACACTTGAAAAACTAACACCCAAGATAAGCAGAGTAGCACACTCTAATGCAGCGGCTGGAGAACTAGTGGGGTGTAAACACCTGTCTGCATTGTACTGAGCCGGCTTGCAACGCAAGTGATCTAAGTTTTCAAAGTGCAGTTAATGGGGAATCTCCTGAGAATTGTTTTAAGAACAGAAGTTGAATTGCACTTCACATTTTCCCAGAAAGTTGTTGTGATTTTGATATGTTGGATGAGTTATTTGTTCAGCTAGTCTGATCCCACTCCATCCACACCTCAAGGTGCTCAACAGAACCACATAAAACTACACAATAAATACACAACACACAAACTGATGAAACACATCTGGATTGGTCCGCAACATAAGGCTAAAACAGAAGAGGTGTGAGAACGTTTTATAGCATGGGTACTCACAAACTTTCTCTCGGGGGCCAAATTTACAGTGTGGTTTTTGTCCGAGGGCTGCACCGGTGGGGGCGGGGTCAGTGGGGAAGGGGCAGGGCTAGAGCAACAAAAAAAAAAACTGACCATGAGGTTGATCATAGGTCCCTGCAGCGGACGCCTTCGTCCACTGAGCCACCAGACCCAGCATAGACACACATCTCTCTCCCTCTCCCTCTCACTCCCTCCCTCTGACTCTCGGTCTCCCTCCGACTCTCGGTCTCCCTCCGACTCTCGGTCTCCCTCCGACTCTCGGTCTCCCTCCGACTCTCGGTCTCCCTCCGACTCTCGGTCTCCCTCCGACTCTCGGTCTCCCTCCGACTCTCGGTCTCCCTCCGACTCTCGGTCTCCCTCCGACTCTCGGTCTCCCTCCGACTCTCGGTCTCCCTCCGACTCTCGGTCTCCCTCCGACTCTCGGTCTCCCTCCGACTCTCGGTCTCCCTCCGACTCTCGGTCTCCCTCCGACTCTCGGTCTCCCTCCGACTCTCGGTCTCCCTCCGACTCTCGGTCTCCCTCCGACTCTCGGTCTCCCTCGGTCTCCATCTCTCCCTCTGTCTCACTCACTCTTACTCTCTCACTCCCTCTCTTCCTGTCTCACTCATTCTGACTCTCTCCCTCTCTCCCTCCCTCTGTCTACCTCCCTCCCTCCCTCCCTCTGTCTCCCTCCATCCCCCTCCGTCTCCCTCCCTTTCCTTCCCCTCTCTTTCCCTCCCTCTGTCTCCCTCCGTCTGCCTTCCTTTCCCTCCCTCGCTCTCCTTCCCTCCCTCGCTCTCCTTCCCTCCCTCCCTCGCTCTCCTTCCCTCCCTCCCTCGCTCTCCTTCCCTCCCTCCCTCCCTCGCTCCCTCGTAATGGAATTCATTTTTCATATGGTTTTGTCTGTGTTTAATCCTTAAAACAAAAGCAATCACTGGCAGTGGCGCAAGGCTAATAGCTTGTTTTTAAACTTGTTGTAAGATGCGGAAGATGCGTTCCTTCTCTCACCCTCACCTCTCCCCCCAAAACACACAAGCTGCTCTCTGGGGACCCGATCTCCCATGTCAGTGCTTTAGTGGATGGAAAAGGTGGTGGTGTCTCCAAAAGGGGTATTTAGGTGTAACTAGGAAATCTTGGAAAAATTATGGGTTGGGCCTAAACGGGACCTAAACTCTGCATGCCACCTGACAAGTATTCAAGGCACCTTTATGTGTGACGTCGGGTAGTGCTTATAAAACCATCATACTTCAGGTAACACAAACACCTAAAACATGCCCGATCCATTACCTGTACCAATGCTTGTTAGCACAGATTTTTGTTCTATGTCACATGAAGGAGTAACTCACTTTCTTCCGGTCACATCACTTCCTGCTGCAGGCCCCCTCGCTCTGTCATTCACGTACAACCTGTGCTCCACTCATCTTTTTGAAGTCTCTCCATCCACATATTTCACACCATCTGCACCACTGCCTTTCACTCTCTCATACACATCCTTCCTTATAACTCCTCCCCCTCTACTTCGCCTCTCACACGCTCCACATTTTCTTTTCCATTGGCACTGTCCTTATTTTGACAGCTGCATACCACCATACACTTTCCCATAGAATCGCCGTTACAATTGGCACACATGTGGCCATCGTTCTGGGCGGCCAGCAGAGAGGCCAAGGATTGGATGAGCATTTAGTAAGAACACAGTTATGCGAGTCTCCGTCAGAAAGTCGAACTGCCTTCAGCCTCAGCTGCAGTTCTCAATCATGCCCAGTCATGAACAGTCACCCACACCCTGAACTCACACAGACACCTTGAGGTGACCGGGCTTGCAGTGCGGTTATACAAGATTCGTGCATTGCATGACAAACAACATTACTGAAACCCATCTGAGATATGAACATATTCTAAGGAAATAGAGGCACACACATAGTTCACCATTAAATAAAGCGAACGAACTTTAACAGGGACTAAGTCGCTGACTTGGATCTCCTGAAAGGTTCTTGCACACACTGGCAGAAATTGGTGTTTTCCTTGTAAAGTTAATGGCATGAATGATGGGTGGGGGGCGGGTGGGGGATGGGGGAATGCCGTTTCATTTACTGGGAGTGCGGAGCACTGGCAGGACCCGCCCAACTTAAAGCCATGCCATGCTCTGCTTCTTCCTACTTATTTTCGGTTACCGGGCCCCTGGGTTGGTTCCAGCAACAGCAGGAGACAGGTGTGGGTGTGCCCTACGGCTCTCACTCAGAATGCAGCGGTGGGTACACTCTTTGCACCAACTGGGAGCATCTGGAAGGCGGAGGACTGCTACAGCTTCACGAAGCTAGCCATGTGGTCCCTAGGCTCTGAAGTGAGGCGGGTGTAAACTCGGGACCCCCCTCCAGCACCTGCTATCACCCCATACTCTCTCACCCTGGAGTTATCGTATCCTGGCATCTCTTGAGTGACTCTCCCATGCCAGTTTACACGTGCTTGTGTTGTTAGCGGAGGGCTCGCTGTACTGCACCGTGTCTCCTAGCAGAGCCAGCCTGGGCTTGGGGCATAATTAGTTGTGTGCTCTGCGCCAAACCCCAAAAGGGATATCTGTGCCAGTTTACAGTTGTCGCCTGTAGGGGGTATGATAGAAGTTCATTAGTGGGAAGGCGCACCTGCTCGCTGGACTTGCCCACACCGCCATCTCGTGATGACTTCTTTGCCCACTTTAGAATGAAGTACCCCAGGGCACGAGTGGCACGTATGACCTTTTAAAGTGCCCCATGGAGCACGCAGTGCATACGAAGAGTGGGAGCTGGTTCACTGCCCTGTTGAAATGACCGTTGGCACTGCCAACTTTGTACCAGTATATATAGGAATAACAGGAGAAAACCCATAGACCTCGTTGGGATGGGTGTATCGTGTAAGCAAGAACAATTCCCAACAGGATTTATGTAAAGACAATTTCAAAAATGTATGCAACATGCATTACAAAGGAGAAAGAGACAAGGAGTCAATTGATTTTTAGAGGAGGCGGTATAATTTACCAAGAGGCAAGGGAAAAGATCTTTCATATGTCAATACAGTTTAAAGCAGCACTGTACAGAGCGGATCTTGTGACAACCCAGTGACACTTGGTGCAAGGTGCTATATACAATTTAGTGATAGTGAATGTGCAAGTGCTAAAAACAACAGCATTGGCGACGCATTAGCCGAAGTATTTACATCAAATAATGGCTCCGAAAGACAAGTTATAATCACTTGAAACACAGTTATTTATACAGGAGCACAAGACGTGATATGCGTCGTATAATTCAAGCTGTACAGTCGACGGCGTTTCGATCCCCTTTAGTCGGGATCGTCATCAGGACAGGGTTGTCGATGGAAACAGTGCTGTGGGCAGAAAGGGCAATTTTGAGCGGGGGGGGGGGGTCAAGGGTTAGGACAGGGCAGGGGGTGAGGTGGTGGACGGGTTGGAGATCAGGTTTACATTAAAGGTTTAATGTGCATAGGGTGTGGTTGGGGTGCGGGCCGTAACGGGGGGGGGGTCACGGTAGTGTTTATAGGGGTGACTAAAGTTGAGACATTAGGAGATGGTTGGTATATCTAATTATATCCAGTGAAATAAATCACGGTGTCAGTCGGTTTTAGGAGATTTGGTACGTGAATAGTGAGGGCGTACCGGGCAAGGAACGGACAGGAAGAAACTTACAGTTATACCCAGGCCGGCGAGCGAGGGTACTTGTAGTCCGATTAGTCACTCAATGATCGATCGCTGCAGGGGAGTAAAGGATAAGGAATTAAGAAAAAGCGACAAGAGTCGACCTGTCACTCAGACTAAAACCACGGGTGGTGGTATTACCTGATAGATGCTTTGACTTGAACAGCGGGTGGGACTTGCTGCGCCTGCGGGGAGGAAAGGTACTGGGAGTAAGACCGCGCCGGTGGTGTGAGAGAACATAAATGTCTCAGGTTTTTTAAAACACCAGACGTGTAGAAAATGTCCTGGATTTACCGGATTTAAGCAGGGCGGCAGAAGGCAAGCGGGGCTCTTCTGGAGGGTGGGCTGCCGGCAGTGAATGCGGGAGCTACCTAGGCGCGTGTACCAGGGCACACAAATGCAAGGGTATCTCCACACAGATTCGAGTGAGAACTGGGTAGGAAAGGTGGCCAGCAGGACTTCATTTCCTGATATACAAGCCCCTTGGCACTGCCAGGATCCCCCGGCACAAGAATCACAGACGTGCCAGCTGATCAGTTATTACTTTGAAGTGTCAGAAAGGCTGTAGGGAGGGGCTCCGTCCGTGATGCCCCTTGCCCATCACTATACGCCTCTGCCAGCTAGAGACGTGCCCCCCTTCATGGAGCTGGCGCCTGGGCTGCCGTGGTGACCCCACGCCCAGCCTCATGGTTCCCGAAGACTGTGGTCGCAGGCTTGTTCCAGCCACGGAGCTGGTGGGCACTTGTACACGTCCTCCTCGGCGGGCTTGGCATCCGCTGGGCCCTGGTAGACGTCACCGCTACATTCTCAAGTGCCGCGAAGCAGCTCCCGGCTGCACGTGGCACTATACCGAAGGAATTATATAAACGGGTGCAGTAAGGAGAGGGCTGAAATGGTGATCTGGTGGGGCCAGAGATGCCCCGTGACATTGTATCTGTGCGTGTGGCAGTGCCGAGGGCACCCTTTCCAGGAGGTGGGTATCAGCTGAGAGGGCAGAGGCATCTGCGCCAGGGTTACGGGGAGCTCGGGAGAAGGGAACCTGAACTCCCCACTGACATCCTCCGTTTTTACGACTTTTCTTACTTTTTGGCCTCGCTGTTTCTTTTTAGGGGCTCCGAGACCCCCGTGTGCCATGTAACGCTATGTACAATTAAATGTAGTTATTAACCTGTTGCTAATGCCTGTGCCTCATTCAGTACCTCCACCTTTTCTCTGACTGCCTCCTTCTCGTGACCCTGCCTGTGTGCCCCCCCCCCCCCACCCCCCTGTGACAGCTTCCAGGCGCGCGCACACAGCCGCACCCAAGCATTTCACAGGTCTATAAAAGACCATTAGCATGTTAATGAGGCTATTTTCACCTCTCAGCGCCCCTGCAGCCCCACTCTGACTACGGCGGAAATTGCCCGGCCCCCACAGGCAGCAGAGTCTATGAGTCGAGCTCTGGTTGCAGACAGCCTTCAATAAAAATAAAAAAAACTCTGGTACGATATCTGCAAGGTCCGCGGGCCGCCAGGGAAGGCTTGCCGGGCCGCCAGCGGCCCGCACTATGAGTACCCCTGTTTTATAGACACGAAGCAAAAGATGCAATAGATAGAAGACAAAGGTGATGCCACAGCAAGCACCCAACAGTTTTTCCGAAGTCTACTTAACCTGCCTGAGGGTTTTGCTTTATAAAACTATGGGGCATATTATCAAGGGCAGTATCGCGGCTTTAGCTGCACTTTTTATTGCCCTATTAACAAGGTGGCGCTAACATGCAAAGCATGTTAGCAGCCGATTTCATAACGCATCTCATGACAGCGATACATATCGCTAATGAGATGCAAAGTAAGCATTTCCTCCTACGACAACATGTGAAATGCTTGCAAAACCAACATCGCTTTATCAGCAACGCTGCCCCTGAACAGCAAAGCGATAACAAAACGCCCGCTAAGCCCCCATTATCGCATGACTCCAACGCCTGAAAAAAAACCTGGCTTAGCAGTATTGCCTATGGGAGGTGGATTGTGTGGTTAGGTACAGTCCCCTATTAACAAGCAGTTCATTAGCACTGTGAAATCATCGCAGGATTTCACATGCTAGTGAGGATTATCGCAGTCTAATCACTGGATTGCACTTCACCGGTTAGCAAAGCGCTGCTAATACGCCGCTAACAAGGCGATGTAATGCAGCGATAGAGGGCGATAATGAAAAACGCGCTGTTTGTAGATAATATGCCCCTATGACTGAAAGCTCCATGAATTTTCAGTCCATGTGTTCGAGTGATGCACGTATTTCGGTAGCAAGGACTAACAAAGTTTGCACATGCGATATTGGTGTGAAAGACTGCCTGAGGTACAGGTCATCTGCTAGTTCTTATATTAACATAACCATTGCTTCATGGATCATAGCACATGGTGCGAGACAAATGGAGGGACTAAACTTCACAAGGACAGTCCCCGAATCAGTAACACGCTCTCCAGGCATATCTTCAACTTGAGTGACCAACTTCTGAAATGACCCAGTCAAAATAACAAATGCAACAAAATGGGACCATTTCCAAGATAAGACTGTACAACACCAGTAGGTAACAGCCATATTGTTGTGGTCTGGTTTGGCTACTAAGTACTGGAGACTAAGGGGAATATTTACAAGCCCCTATCGCCTCAAAGTCACTTTCCACAAAGTTATGGTGGTGATTGGGGCTTCACCTTATTTACAAGGCTGTGCTAAGCCACTTAGCGTAGCTTAATGCTGCATTGTAAATAAGCTTCCTTTCACGCTATACTTCGCGTGAAAGGGGTGGGCAATGGGTGTTGAGGTGGGCTTTCCACCGGAACACCCAATGATTTTGATGCTGCCCCCTATTTTCAAGGATGGCGTAAATAGGAGGCAGCGCCAAAATTAAGACCAGGGAAAACCTGATCTTAACATGGCACAACAAGGAGAAATGTTTATTTTCTCGTATTTGCTTTTTCCATATGTGCTGAATTTTCCAGCGCACATGGAAACAGCAAAAACGCCAATGATGGTTTATGTCCAGGAATAAACAATCTTCCCCCTGCAACACAGACACCCTTGCACTATGGTCCAGGGGTACCGGCGTTGGCGCTAGGCTGCTAAATCTAGCGCCAGCGCGGGGGGGGGGGGAAACGCAGGGCTGCACCATGTTGTAAATATGGTGCAGCCCTGCATTTCTGAAGTGGCGGAGCGCAGCGTTAAGCCAAGAAGGCTAACACAGTGCTCCGTCACTTAGTAAATATGCCCCTAAGGCTCACATTTTGACTTCAAATAAAAAGTGTGAGATTACTAATTTCAATGTCTTACTGTGTTGGACCTTACATGACTTATCACAATGACATATGTACTACAGAACGAAAACAGCAGTACCATCAAATGAAGCGATCATGAAGACATGCATACCTTTTTTGATTTGAGGCTCTGGTCGCTGCGTTGGAACTTGTACCAGATGGACTTTAGAATCGAGGCAAAAGGCGTGACCCCAATCCCTGCTCCAACCAACATGCTGACTTCGTACTGGAAAACGTCTTCACTGGCTGTGCCAAAGGGGCCATCCACCTCAATCCTGGCAAGGAAAGGAAGACTTCAGTAATGCCCATTCTTTTATATGTTTTTCGATCTGAGGGTTTTCAAACTTCTTCAGAATAACTCATGAATGTAAACCAAAGTCAAAGAATTTGATATTCAATTTCTGTCATAAGGCTGATAGTCATACTTGACTTTGTTGGGTTTAAAGTTTGTAAAGGAGGGGTTGTATAGATCTAGAACAGTAAAGGCACTGGTGATGACCTGGAAATGGTAAGGAATGGTCATGCTGCTTAGTATTGCGTCAATGATCATTGTGAGCTTCTTTAGATGACACTAGTCAAACTGATGCCATTCCCAAAGGAAACCTGTACATTTTGTACCTGTACGACATTCAGTAGATTCCGTTTTACAAAGGTGGACTTCTCTTACTGTGCCAATTTGTGTTTAACTGACAAGGTCTTACACTTATTGGTTCACTTGTTAATCCATGAAGGTGGCAGATAAGACCTGTTCCTTTGAGGGGATAATTGATTAGCTAGGATTAAATACTGTTACTTTGCAAACAAGCATTGGGGTTTAATGCATTGTAATATGCACACTCTCCATATTTGCCATTAAAGAAAAAAGATTAAATTGATACCTGAAAGTTTGGTTTTTATTTTTCTACATATAGATTTGTGGTTCATTATCAAAAGGACTGTGCATGACTTAGGTCACATTTTAGCTTTCATATCAAGACCTACAGAGTCCTGTTTGTCTAAAATACATAATTTAATTTACACAGTCCAATATGATTTTACATTGTAACGATAAAAAAAAAAAAAATCTTTACATTTATTTTTGCCACTGAAGGGCATGCCACATTTAGGGGCCGGTTACGATGCAGCCCGTAATGGTTCCGACCGACAGTCGGAGCTTTTAGGGATACATCGTAACCGACCCTGCGGTTTTCTTTCCAACCGGCCAGTCATTCTGGCTGGCTGCCGACAGGCTCCAGGAGCCTGGCAGCCAGTCGGAAGCTGGACAGTTCTCAAGGGTGGGCCTTTCCACTCTTTAGATTATGATGCACGGTTTCCAGCATGGTTTCCATGCCGGCCTGTCCGGCATGGAATCCACTTCGGAAAGTGGGTTTGGGGGCTCCCAGCAGGGCCCCTTGTTTGTGTGGCCTCCAGTTGGGGGCTGAGGGGGCACCTATGGTGTCCCCCTGTTGATCCCTGCACCCTAGAGGTGCCCACCACTGGGAGAAAGGATGAAGCACACCTCCCATTTCCCTATGGGAGCATGCATTACGTCCAGTTTACGGCTGTAATGCATGCTCCCATAGGAACATGTAGGAATGCGACTGAACAGTGTTCGGTCGCATCCTAATTAGGCGGTTGGGACCGCCAACCGGGTGTCAGTCGGTCCCAGGACAGAGTCAGTGTCAGGCAGAAGCAATTCCGCCTGGTATCCAAATCAGCCCCTTAATGTCACATTTTCTTTGTGATGAGCAAAGTACTTTAAGGAAGTGATATAAACCATCGCAGCTGGTTCAATAGTTCAGAAGTGATCTACGGTATTTCATTTTGTTCTAAATTTCTTCCTGGTTCAGACATTATTGCTCAAGTTGAGCTTTAGTGCAGTCTGTGCCTCTAATTGAATAGTCGGGGTTATGATCCAAGTATCATCTCTGCATAAACAACTAAAAATGAGTAGCTAGTAACCATATCCAAGTGTGTTGAGTGAGGTCAGGTGATGAAACGCTATAAAGAATAGTAAATATTTGCTCGAAGAAGTTGGTATTGGCTATTCAAAAATCTCAACTGTTGCATTGTTTCGAAAGTAGCTTCGGTCTCCTCAATAGTGCATTGCAAAATGTTCCTGAAGACAGTTTTCATTTCCAACATATTTCATCGGTTATTCACATTCATACCAGTACTTCTCTTCTAAACTAAAAAGAAAACATAAAGGCAGGCCTACAAATCCCTTTTGTAATGAAAAACTCTGAGATTTGTAAAATTACTACCTCTATAAAATCAGTGCCACAATAGGGATTTTATGATGTTCAGAAGCCATTTTACAAGTCGGAAATTTTTCTGGCTCGTAAAAAGAATGGTGTAATACTTTAATAAAAAAGTAGTTTTCCTGCAAGGGGGGGGGGGGCTGTAAGGCTTTGTGAACTGGATTTTTTTTAAAGCAGCACTAGTCCCTTTAATGAACACAGGCTGCTTAAGGAAAACTGTTTTCCCTTTCGACAAGCAAATGCAGAAACATGGGTCGGCTGTGCCTTCCAGATCTCCATTCCAGTATTTGTAGCCAATCACCACGGGTCACAAATTGTGATCTGCCTGAATGATATTCATTAGGCAGGTGGTTGTGCACAATGTGGGATCCAACCCATTGGTGCATAGGTCACATCACAAACTGCATTCACATACGCAAACCAGTTGTTGTGCAAATTGCACATTCTTGGTTTGGGAATGGGACGAGTACACACAGTAATTAGGTTTTACAGTATGTAGCATCTTAGTAGTCAGGGCCTCTCTTAGTCCAATTACCAAACAAACTCTAAATATGGGCCACCACAATCAGATTTGTCCTCACTTATACATCTTAAATAGCGCATGACAAAAAGGTAAGTGAGAAAGACAAACCGCAAACCATGAAACAATTTGGAACAAAAAACGGAAGCGAGGGATGGAGGTCTCCCTCCATTTCTTTGACGAACAGAACAAAGAAAACGGACCCGCATACCATAGGCCTCCCAGCAGAGCTTAATTTGTAAAAAAATGAGTACCGATGCATGATGCCCTGCTCCGAAGCACGATGCCAGCACGATTAAATGTCAGCGCTCCAAATACCTAGGGTATGTAATCTTGAATCCACCTCATGCCTGTTTGATACACTACCAGACACTCCCTGTCCCTTTATCTCCCTTTTGCAGGTTCCTACTTCCCCCTTTATAACGTGCTTTCATTCGTTCTCTTCCTCCTTTCCCCTTTGTGTGTTTTCCCCCTCTTGCTCTCGATCAATGTCTGATTAGGAAAAATAAGTGCTGGTGGTCCCCACTGGCAACCACCTGCTCAAGTTAAGCACTTCCTCCCACAATTGCCTAATGCATCAGTTTCGGCTAAAGCGTTTTGAGAAAAAGCTCATTGGGGGTATTTATTGCAGTAAAAGTTACATACATGCACACGAGTGAGGCTTTGAAAACAACTTTACAGAAAATCCGGATTGGAGATATTTCCATACGAATAAATGTCAACTCATGTTTTTCTCATGGAAGTAGTTCATTCACATAAGGTTAACATAACCACGGTTATAAGTGTAGATATTTGCCTCCATTTGCAATGCTTTTCACACACATATATTTGGGCCTTTGTACGTAGACCTAAATTATCCAGTCGGAATTGCTGTCTTTAGTGTGAGAAAATTTATAGAAATGTCAAGTTTCAGCAGATCGTGTGAAGGAAGGAAACACTTTTGTACAAAAAAGGTTTTGCATATGAAGGAAAAGGTACTCTTCACATTTTTTGATACATTCATTTATAATCTGCTTCCTTCATAAATAGTATCCAAAAGGTTGCTAGTACAGCCCCTTTAATACCATGCATTTCGAGCAAGGGAGTAGCCAGGAAAATACAATTTGAGCCACACGAAACAAAATATCCCTAACAAAGTTAGTGAACCTGACACTCTCTATTAAAGAGCCAGTGGAATTTGTTCCCCTTAGTACAAGGCTTTAAAATGATACAGTTTACAGCATTATTTTAAAAGAATTTGGTAAAACTGCACATTTACCAGTATTAACTTTTTTTCATTCTTTCCTTTTTTCTTACCCTCTATTCCCCCCATTTCCATTCTCCTCATTACTTCTTTAATCTTCTTTTCCTTCTGTCCAATCTTTTTTTCATCCCAGGAGTAAACATCGTTCTAGTTTTCTGCCCTTCTCAATATTCTTGATAATTTCTTTGCTGCTTTCGGTCTTCCCATTCTTTTCTTGTTGTTTTGTACTTTCTTTTTATCGCCCTCCTGTCCTTTCTTCACCCCGTTTTTCTTTATTTTTGTATTCCTTACATTTGTTATTTTTTTCTTTTCCTTCTTTGCCATTCCATCCGCCACGATCACATTACATTCTCCCATTCTATTTTACTGCTTTCTTTCTTTCCTTCTCTCCTTCCATCTTTTACTTGTTTCTTTGTTCCCTTTTTTTCTATCCTTTCTAAGCTTCATTCTCATCTTCCCTCTACCTTCCTTTTTTCATGCTCTTTTTTTCTTTTTCTTTTGACATTATGTTCCGTCCTGCTTCCTTTTAACTCTCCTTTACTTATTTGCCTTCTGCTTTCCTTCCGTCCTGTTGTCGCAGTGCCTTTGCGTCTAACTTATTTTTTCTTTTCTATTTAAATACATGTTCTTGCTTTTATTACTGTGTTAAGCTTCTCACGCACAGTTATATCCTGGTACTTTATTCTTCCAGTATTTCTAAATTTCTCCTTCTGACTTCCAATGACATTCGAGTCACAAATGAAAGTTAAGCAGGGCAGTAAAACAATCTGTCACAAGCACCCCCTGCTTAAGCTGGTATAGCGGGTGCTTCCCTACGCCCTTGATGGCGAGTAGAAGTACTACTTTGCCTTTTTCCTGACAAACTACATCAGTTTTGAAACCGATATTCCTTTTGTAAACATAATAATAATACTGACAGTAGAAACTTTTGTTATTAACATAATCGATGTTGTTAAGGCTGTCAAAAGTACCTTGCACACTCTCAATCAATTACCAGGGGAGTACTCTCATCATGACCTCTTTGCTCATCATGTTGCACTGTGTGGTTAATTGAATGTATGTTATCCAGACTGTCTCATGCAGTATTAACTGCGCCAATAGCTAATTTTCAATATTTTTATTATTCATATCACAAACATTACTTAATGACAGAGAACAATACAACTTACTTTGGTCCATAAGGTGTCAGCTCTTGAAAGGCCTTGTTAAGGTTCTCGGTCCAGTCTCCCGCTGATCGCATGTGCACAGAGAAGAAGTCCTCTTCTGGGGCAGAGGTTAAGGTGAAAGGATGCCATTCCAGGTGGGATATCGAGGGACAGTTTATGAAGATGTACTGTCCAACTTCCATCCGGAAGCCTTTCTTTTTCATTTGCAACTCTAGCACTTTGGATGGGTGTATGACAGCCTGTAGGAGGGACCACAAAGTTTTGATGTGAACAAGACAGCATGACAACATCTTCCTGTACACAGAATCTTTCCCAGAAAACTGGGTATCTTGATCCTACTCTTCCTATAACCGCGGCGGCAATTCCGCCGCGGCAGTTTAGCGGAGTGGGCAGGGCCACGTCGGCCAACGGATGTGCGCAGCACTACAGAGGTAGTACGCGTAATGGCCGCTGGCCGACAGAAGAACCCCAGGGGTTAAAAAAAGCTCATCTTACCTATCAATTTTAGGCTCTGCTCATCTTTCAGCGTCGTAATGGTGAAGTCAAGGGCAAAGAAGCGTGCTCCTTGTGGTAGAGCAGCTACAAGTGCTAATACTACCACAAGGCCTTCTGCTTAAGTGTTCCTTACACACCTATTATATACTCTCAGCACTGATAGTAGATGCTGTCTTACTAATCACACATTCATTTTTACCCACACGATCTTACAATACTCACTACTCAAACATGTTCATAGGTTCAGACCTGTCAATATCTAAAAGGAAGCTTGGAAAACTGGACTGACTCCCACTAGAAACCAGGTACACACTACTTCCTTAACCAATATCTGTTTTGTAGATGCTGAGCTTGGAGAGCAACTGTACACAGGCAGTCATTGTTATTCCTAAAATTGGATCTTTGCTGGAAGATTGCGACCATGGAGTTCAGATGTGCACAGGCAATGGTTTGTACATTATTCTTCTGAAGTGGCTCCTGGAAATTCTGTGCTGGAAGTGTAAGACACACTAAAAACTCCAAGTACATTATTCCCATATTGTGACTTCTTCTGGAAGATCGTGAACCTGGAGTGGAAGTGCACACTACCAATTAATTCAATGTTTAATCCTAACTGATCTATAACAGAATGTTTCTGGAATGGACACATGCTAAAGTCTAACGTGTCATACTTTAAAACATATCTGCACTGTCTATCATCTTCCTCAAATCCAAATCTACCTTGAACACCCAATAGCTATGTAGGAGATGTTTGGATACCAATTTTTCCTGGACCATGCATCGAATTTGAGACTTCGCTGATCCCCCTCTTTACGCAGCTAAAGTGCTACTGCCCATTCATTTAGGAAGAATATCACAGATCTTCAAGACTTAATAGTAAAGTCAGTAGAGAATGTCTGAACAACATGTTCTATTGACATTAGCCTGTCCATCCATACCAAGGGCCTCAAATGGCTGATCGCGATTTATTATATGACAGTCTTCAACATCAGTAAGGTAGTATAAGTGATACTATTCTATATGATTCAAATATTATTCATGTGAGTTCTTTTAATAATCATTATATGTTAAATCTATAAAGGCTGCTGAATATATATGTGCTTGAACTTAAACATCTATTAAGAGCCAGCTTGCAATAGGTTTTAGGGTAAATTTGTTTGGTCATTGCGAGAATTATTTTGCTTACCACATTCCTTCTATGCGGAGCTCATCTTTTATGAGCAGCAGCTCTACATTTGTTCCATAAACCAAATGTCCTGTATTCGTCCCTTGAATGTACTTTGTAAAAGTAAACCACTTTCTTTCCTATGGTGTGGAATACCAACACTGAGTTGCAGCAAATGGAGGGTAGTCCTTTGAATATGTGCTCACAAGGAACCTACCCTCCTTACTCATTTAACCTTCAGAATACCCCCCTCAAACCATAAACTTAATTTCTACACTCTTGGAGCTATTCACAAAGTTAACTTACACATGTACGTTCACTCTTACACAATTGAGAAACGTTACTAATTTTGACTATTCACCATTTACAGTGTAGACTTACACATCTTAAACCCCTAAAACCGGGTGGAGCCAAATGTATGTGTGCTATTGCCAAAAAGAAGCATTATTTACTATGGGAGGGTGTTGCAGTTCCAGTAGTTGGCCATATCGGATGCCGGACTTACTCCAGCTTTGAGCTGGAGTATATTTGCTATTGTTTTGGGTCCTTTTTGGTGGTAGTAAATTTAGAAGAGCAGTTTGTTAATAGAAGTGGGCTTTTGCTTTTGTGAGGGGGTGCATGTCCTCTCTGAACCCTACACTCCTTCTTACTCCTCCTTAAATCCCTCCCATTTAGTAGTAAGGACCCCTATTTTCCCAGACATTTCCCTCAGTCTCTTCTGTATTTACTACTAAGCATGCAAGTATCACTCCATAAAAAAGATAGGTGTGGTGGAGGGGAGATTTACTCTTAGAGGTTTGTGAACAGCATTTTGTAGTACTTTAGTAGTGGTATTATAGCACTACTATAAAATGTAGTTTGTGAATAGGGCTCTATGAATATAACTTGTGAATCAGGCCCTACGTCATCCCCTAGGGGATAGCCTGCAAGGTAGTTTGAAATACCTGTTCTCCAGATATGCGAGTGTTCATTCAGCGTTACCAACATCACCCAGGACAAAGACTCCCATTGAGACAGCTGGAGCAGCTGTGTATCCCTTGGTCAGGAAACATGTGTCTATACTTAAGTCAAGACATGGATTCCTCAAATGGGCTGTGATCATTGGTCCATGCATATTTACATGTTAGTACACGCTGCTACTTATTCACATATGAGGCTGATTAAGGGACGTCTAGAGTAGCCGTTAACTGCTGGTGAGAATATCCCAACTACAGCCAAACACATCTAGGAGTCTCGGTAAAATAAGTGGTAGGAGCAGCAATAAAAACACATAAGCAGTTTGCACAGACTAAAAGTAAAGTAGGAAATTAATGTGGAGGCGTTGGGCAAATATAAATGAAATCTGGCTAGTTCTTACCTTTGTCACTACAACTCTCTGTCGGGAGCGAATAAAACGAATCAGTCGCTCAATGAGGTAGAGGATGATTGGGGCCAGGACCCACTTCCAAGTCTAAGGATAGAAGTAATAAGGGTGTTAATCAGAGATATAGGAAGGAGAAAGTAATAGCCTGACACAGTATTTGAATACATGCTATATACAATGTAATGTGCACTGCTCTTCATGATGTAGCAGAATGGGTGCACTCCTTCAGCCTGTCAGGATTCGAGGAGTTTAACAATCAGAGCAATCCTTCAAAGTATATCCAAGCTATTTACAACATGGAATGCTGATATTTAGCCAACACTGCTTCCAATCAGTCAGTGGGGAAACATGTGAGCAATAACCAGAAGGAAACGAGATCTCTGTAACATTTTAATTATGCTGGTGTAATTTTGTGAATTTCTGGTTACCCTTGTTAATGAAATTCACAAAATCACACCATTATGCCACGTTGTATAATTATGCTGCGCTTGTGGCGAATTTTTAGCAAAAAACAAAACAAATGACAATATTAGTAGGTCTTTTTCGTGGTACCTGTGTTTTTGGAGCTATTTTTTGCACAAAATTATATATATCACTAAAGGCCAGATTTGCATTTTGCATAATTATGAGTTCCTTTATGTAATTTCCCCGAAATTCCACATAGTTATACATATGCTATTTAAGCAAATTTCGTACACCCATCGACAAAACACAGGATGTGGTTCGCCATATATCCTGAAAGGAGGTTATTAGAAAACCAGTCAGATTCTCTGCATGTTTAATCCTAGAAAAACTTCAAAGGGGAGAACCCAACTAAAGTAAGGAAAGATGCAGAAAGAGTGCCAACTACACAGAGCGGTCCATAAAATCGCAATGTTGTCAGGTGAGTGGCAAATGGCAATGTTGCCTATATTGCCTCTCATTTTTCTAGCAATCCCCCCCCCCTTGTGCCATCTTAAAATGCCTACATTGACATACATATCCTCCTGTTGACCAGGCATGCACCTGTTAATGCCCAGCAGCATTGACTTTAAACTGAGACTC
The DNA here is from genome assembly GCF_964261635.1 of Lissotriton helveticus. Classification (NCBI taxonomy): domain Eukaryota; kingdom Metazoa; phylum Chordata; class Amphibia; order Caudata; family Salamandridae; genus Lissotriton; species Lissotriton helveticus. The sequence continues at coordinate 1,739,418,534 of NC_136063.1, read as the reverse complement.
TCACATCCGTCACTTGCACATATGCTAAATGCCATTCAGTGCAGCACCACATCAAACATGGTGAATCTTGACATAACTTCAAGCTAGTTCTTCTATTTACAGTTTAGCACGTATGTCATGTTTTGTATATATGATAGGTGACGTCAGAAGAATGCAAGATCATGGGACTATTTATACATCATATGTTTCACTTGGTACTATTTTACCTATAAAGTTTAACAACATCATAAATGAAGAATATTACGCCAGTTGTACAACAACCAGTCTTTAGGATACAGCCAATCTGTCTCCCGCTCTGTGTGTCACAGTGACCATAAAGAACTGGTTTAAGGGCCACTGATCCCCAGAGCTTTTTAGTTGCTACTGTACACTCTGACCTAAGCCAACTTGATAGGCCTGGTATAACATTTTTATTAATTTATCTCGTGTCTCAAAAATCTGTTCATTCTGGAATTCCGCTCTTGTAGGAGGCATTGAACGGTCTATCTCCTATGAAGGAGGAAAGATGGAGGGATATCTATCTGAAGTTGCCTCCTTTGGACGAATTATTGCCTGGAGGTGGAATGGAAGAGGTGTGTAAAATAACTTTTCTACAGGGGTCAGCTTCCAGAAGGATGCTGGTCTAGCTCTCATTGCTCAATACTGTACCCGGGTGAACATTTTATGGGGAAACCTAAAGTTTAGTAGTTAATAGAGGGTGTAGCACACAAACTGGAGAGGGCCAAAGGAGAGAGGCTTCAAATGCAATTCCCCTAAAATCTTAGCGAACAACTTTCAAGGCGATTGTTATCAACTCAAATATGTTTAAATTGAAAAAAGTGAAACACGTGTCCTGGGATAGCACGGAGTGCGCCACGTGAATCCTGCCGTGGAGGTGAATGCTAGGGCTGCTTTGTTGCCAAATGTTAGAAAAACATGCATCTATGAAATTGACATGCACGCCCTGGAGGATGTTCGGAGAAGTACATGGTTTATTCCTTTAATGGTAAATTTGACATCAGGAACTGGGTCTAGTTTTCCTTGGATAGGGCTTGGCTGGGGGTCTCTATTACGGTATCCAGTTCAGACTGGGCAGACTGGAGAAATTCCTGGGAAGATAACCCTCCTAGAAGTGGTGGGAAAAAACACCCAGAAAGGAATGCTGATCGTCTGAGCAGGGAAAAGGTCACTCTGACTGCAATTTCCAATTAGAACCCCGAGACCGAAATACTCTTGGGTGGGGCAAACACAAGAATAGGGATGGGTCATTGAATAAAGAGCAGACACCTGAGATCTACTGTCATGGAAATAACAAACATGCAGATTTACAAGGACTGGCGCATCCCTGCATATTAGCAGGGATGCGCCAGTAAAGATGTGAGATGTGACACGGAAAACCACCTTGCGCCACCACGGATGCATCGCATTTACAATGTTGCGCACCGTGGCGCAAGGATAGTCAGATGCGCGTCACATCTTGTGTCGTAAGGGCAGCGCATTGCTGGAGCGTGACGCAACTCCAGCAATGCTCAGGAGTGACCTATACACAACATGCTGCGTCACTCCTTACATCTGCTTCAGCAGTCATAGGTATTGACGCAGCGGGACGTAAAAGTGACTCACGTTTAACGGGCTTCCTTGCGATGGAACGCCCACCCTGCATACATTATACCTGACGCAGGTATAATTTAGCGCAGGGCTTTACAACTAGATGTGTCAGGTTGTAAATATGTGGCGCACTGTTTACAATGCCGTTGCGTCACAGAAGTGACGCGACAATGTCGTAAAGATGACGCAAGGGGCTTGTAAATCTGCCACAACATTTTTTTCCAACAAGACTCTGTAGGGTCCTCAGGGGTGAGGAGTTTCAATTACTAGACATTCACGATCTTAAATCGTGCATGTGCTAGGGCAACCTTTAAGACTGCTTAGTGACATCAGATTCACCCCATCAGATGTAAGTTTGTACAGTCAATTCACCAACCTAAACCTGCCTAATTGAGGCCCACTTCGGAATTAGTGCTCTGGTGGCTACCCCGGAAGTTATTCAGAGAATTAAGAGTTAGAGATCCTGGCACACCGTGGAACAGTGTGCCTCCCGCACCCATATTTACTTTAGATATGATCAAGCAAATATAAACCATACAATCTGCTGCATCCGACACGTATTCATGCAATCTCTATATCTATGTAAATAATATCAAGAAATGAAAGTAGGAATTTCCCCATTAAGTTCTCTAAGACAAGGCCTGGAACTCAGCCAAACATTTTTGTTTTGCTGGCCGTGCAATATATCTATCCTTCCCAAACTCGCCAAACAATGACAATCTCACAACAGGAAGGTGTGAGTTATCCCAATAGTCCAGACACACAGGCCCTGAATCAAAGTTATATTTTATGTTGCCTTGACAAGGGCAAGAGACGGCCACAGTGCTACACCTGCACCCAGTGCTTTGAGGAGGTCATTCATGCACCACAGTGCAGAACAGGTATGTTGAAAAAAGTGGGTAACAAAAGGCTTTGCTGGTTTCTAGGCATTGCCACATGTTGGGCCCTAGCAGCATAGCCAAGCACAAGTAAGAGACCAGGAACTACATTCACCACAGCCATCACGGACCTCATTACACCCCACACCATTGCCTCCATGGACTAAATACTGCTTGGAGACCTGAACTTCCACCTCGACAACCTTAGCGACACAAACTCGACCGCCCTCCAGACAACCTCGCCAACATCGACTGAGACAGCTCGTCACCACCCATACCCACAAGGCAGGACACACCCTCTAACCCATCTTCACAGGATGGAACATCCACTTCAGCCACACCATGCAGCCCCTCTGGTCGAACCACCACTGCGTACACTTCTCGAAAAAAACACAGCTCACAAACCTACACCACGCCCTCCACGAAGGAACTGGAGCAAAGTCACAAAAGAGCAGGAGCTCTTGATGGGTGTTGTGTGCATAGGGAGTGGCAGGAAAGAAGGGCTAGGAGATGTAGCTCAGAAGGCAAAGAGCCACTTGACAACTGAAAGAAAAGCAAAGAACCTGGCGTTGTCGCCGACTCTCCCCTACATTGACAGCACTGAAAAAGATGCTGGACACCAAGATTTCCTCTCTTGAAGATAAGAGGCTTGTTAAATGTATATTTTTGTAATGAACTTTAGTAGCAAGGAATCTAGATCATGGAGGATCAGATGAGTGCCCAGACTCGGCACCTATCTCTTTCCATGAAAAGTCCATGGGCAGCACTGCCCTTGCTCAGGGCGGAGGGTGGTCTCACCATCCTTACTTTCTGGGCGGAGGGTGGTCTCACCATCCTTACCTTCTGGGCTGTCTGTGCCTTTGCAATGCCACATTTGCATGGTCCTATACACCAGGACTATACTATCTTCTTGGTGGTGTGGGCCCTGCAAGCGGTTCATGGCAAGGGAACTCACAATGCACAAGGTGAGCTTGCCGAGTGTGTCTGGAGTTCTTTGCATCATGTCCAGGAAGCACCATTATATTTCCTCCCTTTTGAATCTCTGGGGTTGCTAGGATGCTAACCCTATTGCAAACACCTACAAATATGTATATTTATCTGACTTGGTGCACAGAGTGTGAAGCGCCAGCTCCTGGGCTGGTGAATGATGACTTTGAGAACAATGTGATTGTTTCTTCCAGTGCGACTGGAAGAGCTTCAGTAGCTGAACGATATCTTCTATAGAAGAAGGGAGGTCTGTTCTGGTGCTGGATTGAATGTGGGTGTGCCGTCTGCTGTCTTCACCCTCTGTGTGAAGGCCGCTCTGTGTCTTGGGCCTCACGGTCATCAACATCCCAGCCTCGTAGCTCCAAGGAGAGCATGAAATGTGGGGCTCTGGTAAAGGAGGAGATTATGTAGTGAACTACTTTGTGGATATCTTCTCTACCAGTGTAATGGCCAAATGCTTGAAAGAGGCAAAACGACATATGCATTAAATGTAGGGTGTCCAGATGTCCCGGTTTTCCCCGGACGGTCCCGGATTTTGGGGCAGTGTCCCGACACTTTGCTGCAAATTAAAGGAATGTCCCAGTTTTTGTGTGGTGCCTGGGTTAAACAGATAAATGTCCCGGTTTTTAAATAGTGTCTTGCTTGGTGCGCCTGCTTTACTTCTCACAGGTGCTGAGACGGGTCTCTATTGGGATCTCCATTTTCGCACAGAGAAAAACTATAAAATAAAAAGCTTACTGCTGCAGCAGTACCACCCTTCACTGCTTTTTAAGAGACCCGTTAGTTCTTTCACAGTCTGTCTCTTCATTCCAGAACTGAGGCATTTTCTAATGTTATGTACAGCGAAGCCAAAGTTGTTGCTTATTTCTCATATGCAGCTAACAACCATTGACAAAGCCAATAGTCCAGACTTGTTCTAGGTGTGATGTTACACGTTATATTATTTATCTAGATACAATGACAGAAGCAGCACATTTTTCGGGCGGGACTCTATGCTAAGTACAGATAGCTTATGTGTTTTAAGCCACGTCCTAAATTACATCAGCCACGCCCCTTGAGAGACCACCCTCCCCTGTTTTTTAACCCCACTTAAAGCCATGGGCACTTTTGTCAGTCCTGCTTCTAGGTCTATGACACCGGTCCCGGTTTTTGTTTTGAGAATCTGGTCACCCTACTTAAATGACTGTTACAGTTCCCAATGACTGTAGAGTGGGCTGACCTGGAATGGCATTGGCACGTTCAACAAGTGAGGGGGTCTAGCCCATCGCTCCTTTCGTTGTGTATTGTGCATTGCTTGCATTAGTTCTGGCAAACAGCTACACCCGTCTCGAGCCAGACCTATAAACAATTTTGCCTTTGTAGTGGAAATATCTGTATGGTACCATTTGTGTAGATCGCCTCTTCAGTGTGGTGGTTATTCCGCCGCAGTGCTAGACATTCCAATCGCGGACGTGGTCACAACGGCTCCCGGCCATCATGAGCACTCGCCAACCGTGACTCATGACAACCGGAAGCCGTAATGAGCATGGAAGAGGTTAATAGAGAGTCAATCATAGTACTTTCAGTGCTTATAAGGTTGTGGTTAGGACATTTAGGCCAGTGGTCCTTAGCAGTGGTTATAAAGATGTGTTTAGGCCAGTGGTTCTTATCAGTGATAAGGATGTGGTTAGGCCAGAGGTCCGTATCAGTGGTTGCAAGGATGAGCCAATACATTAAATATTTGTTTTATGATTTGATCAAACAAATGATACAGCCACTTACAAATCCTCAACCAACCACATCAGTTTTTGCGGACCCCATGATTGGAGATGATTAATGGAGGCCCTTATCGTCACAATCACACACTCTTTAAGATGGTCAGTGGCATGAGAGGGGGCCAGTACACTGGTTTCTCTTTCCAGTCTGCTGGAATGAGCCACTCTATGTTTGTCTTGCAGGTATTGGAGGGCTGTGAGTGGGGTGGTGAGATATTTTTCCATGTTTGTCAAAATTGTGTGGCTTCACAGGGCTTAAAATACACTTGGTGCATATTCATCACATTTCCACTAAATGGAGTGCGTTTCCTTTGACATTCATTAAGCAATGGAATGCTGGGACCTCCATTGAAGACAAAGAAGTGGTTCACAGCCACTAAGGACTGGTATAAACCTTGTACTTTAAAAATTTTAATGCGTCTCAGTTTCTCCTTTATTCTAGAATATTCCACCCGCAGTGGCGGTAATCAGCCTCAAAGACCTTCCACAGTTCTTAAGGCTCTCTTCCGCGTTATAGGCCCATGTCTGTTGCATGGGCTTATAACTGATGTGTCTTTCACTTTATTCCCTTAAAGCCATCATGAAAATTCCCTCAATGTCATTATGTAATTTATCAGCCCATTTGCATTGAAGCTGCCCCATCAGCGTGAAGGTGTCACATTGACAACTGTGTAATCGTCCTGGTGGATCTCCACAAATTATACCTTTCGATTGGCCAAGTTTGTATTTTTGAGGTCCCTTCTAAATATAGTGGTCAGAAGCAACTGCAGCACTGAGATCTGCTGGAAATTGTACTTGGGTTAAAATTATTATAAACTGTTGAACACAACTTTACTTTCGAAACAAAATGGGCCATTGTACCCATTTTCGATGAGTATATGCTATGTTGCAGAGAGTTTCTTTAGCACAGCATCAATCTAAACTTTAATAAAAACGGAACATAAACAATTAAAGAGATCTTACCACAGGCTCATTCCCTGCAAATTTGGGAACGGCACATTCATCGTCCTCATCGTCTTGACCCCATTTCTTGAACTCATCCTTGCACTCATCGAAGGGCGAGTCCTCCATGCTCTCTGAGGTCTGCCCACGCACTATGCGCCTGAAAAAGAAAGGAGTCCTGTCTAGTAATGTGTCATTAATTGGATGCTTCCATCTGTCTGCTCCTCCTCATCCCTTCCCTCTTTTACCTTCTCTCTCTCCTCATTCTACTTCTTGCTCTCACTTTCGCCTTTTACTTCTCCCTCTTCCCTTTTGCTTCTCCTGTACCATTTCCCGTCTCTCTACCCTCCTCCTTCTCCCCTCCCGTCCTACTCTCTCACTCTCATCCACTCAACATCTCCTGTTCCCCTCTCTCTCTCCTGTCCCACTTCCCCCAACCTTCCCTTCCCCTCCCCTCATTTCACTTCACCTCTCCTTTCTTCTTCCTCTCCAAGCCACTTCCACCTTTCCTTTCTTTCTCACCGCCCCTCCCCACTCTCTTTTCTCTCTTACTCTCCCATCCGCCTCTCCTTCATATTGTGGTTGAATCCTCTTTTCTGGAATAGGCTTCTCCCATCTCATGATTGTATGAAGAAGCATCTACTCTGGGATATTATAAACCCTCTTTTCCATGTTCAACAGGGTATGGACTATGGAATACATTTCTTTTTTCCTCAGACATGACTGTTATATGACAATGAGTAGGCCTCTGCCATTTACCTCACCTTAAACCAGAAATAGACTTTTTTTTAGGTTGTATATAGCGAGAACTCAACCTGAATTTTATTACACAAGGACACATTCATTTTTAGGTATGGGAAGATTAAGTGATTTGACCAGAACAACATGGTGTTGAGCGTTCCTGCTGATTCTCGAACCCGGTTCCCCAGCTTCGAGGTTGACCGCTCTACCCGTTAGGCCAGAATTTTAAAACTAATGTAAGTGATTATCCTAATCTAGGCTCTGTTCCCCAACTCTAGCATGTTGGGTTGTACTTGTCCACTGTGTACAAGTGTTAAACGCAACCCACTGCACACTTACCCAACTCCGTGGATCAGGAGGCCGGCGAAGAAGATGATGAACAGGTGATGTGTATACCAAAAGACCTCAAAGTAGCACCTGCGGATGAACTCTGTGGATGACGTGATCATGAGGATCAGCGCCAAGGTGATGACCACCCCGGTGACGCCGGCGATGGTCGTGAAGGCCAGATACGTGGGGGTCTGAGGGCACACAAAAAATAGGGTTTCTTTAAGTACAGAGTGTTTGTGGCTCAAACAGCAGAAAGAGTTCCATTTAGTACACAGAATAGTAAGCTGCACTTAGCAAGACCTGGTGCACACAATATTGCATTTAAAAGAGGTTACATTTTAGGGGGTCAGAAAACATGTCTCCTTTCTACACATTCACGTTACACTTAGGATTGAATATGTTCATCTGACCCACGTGCATAGAAAATACAGGGAAAATTAACGGGTCTTCTTTTTATTCTCCATTTATTTCTCCCTAGATGGCAAACACCTTTCATATATGAAATATTAGCCCACATGGGGGAACATTATAAGTTCTCAAACTGCTTTGCAGCATATCACTGCACAAAAACCCCAAGCAAAGCTGTGCAGTATATTACTGCTGAGTATTACACAAAAACAGTCTTAACTCTGCATGAAAGGAGCGTTCCATGGGTGTTGCTGTGGTGTTCCCACACAACATCCATGAAACTTTACACATTCCCAAACGTACAACATTTTGTAAACCTGGGAATGCATCAGAATCCTAAACCCCCCCAGGGGCGGAGTGAGGAGATGAAAGAGGAGAAATACTTTTATTTCTCCTCGCTTTTTCCTCTTTTTATGTGTTTGGCATTCTACAGGATGCATAGAAAGAGGAAAACGCCTTTAAGGGTTGTTTTTGTGCAGGAAGGTATGCCAATCATTCCCTCAGCGCAGGCACCATTGCAAAATGATGCAAGGGTTACTGAGCAGGCACACGGCTGCTGTTTGTGCGCTGACACAGGGGAGAATGACAGGAAAGGCCTTTATCTTGTAGATACGATGCATTACTGCCCTTTTATTTTGATGCATAGCAGTGCACCAGGAAGGCTTGCTGCTCTACAGTGCGTCAAAAAATTGTCAATGAGGGCTAAGGTCATGAAGTCACGCAGAGTGACTTGACATGGCTGTGGAAGTATGGGGAAGCCAATGGAGCAATTGGCTTGTAAATAAGCCCCATAGTGTCCAAGCTGAGGCTGCATTGCCCACTCCCACAAAGGAGTACACCCCACACCAGGGGTAATTCACAAAACTGGAGTTCGAGCAGGACTGAGTTTGAGAGGTGTTTCTTTGCTCTCAAGTAGTAAAATACTTCTGGCCTAGCTGGACATAACACAGAAAAATGCAATAAAAACATTCACTTTAGTGCTCTCTGTCCTGTGTAAGTTTCCTGACATAGGGACTGTTGACCAAATGTTCTTTGCTTTTGTAAACATACATGTGACGAAAATGTTATAAAAAAAAACATAATTTACATGTACACTAATGTACGTGAGTATATTTAGCAGGAACAGATTTGACTTAGACAGTAAATGACTGATTAGTTTGTGAATCTGCCTAAAAATCAATTATTTTCTTCAAGACAATTATGTCAGTATCACGTTCTCAATGCAAGACAGATATAGTCATGTTGCACTTTGGGAATAGGCCCGCCTGCCACCACTTGGCTGCCGTGTTCCCCAGTCTCCACTTGGCTGCCGTGGTCCCCAGTCTCCACTTGGCTGCCGTGGTCCCCAGTCTCCACTTGGCTGCCGTGGTCCCCAGTCTCCACTTGGCTGCCGTGGTCCCCAGTCTCCACTTGGCTGCCGTGGTCCCCAGTCTCCACTTGGCTGCCGTGGTCTCCAGTCTCCACTTGGCTGCCGTGGTCTCCAGTCTCCACTTGGCTGCCGTGGTCTCCAGTCTCCACTTGGCTGCCGTGGTCTCCAGTCTCCACTTGGCTGCCGTGGTCTCCAGTCTCCACTTGGCTGCCGTGGTCTCCAGTCTCCACTTGGCCTCTGTGCACGGAATAGCGGCCTCACCTGCATTAGCTTTTCCTTTGTGTCATGTTTCACCCTTACCACAGACAGTGGCGCCACATGGTTACTGTCGTGCCGCTCGACCCAGGAAGCCACACAGAACGAGGTTTTGGTTACCAGGTATTTCTTTATTCTTGCAGTCACAGCATGTACATATCACGACCTCTTGCCCCGAGGTCCAGCAGCAGAGTGTCCCTTGTCCCCACCCCTTGACCGGATGTGGTGTCCAGTGTCCCCTCGCCTCTGTCCTGTCCCAGGGTCCTAGTGCCCTTGTCCTGGGCACGACAGTTACGAGACAGTGTCTACACAATCAACCCCAGTGCTTGTTGGCAGCTTACCTCAGACGGAGAACTGGCGGGGTTCAGCCAGTAGTTGTCCAAGCGGCCGATGGCAGAAAGCATGCCAGGCAGGGTGCTGTTCTTGTCATCTCTGCTGTCACAATACCACTCCACGTTAAACAAGTGCGCGATGGTGTGGACGGCTGCAAGAGAAGCAGGCATGGAATTTACATTTACAATAGTCATTAAATGCAGACGTCTCAGAGAGGTATCAGAATAGAAGCCCAGCTAAGCCCTGCGCACCAGTCCTGGAGTACATCAATCCTTTAGTGGTGAAAAGGTGCTGCAACTGCGCCTTCGGACCAGTTTCCTGCTTGTGTGACCGAGAAGGCAGCTTACAAGTTAACACCCTTTCCATAATATTGTGCACCAGGGCAAAACGTGGGGCAAGCGGTAAAACTTTTTTTCTCTGTTTTCTGCTATAGTTGGAGCATACAGAGCCGGCCCTTACTCCAGTAGCGCCCTGGGCGAAGATATTTTCCGCCCTCGCTATTGCTGGTGAGTAAAAGGTGACAGGCCCCTTGTCACAGGCCGGGCTCCAGCTGGCGACATCAGATCAGCGACTTTCCTCTAAACGCCTCCCCCAGCTTACCTGAACCACCCACAATGTAGCCCCGCCAGGCTGGCTGCATGTCGTTTGTTGGGTTATGAAGGGGGTGTTGAGTCCCCGCGGGAAATAGAGAGAGATGGAAGGGCAAGGAAAGGGGGCAAACCAGTGACCGTGGTACGTTAAAAATGATTAGTAGTGTTTAAACGAAATCACTAGAGCAACAGCTTTGCTGTTGCAGACTTTTACACAGACAAGGCCATACCTATCAAAAAAGTAGCGCAGCACAGCAAACCATCTTGTTGCTCTACGTTACAGGGAAGGGGCAAGATTGCGCCATATTTATCACAATGTGGCATATTCCTGCCTTTTCCCACAAAAGAAATCCCCTGAGACATTTTCCTCTTTCTATGTGTGCTGCAGAATGGAATATGCTTCTGAGGATTGTTTTTGTGCAGAAAGGTGCCCCTTCCTGGACAAAAATAATCTTGCTGACAATACACACACCCTTGCAGCATGGTGCCAGGGCACTAGACTGCCGAAGCAGCACCAGGACAGGGGTAAAGGACAGGAATGCACCGTATTGGATAAATATGGCGCATTACTGCCCTTACACTTTGGCGTAGGGCAGTGCAACAAGGTGACTTTCTGCCAGAGCTTGGAGTGGGCCGGGTCGTTCTAAAAAGCAGGTGCTGAGACGGGTCCCTATCGGGGTCTCCATTCCTCAGGATGTAAAAAATAATTCTTAACTCTGCAGCGGTATCACCCGTGCAGCCTTTGATGCAACTTCAAAGAGACTCGTTATCATTTGGGAACTGATGCACTTTCATTATGCTGCAACTACGAAGCCATGGTTGTTGCATATTTACTCTATGCAACTAACAGTCATTGACAAAGGCAACAGTACTGGCTTATTGAAAGTGTAATGTTACTTGCTGTATTATATATCTGGATGTAATGACAGAAGCAGCAGAACACCAGTCCCCCCACAATCTGGTTATTCCGAGGCTTGTTCTTATCACTGTGCAGCAGTTATCTAGAGTGCCTCTAGGTGTCGCCAACTAGCTGTGGCTGCAATCATTTATTAGCAGATTGCTTGGCTGTTCTTTCTTATGCTACTTCCGTGTGGGGAGCGCCTTGCTGAGCTAAGCTTGGACAAGTTACAATAGAAAGAGCCTTCCAAAAATCAGCCTGTGGTCCTTTATGTTATGCAGCTAAATGCCCTAAAGAGCTATGAAAGCAAGCGCGCTGTTGTCTTGTATTACATTATATGGTATGACATAATATGACAAATGATATGATTATATTATATGACCACAGAACATTTGTATGCTGTACAGCTGTCGCCTTCCGGAGATTGGAAGCCTGTTCTAAACTGTGCACATCTACGCATTCACAGTCCCGCGGGTGTTTGTCTCACGTGTTACCTGTCAGAAGAGCAATTGTGTATCCGAGCAGCTTGTGGAAGGCGAGATTATTGTCGAGCTGTTTCCTCAAGGTACGCCGACAGCACTGAGGAGGTAAGAGGACAGGGAGAGCCGTCAGACGTCTTCTTAAAACCTACTTTGTGGCAGGTTTTAATACATTACAGCGAGTACGTGGCAAGACAGTCCAGCGCGCCACCACCTGACCATTATACGACTTGGCTCAAGAACAACCTGCCATTAGGCCCTGTTACACAAATATTAACAACACCAATGGTCCCTATGCTCTGGTGTAGGCACAGCATCTATAATAGAGTAAAATAAAAAAGTGTATAAATCAGTCATTTCTTCATGTTGCTTGTGCCATTATGACCAGCAGGATACAAGCAACAACATGCTTTTTGATGCCCGCTAAACCTTCTGCCACAGGCCTGCTTTTCCATGCTTCGTATTACAAAAGATCCTTGTGTCTGAATATAGGAATGGCAGCACTGACCGGCTATTATCACCTCTTTATGAATGTTGCTCAACACCAATAAAGCAGTTGTTAGGTGAAACCTCCCCGCCCTGAAGACTTCTCCTGCTTATTTAAATGCAGCAACTTCTCACGCCACCTAGCAGTTTATTAGGCTGTGAGAAGCCTGCCAGGAGAATGCACACCGTCCATTCAGAGTGTTGAAAAGACAAAGTAATGTACACATTTAGTATTACCATGATGTTTCATTGCCCATATCGCCATTGCATATAATACTTTGGGGTTGAGCGCAAGAAAATGTAAATCCAGTGTCCAAAAACTCACTGTTGCAAATGCTGGCAGCGGAAAAAGTTAATGTAAGGGCTTAAGTAGTTCAAGTGTATAATGCAAAGTTCCCCACATGCATTAATAAACAACTGGAGAAAGACTAATCACAGGGGCATTGTTGGCCACCATCATTTACACTCTGGCCACAACACCACAGGTAAAGCACACAACAGCAACATCTCAAGAAAGACCTGTCTCCCTAGATCAGGCAAGTGGACTCTGTCTATAGGCCATGTTCCCGCCCCATAACGTAAATCCACATAAAGAGCACATCTGCACCCACACTTCCCGGCACTTCCTATGAGTTATTGCCGACCATGCAGCCACAGAAGAGGCAAAAAGGATTCTGAAGAACATTTTGTTTCGATATTGTACTTGGGACTTAGGGGCAAAGGGTCTGAACCAAAGAACCCCTAGAATGTGTTTCCTCTAAGCCCTCTCTCTCGGCTACATGCATACGACATGCTTAGGGCTCTTCCAAACATATATGCTAGTGTGGAAACCCCCATTGCTCAAGGGCAGGAAACATCAGTAGTTCAAGCGATGCTACTAATTGCATGGCCATCACTGTACTTCCAGCATGGTGAGGGCCTTAATGCGCTAAACGCCATGATCTTGGGTTGGGGGGGGTACATGGACAATATACACATATTGGTGACAAAGTAAGAACCTCAAGTGCTCCTCACTTTCTTTGGTGCACTTCAAAGAGGATGTCCTCTGCATGCCGGATATATTGCATTGAGTTGCGGTATCAGGCACATTCAGTCTTCAATGCCAGTTGGAGGTATATATACTAGGACCAATGTTTGCTGAATACATTCTATTCTCAAAGACCGATGTGAGCCCAAGGTATTACATCCTCAGGAGCAATGTGTGCCAAAAGCATTCCATTCTCAGGAGCAATGTGTGCCAAAAGCATTCCATTCTCAGGAGCAATGTGTGCCAAAAGCATTCCATTCTCAGGAGCAATGTGTGCCAAAAGCATTCCATTCTCAGGAGCAATGTGTGCCAAAAGCTTTCCATTCTCAGGAGCAATGTGCGCAAAATGCATTCCACTGTTAGGAGCAATGTCGCCAAATGCATTCCATTCTCTGGACCAATGAGAATCAAAAGATTTTCATTCTCAGAAGCAACGTGTGCCAAATGCATTCCATTCCCAGGGGCAATGTGCGCCAAATGCTCTGCATGCCATGCTCAAGAGAAATGTACGACAAACGCATTCCATTCTCAGAATCGATTTCTGCCCAGTGCTTTCCATTTTTACATCCCCACACTCCCCAGGCATCATTTCAAGACATATCACACAAGTTACTACAGAAAAACGATTTGTATCACAGTGGTGGTTGAGATTTTCTTTTGTACCTGTGCTGTTGCTGTAAAATGCTCTGAAATTGTTGTAGCTTGTACCTGTGTAACAAACAACGCCTCGGTGTAAATCACCCAACTGAAGAGCAGACATGTGAACCGAACCTCGAAGATAGTGAGGATCTGGAAGCTACTTTCCTATTCCGGTCTTTCGAATCATCAGTGAAACTTTCGCCAATGGCTCTTCGTGCAATAACTTACCGAGCAGGTGCCCCTCAGGAAAGAGAGCAGGTTTCGACACACAGGCAACAGGATCAGCATGCAGTTAAAGTTCAGGCAGGCCGCAGACCCACGTGCCCAGGCCAAGGCCGACTGCAAAACAAATAGTTTTCCGATTAAATTACTGTGATAAGTCATTGTTTGATTGTCTTTTATTCAATGATCTCACATTGTGCATTAAGGCAAGTAAGCGTCATAATGTACAGAAGATGTAGGTCATTGGTCAATCTTCAAAGCCTTCCATTGATAAGGAGTTAGATCAGCAGCGACAGGGGCTACAGTAAACTCCAAAAATGTAGGATATTTAGGGGAGCAGTAGCAGGTGTCTGTGAAAGGCAGGGCAGCTTCATGCCAGTCAGTAATCCAAATAACTGATTGGCCAACCGCATGATTGCATTCTGGGACTTGTAGTTTTATGTTTCCTATTATCAGCATAGGTGTTGAAGCCGGCAAAGTGATGGTTCATGGAATATGATTATTGCCTTAAATCCGTGGTGCTAGACTTTTTTTCAGAAAGGGGGTGCTGCTATCATATTACATCTCTGAAGTCATAGGGACTGTGAAAAAATCCAATTGTCACATAAAGAACAAGCATAGGAAATGTGTCACCCTACCAGGAGAGTGGTAAGAGTGTTGGATTTAGCCGGTTGTGCATTTGAGCACACTCTTGCAAATATATTACTAAAGCATGGTATGGTAATGCACCGCGATTTACAGACAGCACATTTTCCATTGAAAAGTCCTCAAAATTCGCACTGAATTCTATTTTTACTGGTTAAACGACATAGCGCACAAATGCTAATGTATGAAAACCAGGTTCCAGCAAATATTTACCATTTGCACATCAAGAACTAAAAAGTCTTTGATGGAAAGAAAAACATTCATACAATCAAAACAGTCTACAGAATTACAAAAAAACATGGTCCTCATTTTGGATTTCCAAATTGCTGATATATTTTGAAATATTTGTACAGTTAATTTACAGGTATTCAAATGTAGTTGTGCATCAGGGAAAATGTGTCATCCTGCAGCCTTTTCTTTCAATCTCCCTGTACCACAGCTAGATTGTCATATAGTTAATTTTACAATATCCTCTAACTCTGCTGTCAGAGAAAGATAAGTAAACACCCAGCTCCATGTTAAAAGAATAAGCAGCAGGTTGCATTTGACTTCTCTCGTTAAACACATAACAAATGTGACAAGATAAAAAAACATTTAAAAGTCATCTTCCTTGCTCATTCACCTTCTGAACTCCAACATGGCTATTTTGGGGGGGTTCTGCAGCACTCCCCGCACCCCTATTTCTAGCCCCATGCCTTAAGGTGTGATACACAACATTTGGTACATTAGCAGCTATGAAAAGGCTAACAATCAAAGTTTGGCCACCTCTTGCTGAGATATTCCCCTTATCATGCTAAGAACACCCTGTAATCCTCTTTGGTACCCCACTCTTTCTGTCGCTCTCTTTCTGTCTCTCGGGCTTAATCTAACTCATAGAATCACCCATTAACTCACTCAACCACTCAGGCACGCACAATTAACAGCCAAAGAGAAATATACATTTTCTGTGGTTTGAATGATGCGCAAAAACACACTTATTGTGAGAATAAAAACCACGAGTCTCCTCTGTTTTGCAAATGTGAGTTTTTCGCTGAAGAGAACTGGTTATGATGTAATTGCTGCAACTATTTAAAGTAATGACACTTACCCCGAGGAGCACCCTGGTGTAGGCATATGACGGCCCTTTCTCATACACTAAATAATAATAAACAAACAGGAAAATGTTCAGCCCCAGCCACGCGGTCTGTGAAAAAACAAAAAGGCCAAGAAGCGGATCAGGTAAAAGAATAACGATAATAAGCCATAGAGCATTATTCTAACAAGAAATGCCATTGGCTCACGGCGTCAATATCTATATTTTTCATCACATCTCAAATGGCTCTTGAATATTAACACCAGTACGATATCAGTCTTTGAAATTTGCGAAACCCATCACAATAGACACTTACGGTCATCATTATCATAACTGTGCGACGAGTAATGTTAGAGGATCTAATTTTGCTGTATAAGTGTTTTTAAAAGTATGGAAGACTGGGTGGAAGTGTGTTTGCGGTAGGCAATGTTTGCTTCAATTCCAGGGACATCAACAGTGAAAACCGGCCCAGTAGAGTAGACCATGAAACACACCCACAAACCGGCCCACACAGTGATCGGTGAGACCAGTCCATCGGGCAATGCCTGATTGTCCTATAGCCCAGGACTAACTATCATAACAGAGCAAGATATGTTGGTGCTGTAGATGTTGCTATACATTGTGAATCTTAAATCCCTCACGAGCCTTCAGTGCCATATACATTTTGTAAAATAAAGGATGCCACATTTTTCCAGTTTAGGTGGAGGCCATCCTGATAAAAAACATATCGCTAACACAACAGTGATTAGTAATACATTACATTTTATTTTGGGTAAATGGTGAGCATATGGAATTGTAAAATATCATCCTAACCAATCAAAAAAGGTGTGTATTTTCTTTCCCAAACTCTCTTCCTGTCTGTCACATTCACTCTCTCTCTTACACACACACACACACGCACACACACGGTCCATCTCACTCTTGCTCTCTTCAAACCTTTTTTTTGTAAGTTATTTTTATTATTGGAAGACCTTATACAGACCTCTGATTCAGCACATCAGAAAAATATGTCTCCCAATAACGCACTGTATATATTCCACTTTTAACAAAAGTACAATTAATTACAGCAAATATAAAAAAGAAAACCAATATTGCACATCGCCCCAAAGTTCACACCAGCTTATTCTTATATTGCACTTTTGCCCCAAATATTAACAAAAAGACTCCTCCCTCCACCAAGTCTATTCCAGTTCCCCCATAATCTCTTGAATGTATTATGTGGACCAGACATAAGTGCATACCGACATCCTAGTCCCTTCATTTTTAGGATGTTGAACCATCATTGTTCAAAAGTAGGGGTCCCTTCCAGTTTGAGATTCATCGACCTGGCTATCGGAGTAATTCAACAAAAGAGTTTTCTTCTGCAGTGATTTTATATTAGCTTCAGATGCATACCCAAACCTGCTGTCTGGACACCCAGTACAAAATCAATCTCTAATATATGTAGAAAGTATCCCTGTGTCTCAGCCCAAAACAGTTTCATTTTAGAACAGCTCCTGATGGTATGTGTCCAATTACCTCTGCCCTCCATTGAAAACGTAAAACAGCTATGTGAAATCTGGAGATTCATTTAATTCAAGAAAGCCAGTGTTCTAGACAGCAGTCATTTTGTGCAATATTGCATATGGCAAAAATTCGCCCCATTTAGTAATGAGATGTTAAACAAATTAATCTTATTCCAAGGCTCTACCGATATTAAGGCCCTCCCTAGACTGCCACTTCTCCAGAACTTTCTGGAATACGTCGGTGCCCCCATTTTGTCTAAGGATATTTAACCAATAACTAATAGACCTACATGTTCTAGTCTCTAACAGATCTTCAAATAAATCCAGGCTTGCCAGGATTCTTCTGAAATCAAATTTGATTAAAAAGTGCCTTAAATGGCTGACCGACGATTGTATCATCAATTTAGAGTACCTAATTTTGGATTCAACTTCAGTCCAATCCTCCCGGGAGTTCAGATTCAAACAATCCACAATTCTTCAATAGCCATTACTTACACGTCTGGAAGCAGTGTTTTAATCTATTAAGGGAAGATGGCCTATATAAATATCCAGTTCACAAAAAATCTCTAAATGTCAGATTAAAAAAACCTAACCCAGGGAATGGGGATTCCACTGAATACATGAAAAAACAAGACCCCTGTCCAAAGAAAAGAAAATGATTTTCTTGAGTCCCCTCACTCGCCCAGGGTTGCCCCTAGTTGACATGCTTCATCATTGGGGCCATCCCAAACAGCTGCTGCTGCTTGGGGCATGCTGCGACTTGCAGAACTACAATATAAATATCCGTTAAGCGGGTTACCCCACTAATGGGCAGTATATAGTAGTGTTTAAACAGTTGTTCCTTTCGTTTCAGGTGCCAATGCAAGATCTTGTATATGACTTTTTGTGATCTGATAAGCCTTAAGAAATCCTCTACCTTATATTCCTAAAAAATTACATTTATGAAAAAATCATCCATCCTTTTTGAGACTCATTGGAACTTAAAAAATCTATCACAGAATGCGTCCTTCACCGGCCTATAGAGAGTGCCTATTGCTAATCTATGTGTTTTATTAGACCAGATAAAAGCGAAAAACCTTCCCTCAATCTCTTTAAAGAACTTCATCTGAAGAGCGCAAGGGATAGCGGCGAATAAAAAAAATGCACAAAGGTAAAACCGACATGTGTATCAATTAAATATGCTCATTATTGAAATTTGCTAGATTGACCTAACTCGAAAAGGAGTGCCTTATTTTACTAATCATGGGGGAATCATTTAATGTGTATAACTGGTTAATATTCTCTGTTATGTATATCCCTATGGATTGGAATTAACTAGAGGGTGAAATTGGTTAAGGGGTAGGCATATGAAATTGTAAAATATTATCCTAACCAAGCAAAACATATTTGTGTATTTTATCTCCTACACTTTCTCTGCCCGTCTCTCATACACACACACACATCCACCAACCTCCCCACACACACACACACATACTGTCTCTCGCTCGCTTTCTCTCTCTTCAAAACTTGAGTATTTCTTCTCTCTCTCTTTCTATTTTGGAAGTTGTAGTAATAATGACAAATCTGTAAAATGCATTCTGTTGACTCGTCCTGCATCTCCCAAGCTACCGTGCACTAGTACAGTCATGTAAAACTGGTACAAATAAACACATTGGGGCATATTTATCATTTTTTTGTACAGCGCAACACAGCAAGCCACCTTGCTGTGCTGTGTGAAAGGTAAAGGGCAGAAATGTCCTGTAACATTATAATGCACATTCCTGTCCTCTCCTAGCACTGGCACACTTTTGGTTGCCTAACACCAACATAGACACCATTGCATCATGTAGCGAGGGTGCCTGCTTTGTAGGCAGGATTGTTTTTGTGCAAGAAGTGACACTTTCCTGCAGAGAAACAATTCTAAGAGGCATTCTCCTCTTTCAATGTTTGCAGCAGAAGGCATAACACATAGAAAGAGGAATAATAAAGATATTTCTCCTAGTTATACCTCACCTGGCGAGACATAGCATTTTGGCGCATTCCCAGGTCTACCACTAATGGTGAATCTGTGAATACGTCAAAATCCCCGGGTAGATGAGTGGGAACACCCATGCTCCACCCATGGAACGCCTCCCTTCCGCAGAGTAACACAATGCAGTAATTTGCATTGGTTTACTTCCCTTTAGGTTTGTCAAACCATGCAGAGCCTTGCAAGGTGGCCTTGCTTGGCTTGATAAAGCTCACTTAGGGTTTGCGTCGCCCTTGCGCCCTGTTGCAGCACAAAATATGCCTCATTGGACCTGCAGTGTGTTTCTTAAAAATAAATGCCTACAATCAAGATACTAAATAGGAAAATTAAGATGGTGGGAGGGGCAAACTGTGCCAGTAAAAGAACGAAAACACAAGCAACGCAAAAAATGAACTTTGTGGTTTTGACAGCCACGCCGCACAAAGTATCAAGAGCGTATTATGAAAACCCTATGAAAGACAATTGCTGCTTTTGCTCGTATGTGTGTTTGCAAAGAGAAATGAAGGAAAAATGGAGTAAAGCAGTTCTTCCAAAGCATATATACCAAGCGCAGTCCAAATTACAAAACAAACCACCTGCAGTGTGATCACAGGTAATCACTTGATCTACATTTCCTTCACTTTCAATCTCATTGGAAAGAAGTAGCTACCAGTCAGCACCAGGCTGCATACTTCCTTTCACCACCAAACACATGGGGGCAGCACCCTTAGACTGGAACTGTGGGGGTGGATTGTGGCTGGTGGGTTGGCGCAGTGATGGCTTTGGTGGGTCTTCTGGATTTCCTTGCCTTGCCCTAATTGGGTATTCCCCAGGGTGCCATTCAGTTGCCCTAAGCTAAACCAGGAGAATGTCATTGTCGTGAGGCAGGGCTGAGTGCGGATGGAAGGGTGGCTTTTGAGCTTTAAAGTCTCGGGAATTAGACGTTGTCACAGTTCTGCAATTCCGGCCTTGCTCTTTATTGCCTAATCTGGAAAACACGTGTTTCGCAACAAGGTTAGATTGCTTCTGCAGGGCCACATGTGGTCACAAAATAGTCACTTATTAATTTATGCATGCATCAATTACAAAGGAGGCGCCAAGTCTATTGCGCTGCTGATCTATTATGCACACCACTGCGCTCTTAGGAGGGGTAACGAATGCCAGACTCGAAAGAAACTAGAGCAACTAAATTAAGTGACTATGGTGTGAAAAGATGTGGCCCTGAAGAGGAGATCTAATTGTGAAACACATGTTACCAGATTACGTAACAACGGGCCCAGTCTGAGAAGTGGGCCCTCGCCTAATCATTTTAAACATTCTTACTTGGAACAACATTTACACCCAGCAAAAGTCAGGTAAAGGGTTTTTCAGTTTTTAAATACAGGACAGAGTCCCACAACGCTGGCCCTTATGTCGCCATCCTGGGAGGTTCTTGTTTCCTGGGCCAGGGCATGTAGGGACCGACCCAACATTTTAGGTGTGCAAGGGTTGTTTGGGCACTCCATGGTAAAAATGATGGGGCCGATATGGAAACGCCCGGTGCCTGCTATGGCAAGTCCGGCCCTGTGGCCGATGAAAAATCAAATAAATAATTAGTTTTCCCTCACACACAAGGTCCCAACACCCTACCGCTCTTACCTGCATGGGCCGCCACTGTGCGCAGTCCGTGCAGGTAACGGGGGGGGGGGGGGGATGTTTAATTTTCCCTCTGTATCGCCCCTCGAAATCCCACCCCACGCGGCCCCACCGCTGTTACCTTGCGGCTGATAAGATGGTTATTGACATTCACGTGAATGGTATTCATTTTATGGACCTCGGAAGGCTGAAAGGCTGAGAGAAATGCAATGATTCAAACTTATGACCATGAGGTCAAACATACCCACAGCGGATACATATTCTGTTGAGCCACCAGACCCAGGTCACTGCACCGTGTGCTCATAGCATGAACAGCAACGTCAACTCATCGTATGCAGGATTTTTTATGCGCAAGCACTTGGCTGGACAGTTTGCAGAGGAGTAATTTTGTAGAACATTTATACTGAATTACCTTGGAGGTGTTATCACTAAAATTCACTCTCAAATTATAAAACGAAAAGGTGTTATCACTAACCCATTCAAGTGGCAGACGTGTGAGCTTCCAGCCCTCTGCAGTGGGTGCATTGACCGGCTGAGTATCTTACCAGAGAGAGGCGTTTTTCAATGTGTCAATGAAATGCGTTGAATCAAGATTACTTTTGAGATTGTTGAGAGTGAAGGCTAGTGCACAATTCACTTCAGGGCGGAGGTCCCTTGTGAGAGCTATGTCGATGCTCAGTACTGAGTCAGCAACTGTCAGAGGCTTAAACGGTTTCACCCTGATAGAAATGTGCGTTCCAGTGCGAAGGCGAAGGAGTTGCCGTCAGTCCCTCCTATTCCACGATCCAGGTGTGATGGAAGAGTTTCTCCTCTGTGGCCCCTACCCTCTGGAACACATTGCTGTCGTCTGTTAGAACCTCTCCTGACTACAGCAAATTTAGGACAGCACGAACAACGTCCCTGTTTTAGATTTGGTTATAGCCCATTTGTGCTGAATGTGCGCCGATATACTCCGGTTGTGGTGATTCGTGCGCGCTATCAAATCATTCATTCATTGTGCAGGTTAGATAGACGTGCGTTGCGTGAGCTCTGTGGGTAACTGGGTCCTGGGGTAGCGGTCCATGCTTCAGGTAGAGATAAAGGCGCACTCTGGGAGATCCGGGAGGACGGCCCGTGAGGCAGTTCAGAATAGAGGCAGTGCTTTAAATGGGCCGGTACTCACCGTACCGGAACTTCTCCGTGGCCAAACAGAGTACCGGTACTCAAGGGGCAGCGAGCAACGCAGAAAGGAAATGGCTAGGTGCTTAACAGCAACACAGTGACAACGAGTGATAACTTTCACTGTGCTAATTAGGAAGCAGACCCAGGCGCGCAACGCCCATTGGAATCAAAAGGCTCCAACACCCCGCCCGCCCCCGACCACCCCCTCCCCCGTAGTGTGTGTTAGCTCGGGCTGAGACAGCTGCCTGTATCATTATGCACATTTGCACACCAAGAAAATCTCAGTAAAATTAGATATATGCTCCTGGACACGCCCCTTAGCACCGCCCCCAAACCCACCCCTAGTCCACAAATCAATTTGGTGAGTACTTGCACTTATTTTTTTCCATTTAAAGCACTGGCTAGAGGTAAGAGCTTTACGATTGTGTCCTTAATGCGGCCGGGTGCAGGCTGAGATAGGAAGATGGACAGCATTGTACCGGGCACGCCAGAGGCAAGGTGAGCACGCGCAGCCCTGTCCACCATGGAGCCCCCCCCCCCCCCCCCCGCCCGCCCCCCGCCCCCCGCCGTTCCAGGACCCGTTCCACGCGCAGCTCGGTGAATGCGCTACATGGGCAATAGTGGAGTCATAGGTGTCCACATAGTTGATCTTGGTTTGACGATTGGCGTAACAAACACGGAGGGGGGCCTCCCTGCACGGTACGTAGAGGGCCCCCCTCCGGGCTCAATCATGAGCTCTCTGGTAACACGATACTTACAAGAACTACAGCCGAGAACCAGTGATTGACCACCCAGTTGCCCATCCTCGCGTCTTCGGAGGGGGTGCTGCAGGGGAGTTCTTTCTTCTATGTCCTTGCTCTTCTGATGGTCGCGTGCGCGCCGGGTGTCCGCGCGGTTCTCTGCTTCTTTCCACTTCTGCCGCGCGCAGACCGGTCAGCGTCTTCAGATTCCACCTGTGCCTGATAGAGTGAGTTCCGTGTCCCGCCCCTGCCTTTATATCCTGGCGCCCAGCCCGTCCGCGCGCACCGCAACAATAGCTGCTCACCTGCAATCTTGACCAATAGTGCCCTGCCCTCACAGCTGGAAAGGGGTTTTCCTCTATCTTTCTTCCAGGAAACAAACCCTGTTATTTCCCATTGCCCAATTGTAAAAAAAAAAAAAAACGTGTCACACTCGTTCACGGTGAAGGCAGAGCAGGCGTGTGTGTGATGCGGCACATTAAAAGGCTGAAAATAGTAACAGAGAGACATGTCAATCATATAAGAGAGAAATTCATGACAAGGTATACATATAATTAGAATGACAGAAATATTTAATTATTTACAATGGATCGTGCTTGTTGTTCCTTGAAGACTGACCCAGAGGGTTTCCGTTGCTTTCAATGGGGGATACATTAAGCATGGCTGCTACTTGACTGTGTTTGAAAGTGCAGAGGAGCTGCTGTGGGAGCAGGGAGACACTGTCTGATGGTCATTGAAGGCACTCTGACACCACTAAGAGGAGACAATGCATCACCACAACCTTGACATTTGGTACAGAACGCTTTATGCCAGAGTTTGCTTGTTTTATTTTGGAATCTGTAGCCCGAAGTGCTTGTGGTGATCAACAGTGGGCGTTCACTATGTCAGAATAATAATGCCAGCAGGTACCCTCACTGAGCTGAACGCCCACTGCTGACAAATGCGGTGCCCCGGAGGCAGGGCACAAGTCCTAAAAAAAGAAGTCACAATGCGTAACTTTGCATGTGACATCACAGGAAGTAACCTCACTGGAAGTGACATCAATAGAAGTGACAACAGATATTAATACCTCAAACATATGTTTATCAGGTATATCATGAGTACATTTAAGCGCATTATGAGATTTAACAAATTAGTTTTGGCATTGGGGTTGTGACAAAAAAGTGGCGCAAACCCAACGCAAAATCTGGGCATCAACTTATACATTTATGTTTTTTAAACACTGCCACAAAGAAATTGGGAACAAGGAAAAGCATGGTAGGGGATCTGTTATGCTTAATTGGTTGCAAAGTCTACATTTTAAAATAATTGCTTGGGTTAAGGCATCTGCTGTGAAGGTGCCCAGTAAATCTCAGGGAATAGTAACAATGAAGAGATAACTCTGGTAGTTAATGCACTTGCTGGAGGGATCTGTGTTTTGTAAAGTCCCAGATTTTAATCAAAGTAGTAGTGAAGGTAAATGTGTCTCCTGCAAAGCACATCACCTAACTCACAGATTAAATATTTTTATTTTATATAGATAGTAAAGTGGGTTAATGCTTTTAACACAGAGATCATTTTGTTACCTGCGGTTCATAAATTGTAATCCTTCTAAAAGACCACAGTGAGGTATGAAGGACGTCACTCCTACACCTTGTAACCCTCACTGTCTCACGTAACTCATCTTGTACATTGATTTACAGATGTACATGATTTATTGTCAAGGTATAATGTGTATGTTATGTAAAGAGCTCTGACACCCTGCTTCGGGTTGCAAGCACTATAAAAGAAATAAAATAGTGCTATTGGAATTGTTATTTGTGTAAATACAGGGACAGACCAACACACCTGACATTCTTACAGATCATGCATCTACTTATATTCAAGGATGAACAAAGGCAGAAGCTGCCTCTCTTAAGTACTTGTGATAAAATAAAAAGCTGTGTGCCTTTGTTTCCCCTCCCTAGCATGTACATTTAAGTGTAGGTTCCAGGCCGCCTCCAGTCAGGATATTCAAACAAAAGGAGGCCTGATGGCCGCTTAACTTCGTAATCTTTGTAGGACTTAATCCTGAAAGAAAAAAGGAAGAAAAACAACAAGCCAAATGCGTTTGCGGTCTTATCAAAAATACCCAGAACAGATATTATGACACCGATTTTTCTTGCGGAGAGCAATGAGGTTATTGCTATGTATATCGATAGTTATGGACAACAGTTAATCAGTCCCTTTGGCCTAATTTTTCAGGACCACACCTTGGAATTAAAGGACTGGTGTTTTTTTTTGCTATAAACAATTATAAATTACATAAATTGTGTCTAGGACCACTTTCTTTTCTATGCTAAACTATACGATACCCAGGTCCTTTGACTTTGTCTGGGTTATACCCGATTTTCTTAATGGTTCCTTGTGCAGGGATTCCTGCGAGGGTTTGTTTGTGGTTTAATTTGTTGTGAGTAATTGATTTTGACTGTTTTGTATTTTCAATTCATTTAAGTGGCTTCACTTCACTGATTCTGAGACTTATCAGATATGTCTGAGAAGGAAACACTAGCCTATAGTGATGAGTACATTGATAGACTGCTGCTAGCATAGGGTATTGGTAGTTTCCTGGGTCGTACGACTCCCATCATTGATCTAACTCTTAATGATAAAGTTAACAAACTTGAGAGATTAGAAAAGAAGCTTATTAGGACTAGATTACACGGCCATGTCCTAAAACAATATCTACAAGCAAATATAATTCCAGTAGGGTTGCAGGTTCGTAATGAGCCTGCCATTTTTGTAGATAACCCGAAGTTCAAGGGGAATTTCAGTTTCACGCTTGGAATTGAAACTGCCCTTGAAGAGGTCGAGCGTCTCATTAAAGAAATTGCTGATCTCAGGAAGGAGATTATAGAGGACAAAGCACTTAACAACGCAAAAGAGGCACTTGAACGCCTAGAAAGAACACTGAAAGATTTTGACACGTTCACTCAATCCACCAAACTAGACAAACTTGCCAAGGATCTGAAATTCTTTGATAAAAAAATAGTGTACCCATACCTAGCGGAGGGCTACTACAAACAAGAGTCGCAAGGAAGGTACTCCACTAGGGGCCGAGGAGGTTACAGAAGGTACACTACTTTCTCAAACCCCTCTGTCAGTAGTGGATCTGAGAGTGAACAGCCCGGCACAAGTGGTGCTGCCCAACAGGAGTACCAAACTGATTTTTTAGAACAGGATCCATGGACAGAACCATGAGGCAGAGGCCGTACCTGGGGACGACCCAGGGGTCGAGGCCAACCAGCTTGGAACCAAGGCAGGGCCAGACCGGCCAAACAGGTCCAGTTCGGCCAGGAGATACACTGTCCAGTTCGGCCAGGAGATACACGGGGACATTCGGACACGCAAACAACACTACAGGTGGTGAACCCAAAGATTGAGACAAGATCAGGGAGCCCTTTGATCAACCTTTCTAACTATAACCTGACAATGGAGGAAGAGAAAATGCTTGGCAAGGGTCTATCTTTCGTACCGACAAGTCTACCGAATACATTCAACCTCAGGATTAAACTTCATCAGTTCTTTCGTAAGGTCAGACTGAAACACTACTTTAACAAAATTCCTTACCAGCCTGTGTTTAGTAATACTGGGCTTCGACCACCTTCCACTTTCACTCCACCTTCACAAATGATGCCTCAAAAGATTTTGGCTTATGAACAAGTGGTCGTGAGGGATGTTAATAAACTTCGGACAGAAAAGAAAAACACTAAGTACACCATAACTCGACAGGAACGACAGGCACTTGAGTCTTTGAAAACGAATTCTGAAATCATAATTAAACCCGCCGATAAGGGGGGAGCAATTGTCATTCAGAATAGGGAGGACTATAAGTCTGAAATTATCACACAGCTACCAGTTGAAGGTAATTACAAAAAACTGCCCACTGATCCAACAAGACAGATTGCAGCCTCTATTAAGGCTATTACTGAGGCAGCAGTACAGGAGGGTTACATTACCAAACATAAGTTTGAGTACTTAAACAACTCTCACCCTAGACTCCCAACAATATACACACTCCCTAAAGTGCATAAGCGGCTCAACAATCCCCCTGGTAGACCTATTATATCCGGCTGTGGCTCTGTGCCAGAGCCTTTATGCAAGTTCATTGATATATTTATCAAACCCATTGCAGAAGACACACCTAGCTACCTGAGAGACACAATGCAGGCGATACAACTAGTTGATGAACAATCTTACAATCAGGAACAGGACTTGTTAGTCACAATGGATATAACATCCATGTATACGAAGATCTACCAGGAGCAGCACTCAAGGTGATCAATAAAGTTCTGGATGAAAGGCCTAGACCACATAGAATCCCCACCAGTTTTTAGGTCTCGCCTTTACCATTCGGAAGGAATGGGAAATGGCGAGAATTCAAGTGCTCGAACTGATTGTGAAACCACCGCTTTTTTTCATGGCGTTTTCTTCGAGTGCACGTGGCCACAGGCACGCGCTTTTGGGCCATACACTTTCATGGCCATCTGTTCCCCAATGTCCCTCCCACCCTTCGTTTGATCTTGCCACGAGTTCAGGCTAATGGCCCTCCCCCCTCCCCAAGCACAGAGCGCGCATCGCGGCCGCACAGCACATCAAAGGGCTTCTCCCAGCGTGTGCTGTGCGGCTTCTCCTCCCCTAATTATGTGGCCGGCCTTACTTGTGTTTCCCGGCCGCTTCCCGGCCACTCTTGTATTTAATTAGCAGCAGCAGCATTTCTCCTGCGCCAGGCCACATCAAAGGCTCTGTGCCACTTTCACCCACACAGCAACACTTACAGACACGCAACGCCACTCACACCCACGCAAGCCCACTATCATCCACGCAACACCACACTCACCCACGCAACGCCACTCACCCAAGCAACACCACTCACACACGCAACGCCACTCATCCACGCAACCCCACTCATCCACGCAACCCCACTCATCCACGCAACGCCACTCATCCAAGCAACACCACTCACACACGCAACACAACTCACCCACGCAACGCCACTCACCCACGCAACGGCACTCACACACGCAATGCCACTCACACACGCAACGCCACTCACACACGCAACACAACTCACCCACGCAACGCCACTCATCCACGCAACGCCACTCACACACGCAACGCCACTCACACACAGGCAACGCCACTCACACACAGGCAACGCCACTCACACAGGCAACGCCACTCACACAGGCAACGCCACTCACACAGGCAACGCCACTCACACACGCAACGCCACTCACACACGCAACGCCACTCACCCACGCAACGCCACTCATCCACGCAACGCCACTCACACATTGTGGGTGCAGATTGTGGGTGCAGATTGTGGGTGCAGATTCAGAGTGCAGATTGTGGGTGCAGATTGTGGGTGCAGATTGTGAGTGCAGATTGTGGGTGCAGATTGTGGGTGCAGATTCAGAGTGCAGATTCAGAGTGCAGATTGTGGGTGCAGATTGTGAGTGCAGATTGTGGGTGCAGATTGTGGGTGCAGATTGTGGGTGCAGATTCAGAGTGCAGATTCAGAGTGCAGATTGTGGGTGCAGATTGTGGGTGCAGATTGTGGGTGCAGATTGTGGGTGCAGATTGTGGGTGCAGATTGTGGGTGCAGATTGTGGGTGCAGATTCAGGGTGCAGATTGTGGGTGCAGATTGTGGGTGCAGATTGTGGGTGCAGATTGTGGGTGCAGATTGTGAGTGCAGATTGTGGGTGCAGATTGTGGGTGCAGATTGTGGGTGCAGATTCAGAGTGCAGATTCAGGGTGCAGATTGTGGGTGCAGATTGTGGGTGCAGATTGTGGGTGCAGATTGTGAGTGCAGATTCAGGGTGCAGATTGTGGGTGCAGATTGTGGGTGCAGATTGTGGGTGCAGATTGTGGGTGCAGATTGTGGGTGCAGATTGTGAGTGCAGATTGTGAGTGCAGATTGTGGGTGCATATTGTGGGTGCAGATTGTGGGTGCAGATTCAGAGTGCAGATTCAGAGTGCAGATTCAGAGTGCAGATTCAGAGTGCAGATTCAGAGTGCAGATTCAGGATGCAGATTGTGGGTGCAGATTGTGGGTGCAGATTGTGGGTGCAGATTGTGGGTGCAGATTCAGAGTGCAGATTCAGAGTGCAGATTGGGGGTGCAGATTGGGGGTGCAGATTGGGGTGCAGATTGGGGGTGCAGATTGGGGGTGCAGATTGGGGGTGCAGATTCAGGGTGCAGATTGTGGGTGCAGATTAAGAGTGCAGATTCAGAGTGCAGATTCAGAGTGCAGATTCAGAGTGCAGATTGTGAGTGCAGATTGTGAGTGCAGATTGTGAGTGCAGATTGTGAGTGCAGATTCAGAGTGCAGATTCAGAGAAAACTCAGCAGCACCACCACCATTGCAATGCAATAGGTCTCGTTTTAACGCAAATTTAAGCTATAGGCCTTGTAAATGACAAAGCCTTTTATTTATGTTCCAAAAACCAGAACGCAAAAATAAAGGGCATTATCATTTACAATGCTAATAGTTCAGACTCGCGTTATTGCGAGACCTATTGCATTTCCAATGCTTGTTTAATAGATCTCCTTGAGATTGCTATGCGTAAAAACGTTTTCTATTTCAAGGGGGATTATTTTGTACAGACCAATGGAGTAGCCATGGGGGCAAGCTTTGCACCTGATTTGGCTATAATATACATGGATGCTTTTGAACATGAACATGTCCTCAATGACTGTAACCAGTACCGTGCGAATATCAGACTCTGGCGTCGATATATCGACGACCTGTTGTTGATATGGAACGGCAGTAATGAACAACTTACGTCATTTCATGTGTGGCTCAATAACAGGAACAGAGAAATTCAGTTTTCCCTTGACTATAGCAACAAGGCGATTCATTTCTTAGACATCACAATTAGGGAAGAGGAAGGCAAACTGCATACTACTCTCTTTAGAAAGTCCATTGAAAAAAACACACTGCTGAGATACTCTAGCCACCATCCTCGCAACCTCAGGGATAACCTCCCTTATGGGCAATTCCTGAGGTTACGTAGGAACGGCAGCAGAAAAATTATTTTTTTCACTGAATCAGCCATTCTAATGGAACGTCTATTGGATAGGGGATATCCGAAGAGGCTTATAAAAAAAGCAAGAAAAAGAGCATGGTTCTGCCATAGAGGACATCTTCTTGAACCAAAACCAGTGAAACCCAAAAACAATGAAAGAATGACTTGTGTTACCACTTTTAACACCCGGAGTACAGAGATAAAGCAGGTTATCAATAGCCATTGGCACCTAGTGGCAGACGAAATCGGCATGCCGGAACCCCCGATGCATGCATTCTGCAAGGGTAGGAGTGTGAGGGATTTTGTGGTCCAGTCATTCCTACCAAAAAGAAGTATGGACAATCAGACCACGCTGTGGAATATACCTCCAATAGTAGGTCACCACAAATGCGGGTCTTGCAAGGCCTGTACAATGGCAGTGGAGTTGAAAACATTTTCATACAATGAACATAGCCACGTGTTACAACACCATACCAATTGCAATACAATGGGAGTGATTTATGCTATCCTTTGCCCTTGTGGCTTCAGGTATATAGGCCAGACGGTGCAGAAAGTTAAAACACGTATTCTACAGCATTGCAGTCGAGTACACTGTAAAGTCCAGGGGGCACCCCTAGTGGAACATTTCGTGAAATTTGACTTCCCCCCTGAAAGTCTTAAGTGGTGGATAATCGAGAAGGTTACAAAAAAACCACGGGCGGTAATTTTGCTAGTATCTTAAGCACCCGTGAGTGCAAATGGATGCATATGTTGGACACAGTCAGTAGAGGTCTCAATGAATATGAAGAGGTCCCGTCCCCTACCTGACGGAAAGACAACTGTTTGTTTCTTTAGCATCATTCTCCTCCAGAAAAACGCCAGTTATACACGGAGTACCGCAGGGCTCCGCGATCAGTCCCATTCTTTTTAATATATACTTGCAGCCCCTGCTATCTATAATTAAATCTTTTGGAGTCAGCCTAGTTAACTATGCTGACGACACTCAGTTATTGTTCTCCCTAGAAGGGGAACAGGCGGTATCTCAGGATACTTTCCAGCAATGCATGCAATGCACGGCTGGCTGGCTCAGGAAAAACTCCCTCCAATTTAACAGCGGAAAAACCAAAGTGCTGTACTGCTCCTCTGCAAGGATATTTAAACCTCTACCGTGCGAATTTAAACTCACCCCTGAGGGGGAATCTATACTGCCGGTTAAGAAGGTACGCAACCTGGGGGTTTTAATCGATGACAACCTCCAGATGGAATCCCATGCTACTAAGACCGCTAATGTATGTCTCTCGTTAATTAGGCTGTTGAATTTGAATTAGATTTATAAAGCGCATAGCTACCTGAGGGCGTCCCAGCGCTGTGACTCGTCAGGTTAGATCTAGGGCAAGGTGGTTCAGGGGAACAGCCAGGTTTTCAATAGCTTACGGAAGACCAATAGATTGGTTTCCCTCCGGATGTCGAGGGGTAGGGCATTCCATAGTTTAGGGGCATTGTATGAGAAGAGACGCCCCCCCTGACCGCGCTCTTTTAATTCTGGGGACGCTAGCTAGGGAGAGGGTGTTAGATCTCAGCTGCCTGTTGACTTTATGTGGTTTGATAAGGGGTCTCAGAATAGGAGGGCCCTTGCCGTGAAGGATTTTGTGAGTGATGCATAGGGTTTTAAAGGTGATTCTTTCAGGAATTGGTAGCCAGTGTAACGAGATGAGGGCGGGTTTTGCAGAGTATCTGAGTTTAGTGCCCGTCAGCAGCCTTGCTGCTGCATTTTGGACATGTTGAAGTTTATTAATGACCAGTTTTGGGGCGCCCAGGTATAGGGCATTTCCATTGTCCAACCTTGATATGATGAGGCCCTGAATGAAAAGTTTCCTAGACTGAGGGGGTGTAAGGGGGAGTATTTTGCGTGCGATGCGCAAAAGTCCGAAGCATGTTCCAGCAGTTTTTCTAGCTTGTGTCTTGAAATTGAGGTCCTGGTCGAGCCAGATACCTAGGCTCTTTATTTCTTTTTTTGGAATGGGGGGTGTTCCCATGCAGGATGGCCACAGAAGGTTCGTGGGGGGTTTGGATGCATTACCAAGTAGTAGAATCTCTGATTTCTCCCCATTAAGTTTGAGGAGAGACTCACTCATCCATTTTGAGATGTTCGTAAGGCACGTGGCTAGGTTTTACTGACATTGAGCCGACTGGTTTAAAGAGACGACAAGTTGAGTGTCGTCGGCATACATAACTACCTTCATGCCAAAAGGTGTCACGATTTCCTCCAGAGGTGGCATGTACACATTAAAGAGTGTGGGGCTCAGGGAAGAGCCCTGAGGAACCCCACACTGCAGGGGCAATGCTCTAGAACGGACGTGTCCATCAGTGATCTCAAAGGTTCTATGCTCCAAAAAAGATTTGAGCCAGGCTAGAACAAGGCCAGTGACTCCAGCCCTACTCAGCCGGTGGATAAGAATGGCATTGTCCACTGTGTCGAAAGCGGCGCTAAGGTCCAGGAGGATCACTGCCACTGATCCCCCTGTGTCCAAGATGGATCTCGCTTCTTCGACCACTGGTATGAGGGCGGTGTCGGTTCCCTACCCTGGTCTGAATCCAGTCTGGGAAAGACGCAGAAGGCCGTTGGATTCGAGGAAGGTGGAGAGCTGTTGATTAACAGATTTCTCCGCCATCGTGCTGATTCCGGGTAAAAGGGAGATTGGTCGGTAACTGGCCAGGTCTGAGGAGTCAAGGTGAGGTTTTTTTTAGTAATGCTCTAACAGTGGCCTTTTTCCAATTGGGGGGACAATGCCTTGACCAAGGGATGAGTTTATTAGATTGATGAAGAGGGGAATCACAGTGGGGGTTACCAGTTTAAGTTTATTAATGGGTGCCGGGTCAGTCGGTGATCCACTCTTGATGGAATTGAAAATTGTGAGAAAAGTCTCCTTGGTTAGCTTGGAAAAGGAATCAAGGCAAGGAGTGTCTGGTGCAGGGGCAGGTGACGGGAAATCAGGGGAGTGATTACCGGTAGGGAGTGTTTTTAGGATGGTAAGGATCTTCGTGGAGAAGAACTCGGCCAACTGATTGCATCTTAGACCAGAGGGGTCAGTAATCGGTTGTGGATCTGGGACTTTCATCAGTGATCTGATGATACGGTACGTTTCCCTTGAGGAATTGGCAGCAGCTTGAAATTTTCCTTCAAAGAAGGCGGCTCTGGTATTTTTTAGGCTGGCTTTATAGAACCTCAAGGTTGATTTATAATCTCTTTTGCTCTTGGTAGACCAGTCCTTCCTCCATAGACGTTCCAGTTTTTTACATTGTTTTCTTAGGTCACGCAACTCTGGCGTGAACCAGGGGGATTTCAATGCTCCACTTTTATTGGGTAGAGGTGTTTTTGGGAGGACTAGGTCTAGGGATTTTCCGATCCAGGTGGTAAGTTGCTGGTCAGCTAGGACTGGATCCGAGTCTAGGGCTGGTATGGTGGCTTCAAGATTCTGTGTCCCGTCTTTTATATTTAATTTCGACCATGGGCGGGATGGGAGTGGAGAGGGGGGTGTATCTGGGGTTTCAGTGTTAATTTGATACTTAAAAGGGATTAGATAGTGGTCTGACCAGGGGATAGGGAGGGGCTCATCTGAGTCTAATTCGGGGATGTTCGAAAAGACAGGGTCCAAGAGATGGCCTTTAACGTGAGTGGACCGGTGATTTTTCAGGTGAAAGTTATAGGAAGCAAGATCTAGCATTAAATCTCCAGCCATTTTGTCTGTTAGGTCGTCGAAATGGATGTTTAGATCTCCCAGTATGGTAAAGTTGGGGGACACACAGGCATAGGAGGTGGTGGCTTCCAGCAGAGAGCTGCAAAACTGTCTTTGTGCTCCTGGAGGACGGTAGACAAGGATGCCAGAGAAAGATTTTAACGGGGAAAGCTGGATGGAGAAGTATACATTTTCACAGTCCTGAACAGGGCTTTCTAAAAAATGGCAGGACAGGTGATCTTTATAGATAATCGCAACGCCCCCTCCTATTCCAGAGAGTCTGTCATGTCGTTGGATTAGGTAGCCTGGCGGGAGTGCTTGAACTAATTCTGGTTCTGATGCTGAGGACAACCAAGTTTCAGTCAAAAATAGGGCCTCTAGCTCAGAATCTTGAAGAAGCAAATTTATTTCGATACTATGCTTGGGTAGGGACCTGCCGTTAAGCAGAGCCATCTAAACCCAGTATTTCTTAGGTGTGGTAACTGGTGTTAGGGAATAAGCACAGTAAGAGCAATTTATTTGCCACTCTTCTAAAGAGATCGAGTGCAACCATGGTGTAGGAGTCGTTTGTCTGAGCTGGAGGAGGGTTTTTCGTGCATAAATAATAGGGGCTATAGGGGGTGGTATATAGGATCTGGGCCCCTGGCCCGGTCTGGCTCGGACGGGCGCAGACGGGCTTGCCTTTGGCGAGCGCCGTCGGCGCGACCGCTGCGCGTCCTGGGGAGTGTGGCCATTTATGCGATGAATTTGGCGGGAGGGGCGAGCAACTAGTCTGCCGACCCACTCCTCAGCCAAGATGGCGACCACCCACCTGACAACAGCACCTACTCGGCTGCGTCGGTGGAATGAGGTGCGTGAAGCGCGTGAGGGTAAGTGCAAGCACAAACACGCTAGGGGGTTTCACAGCATCAATTTTAAAAGTTACGATTCAAATTTTAACAACACGAACAAAGTTACCTCCCCGGCTTCCGCCTCAGGGATCGCCAGTTAGATATCCTTGAGGTGGAAGCCGGGGAGGTAACTCTGTTCGTGTTTTTAAAATTGGAATCGTAACTTTTAAAATTGATGTTGTAAAACCCCCTAGCGTGTTTGTGCTTGCACTTACCCTCACGCGCTTCACGCGCCTTATTCCACCGACGCAGCCGAGTAGGTGCTGTTGTCAGGTGGGTGGTCGCCATCTTGGCTGAGGAGTGGGTCGGCAGACTAGTTGCTCGCCCCTCATGCCAAATTCAGTCGCATAAAAGCCGCGCTGACTCTTACGCGCAAGACTCGCCAGTTAGATATCCCTGAGGCGGAAGCCGGGGAGGTAACTCTGTTCGTGTTTTTAAAATTGGAATCGTAACTTTTAAAATTGATGTTGTGAAACCCCCTAGCGTGTTTGTGCTTGCACTTACCCTCACGCGCTTCACGTACTTCACGCGCCTCATTCCATCGACGCAGCCGAGTAGGTGCTGTTGTCAGGTGGGTGGTCGCCATCTTGGCTGAGGAGTGGGTCGGCAGACTAGTTGCTCGCCCCTCCTGCCAAATTCAGCCGCATAAAAGCAGCGCTGACTCTTACGCGCAAGACTCGCCAGTTAGATATCCCTGAGGCGGAAGCCGGGGAGGTAACTCTGTTCGTGTTTTTAAAATTGGAACCGTAACTTGTACAATTGATGTTGTGAAACCCCCTAGCGTGTTAGTGCTTGCACTTACCCTCACGCGCTTCACGCACCTCACGCGCCTTATTCCACCGACGCAGCCGAGTAGGTGCTGTTGTCAGGTGGGTGGTCGCCATCTTGGCTGAGGAGTGGGTCGGCAGACTAGTTGCTCGCCCCTCATGTCAAATTCAGCCGCATAAAAGCCACGCTGACTCTTACGCGCAAGACTCGCCAGTTAGATATCCCTGAGGCGGAAGCCGGGGAGGTAACTCTGTTCGTGTTTTTAAAATTGGAACTGTAACTTGTAAAATTGATGTTGTGAAACCCCCTAGCGTGTTAGTGCTTGCACTTACCCTCACGCGCTTCACGCACCTCACGCGCCTTATTCCACCGACGCAGCCGAGTAGGTGCTGTTGTCAGGTGGGTGGTCGCCATCTTGGCTGAGGAGTGGGTCGGCAGACTAGTTGCTCGCCCCTCATGTCAAATTCAGCCGCATAAAAGCCACGCTGACTCTTACGCGCAAGACTCGCCAGTTAGATATCCCTGAGGCGGAAGCCGGGGAGGTAACTCTGTTCGTGTTTTTAAAATTGGAACTGTAACTTGTAAAATTGATGTTGTGAAACCCCCTAGCGTGTTAGTGCTTGCACTTACCCTCACGCGCTTCACGCACCTCACGCGCCTTATTCCACCGACGCAGCCGAGTAGGTGCTGTTGTCAGGTGGGTGGTCGCCATCTTGGCTGAGGAGTGGGTCGGCAGACTAGTTGCTCGCCCCTCCCGCCAAATTCACCTGCATAAAAGCCGCGCTGACTCTTACGCGCAAGACTCGCCAGTTAGATATCCCTGAGGCGGAAGCCGGGGAGGTAACTCTGTTCGTGTTTTTAAAATTCGAATCGTAACTTTTAAAATTGATGTTGTGAAACCCCCTAGCGTGTTTGTGCTTGCACTTACCCTCACGCGCTTCACGCACCTCACGCGCCTTATTCCACCGACGCAGCCGAATAGGTGCTGTTGTCAGGTGGGTGGTCGCCATCTTGGCTGAGGAGTGGGTCGGCAGACTAGTTGCTCGCCCCTCCCGCCAAATTCACCCGCATAAAAGCTGCGCTGACTCTTACGTGCAAGACTCGCCACGATCACTGATGGTAAGGAGCAGCGTGCTAAGCAGGCTGGATTATTGTATTTCCCTGTATGCAGGTGCCCCACTCTATATCATTCAGGGTCTGCAAAGAATACAATTCGCAGCGGCAAAATTAGCACTCAGCAGGCCGCGAAGCTCATCTTCCACCATGGCTGTGAGAGAGCTGCACTGGCTCCCCCTTAAGGAAAGGGTCCAGTTTAAATCTTTATGTCTGATCTTCAGAGCAGTGCATAAGTTAGGACCTATCGATCTGCAGGAAAAGTTCAGGTGGTACCAACCTAAGAGGCACCTTCGCTCCTCCAGTGCTGGCCTTCTGGCAGTCTCTAGGGTCAAACGGGCCAGAGCAGGAGGGAGGGCTTTCAGCGTCGTGGGTGCACGCCTCTGGAACGAACTCCCCCTGAACTTGAAACTAGCAGCTACTCTATCAGAATTCCGGAAGAGCCTTAAAACCTGGCTCTTCCCTAAAACTTAATTCTCTGCCTCCTATATTTTTGGCTATGCCTTTTTCCATCTAGGTCCCTATCTTCATTCAGAAGCGCCAGGATGCCCGTAGGGCAACAGTCAGCGCTATATAAGTATCTAATCAATCAATCAATCAATCAATCAGACAAATGGCCTCCCTTCATAACTGTTGATACAATGTACGTATATATGCTCAATGTTACATACTTTCCTATGTACTGTTAAAGCTTCCTTACATCCGCCAGGCAATTTGTCACTGCTATGTTTCAACAAGCTGATATGACTCTATGAGTATGTTTGTTTTACTACCATGTCCCCTGGCGTTATTTTGTCCCGGATGCAAAGGTCTTTAGGATTACAGGGCCCTGTGATCATGCTTTCTCATTTATTAAATGTTATGTTGTCACACCTATGTGACATTTATTAGAATGTGGGACTCGAATAGTCGAATATGTAGACTTTGCCTGCATGATGTAGTGTGTTTTGGCCTGTCGTCTTACACATGCATATTAGCATTTCAATAATGTAATATATACCTGTGAGATCATGCATCTTATACATAGACGTAGAGATTTATCAAGCTAAATAATTACTTCCAACACCCTCTGCCTTGCATGATGTAATGTATGTTGAGCCTTCATCTTACACATGCCTATGAGCATTTTTCTTTTGTAAACTATCAATGTAATATATGCTTTTGAGATCAGGTTTTCATACATAGACCGAGAGATGTATCATGCTAAGGAATTACTCGAACATTTATTGTCTGACTGTGTCCTCTTTATTCTATGTCACACGCTAAAATCTCGAGCACGCTTGCTTGCCTTATCTCTCTCTCCTGACGGCACGCTTTTGCCGCGAGTATACATACAGTTTTTAGGTTTCGACCTGGCGAAAGGAGCACGAAGTGCTCCTCCCAGGCCGAAAACTTTTGTAAACAGTATGGATGTTCGGCACCGCCTCTGTTTGCCATTGGCTAGCTCCATAAATGGACGCTAGCCATTGGCAAACAGAGGCGTCCGTCAAATCCCGAGGCGATTGGTGGGCATTCCGGCAATTTTTTTCTCATCCTGCCTCTTTTCTGACATCATGTGGCTGTGGGCGTGTTTTTTTTTTTTTTTTGTCCCGTGATGTTTTCGTCATTTTTAAAGTGCCTTTAGCCGGAGTGGTTGGCGAGAGCTGCTAAGCGCTTTTGTTAGAACTGATGGGAGAGTATGTGCCTCGAAGTCGGTCTCACTAAAGAGGAGCAAGGACGCGCTTGGCGGAACAACTCACTGGGCGCTAGGCCGCTGATCCACAGCCCTCAGCAGATGGTCTTAAAGAGTATCCGGTTTAGGACCGTTCTCCCAGGGTTAGAATCCGTGCTGTGCTGTAGTAGTGTAACACTGCTATGCACTTGTGGTTGGATTTCCAGCCTGTGTTCCGCGATTCTTGGAAATTCACTCGGTCTCATTCTGTGTTTTGGAATGAGGTAACCCTGTCTCTGCCCTTTGGATTGTGCGATTAGCACATTCTGTTGTTCTTGTGATTTGTCCAAGTCACTTTTTTGTTCTTGCACAGCAGTCGAAAGAACATGATGTACAGTAATAAGAGCCGAGGTGAAACGCGTTGTAGGAGCCGCTGATGTAAGGTTTGGGTCTGCCCTCTGCATCAGGAGCTGCCTGCTGACGTCAGCCGGTCAGACGCGCGCTTAGGGTGGAGGCAGCTATGATTGGGCAAGAAGGACGTAGGGCCCAGCTCTCTGAAAAGAACTTAGACAATGGGGTGGGGGTGGGGGTGGGGGTGTTGTTCGGTGAGAAAGGTACTGGTAAGAAGAAAACACCCTATTCACTTCATGTTTGTGATTTCAAGATAGGGAATTTGTGACCAGCAACAAATTTCCGAGTCCAGCCTTCATTTTCTGTGACTTTAATATAGTCATATACGCAAAGTAATATATCGGAGCTGCTTACAATTTTGTTTCTACATAGAATGCCTCGGTTCTTTCCAGAGTATAAATTGAGTAATAGGTTTGGTTTGAAGAACCAGGCCTAATTGCGCTCTGCGTTGTCGTCAAGGCAAGGAGCCGGAGGAGCCGTCCGCAGGAGATGACTGCACTTACACAGCCTGAGAGGATGGTCGAAGATCTGGACACCCTGTCAACGAAGTGGGCCTGCAAGGGGCTACCTTTAGAACAAAACGTAAAATCTGCGGTTTTTAGTTCATCCTCAACATTCCACATTATCCAGGGGTGCTTAGAAGCACAGTGTTTAGTGTTATGCTGTACAGCCCCCTCAAACAGTATGACTTTTGCCTTCTTCAAAATGACGATGGATGAATTAGAACTGTTTTTTGGAAATGTAGCCATCATTTCTCAATGGTTCTTGGAAGCAGATTAGTTTGTGTTCTGTTTAAAATAACTGAAAGACACTTTAGTAATCTATGATTTGACGGCGTGGTTGCTTCTCATCATGGCAGAAGTTACGTGGGACCGGTGGATAGTTGGAAAAGAATAAGCATGTCTAGATTGCTAATCCAGTGTTTTTTTGAAGAGCAAAAATGCCGTCATAATCGAAGGAGTTGCGGAGTACAGCAAGAGAGATGAGACAATAATTGATACTCACATCTGCAGATGCACTACCGACTTACATTTTATTTTTTATATCCAGCATTCAACTTCTGAGCATGTTCTTGATTCGATATCGTAGTTAGGAAATATTCTCGTAGTTGTGCCGATTGGCCGTATGCAAGCGCTTTCCGAAAGCCTGCATCATCGTAAAGTCCGCTCCAGGGGCGAAACAAAGGCCGCCAACCTGCATTTCTGGGGTATATGAGCAATTTTAGGGGCCTCATCACAATTTGCATTACGCCACTGGGCAGCTCAGTGGACAAATGCACCCACTGCAGATATGGGCAAATTACCGGTTCCCATCCTGTCTATGCAGTCTTTCAGCTTTCCAAGGGTGTATGAATGAGTGCTAACGAGTAAGTACAATTAACAGGTATTATCCTAGCGCTTTTAGCCTGTTGTGACCATGACACATAGATCATCAACCTGTGTACACATACGGTGAGGGAGAGTAAAGTGTTCAAATCCCAGAATGCCTGATACAGCCACGCGCCCTTCCGAGGTTGGTAAAGTGAGTAAATATTCATTGGGCAATAGTAACATATGTTATTCCCAGTGCTTAGAAGCAGCGGGCGAGAGGTATGAAGCGCTGTACTAAACAAGTTATTAATATTACTAATGTCCGTCTCCAAGAGAACCCACCGGCCTCCGCGCCCCACCCCCCCCCCCCCTTCCATCCCTCGACGTTAATGGCTCAGCTGTCCAGCCATGTTCACGGCTCTCAGGGCCGGTTGACCCCGATGGCCTGTCTTCAGTGGTGTGCGGTACCCTGAAGTACAGCTCGAGCTGCTACGGGTGAAGTGAAGGCAAACCACCTGATATCTGCGGCCACCGAGCAGCGCTAAAATTGAGCTCAGTCCGGAGATATCCCTGCGCCGCTCGTTTTCCATTGCAAGCTTCGTACAGAGAGACAAGGTCATCAAGTGCATGTATTTTTGCTTCCGCGCCATTCTGTAGGTCTGGTATGCTGCAAGAGGATTACCACTGCCAGAAAACCAGTCCCCCTCATCCAAGTAAGTTTGCTTCTTAAGAGATTTGGTCTGTCAGCTAGTCATAAAGCTTATCCCTCCCACAACACTGGGAATCCGTAGTTTATTACACTCTGCGTATCTGCATATATGATTTATGCTATGGCATTTTTGTACTTGGTTTAACGAAAGCTATTTAACCAAAACCACAGGGTGCAAGAGTTAAAATGTGTGCAAATGTGACATTTGCACTGTAGTAATAACTATGTGGATGTGTGCACGTTTATTAGTAGAATTGTTGTACATTTTTGGCCATATTTATTTTCACCGCTGTGACATAAAATAAATGTGGCCCAATAACACTTTATTTAGAGTAACCTTATTAATAAATATGTATTTACATATTTGTTGCTACAGTGCAAAGGTCACATTCGTTTTATTTTTTTTACCACAGTACATTCCTGGGAGAGAATAAAAGTGACACGTGGAAATGCTTGAATTACTCTAAATCACTAGCAGTGCATTCCATGCTATCGTTTTAGCTCATCACTATCATTTCAGAAAGAACCAATCACTTGGGCCTTGGTTTTGTTCCTCGTTCCCCCCCCCCCATTTCTGTGTGTGTGTTTGTGCTCTGTGTGTGTGTGCAAATGCAATAGGTCTCGCATTTGTGAGAGATTAAGCTATTGGCATTGTAAATGACAATGCCATTTATTTATCTGTTTTCAAAACCATCACATAAAT
This sequence comes from Lissotriton helveticus, assembly GCF_964261635.1. Classification (NCBI taxonomy): domain Eukaryota; kingdom Metazoa; phylum Chordata; class Amphibia; order Caudata; family Salamandridae; genus Lissotriton; species Lissotriton helveticus. The sequence goes on along the minus strand of NC_136063.1, from coordinate 1,739,377,543 downwards.
ACAAAATTTGTCATTTACAATGCCAATAGCTCTAACTTTTACAAAGGCGAAACCGTTGCATTGTAAATGCTTGTTTACTATGGACTTTGATTTTGAAGCACAGAGCGTAGATGCTCTCTCTTGAGAGACTATTATTCTGATGCTGCGTGCGCGTTGCACGTCTCCTGGAAGCGTGCACGCCACGCACAAGGCGTATATCTTCTACAACGCTACTACCCTCGGGTTGTCTGCAGCGATGGCACCCGTTTAGGAGGTCTCGTGTGTCAATTACAGGTATGAGGATTGATTTTTCTTGCAGAGAGCAATGAGGTTATTGCTATGTATATCGATAGTTATGGACAACAGTTAATCAGTCCCTTTGGCTTCATTTTTCAGCACCACACCTTGGAATTAAAGGACTGGCGTTTTTCTGCTATAAACAATTATAAATTACTATTGCTCTCTTGGGTTGCCAGAATCGAGAATCACCGTTGGGTGAGTGTGTTTCTGAATTCTAGGTGTGCTTACACGTTGTATTTATGTCAAATCTAAGTTGTTTTGTTTTGTATGCTGGGCAATACATTTATTTTGCCACATGTTCTTGTCTCTAGTGAATTAGATACATTTCCTGCTTGTGACCTCTCCACTAAGGGATGAGTGAGAGATCAGGTGTTTGATTTTGGAACACTGGAGCACACCATTAATTAGTGAGTGCTTTTGTCTTATTATTTGGAATATGCACAAAGGAATTGTGCATTATGCAGATCTCAAGTGCCAGTAATTGGTTTACGGGTACTTAGCCCCATGCTTTTTTTGTCTTTAGGTGGCCACCCTCACTGTTGGGGCGCTTTTTAGGTAAAGTACGCAACTCTTTGACTGGGTGTTCTTAATATTTCTAATCCTTAGATATTAGTTGTTTGATTCTCTACATGGTTTTCTCCCAGGTCCCCCTACCTTCTGTCCGTCCTGTGGAAGACCCGTATCTGAGGTGTTGATACTCCCTCCACAGCGCTAGGGTCGAAACGTCGACGACCCCACCCCCCCCTTTTCTTGATGCCTGCACCTCTTCCCCCTTCTTTTGAAAGACTATAATCAAACGGTATGATTGATATACGTGGGGCAGGCTCAACACTAAGGGAATATAACCTTAGTCTTTGTCATAACCATTGGATTATCTTTTTTATTTATTAATTTCTCTCTCTTTGACTTGAGCACACATCTTTGCACTTTCTACTGCACCTGGCAGAACTCCCCCAACCTCTGGGTTTTTATAAATATGTATATATGAATATGAAATAAATTGCAAATTTTTTATTGCCTTACAGAACTCCGTGTCATAATATCTGTTCTGGGTATTTTTGATAAGACCGCAAACGCATTTGGCTTGTTGTTTTTCTTCCTTCTTTCTTTCAGGATTAAGTCCTACAAAGATTACTCAGATTCAAAAATGAATATTACATTTAAATGTGTTACATAAATTGTGTTTAGGACCACTTTGTTTTCTATACTATACGATACCCAGGTCCTTTGACTTTCTCTGGGTTATACCCCATTTTCTTAATGGCCGCTTAACTTCGGCCCAGCTGGAGGTGAAAAAAAGCTGCCTCGCTGCCCGCACGCTGTTGCTGGTAATCGAAAGCAGACAATGTGCAGGCGCTGCTGATTGTGTCCTGGTGTTTGAAAATTACACCAGGATAAATTTAGCACATATCTGTGGGTCCCAAACTTCTTGCCGCGAGGACAGCGTCCACCCTGTGAAAGGAGTGGGTGGACGCCGTGTACCTGGGTGTACTCCTGGTTTGTGCCCTGCCGGAAGTCATGAGTTCGAAACCTGGCAAGCTAGGCTCTGTCGTCTATCCTTTTGAGCTTGCTCCATAGAGTATCATACTTACTTTACAGCACATAGGATTACCAGCAGGATGATATAGAGTGCTATATTTAAAATAAAACATTTTTACTTGCAGAAATCGGGTGCAACCTGAGTTATTTACATAGATTATGTTGCAATGTTTTGGGCACACCCTCTTACCATATGTCCTCCGGTGAACCTTTTTATCCGACTGAGAGGAGAGGAGAGTTAACATTACATCAATCAGATCAATTAACATTGTAACCCATTTGACTACACAATAAGGACCAAGAATCAGTAACTAAGGTTAAGGACTTTTATTACAAATTAGTCATCACGTTAAGGTACACGAATGTCAGTACCATGCTATAAAGATACAGAATAACAACCTCCTAAAGAAGTTTAAGCAACTAGTATCAAGCAAACAAGAAGTTCAGTCACATCAACACAAAAGCTTAACATTAAAATCTGGTGCTCAGAGTAGAGTTTTCGATCCTCTCTTCTGTACATGAGTTAATCTAGAATAGTCTAAGTTAAAGTCCAAACTAAGAGGATGGTTCATTAGTCTAAGGAATCTCAAAATTCAGGAACTGCAGACAAATAGAAAAATCTAGGGGGCATATTATCAAGACAATTATCGCCGCTTTAGCTGCTATTTTCGGCCAAAAAGCGGCTATAATCCTAACGCGATACTAACAAAGACACGCTAACAGGCTTTAGCGTGTGTTTCCTTGTGTCATCACCCATTTCACTAACTCCTTGCATGTCATCGCTAATGAGATGCAAAGTAGGCGTTCCTCACATTCACTACATGGCAAAACATCGATAACGCAGCTTCGCCGCTATTAACAAGCATGCCCGATACCTGCGTTGCGACTATGAAAGTCGCAACGCGGCCAAGTAACGCTGGATTCTAACGTCAGGTAAATTTCTGACTTAGCCATATTGCCCTATGGGAGGTGGATTGCCAGGCTAAATCCACCATAGCTTATTAGCAAGGAATTCCCTATTGCTGACATTTTATCGCTGGATTACCAGCGATATTCCAGCATTGCGCCGCTATCGCTGGAAGTTTTATCGCTTTGGAGATAGCCGTTGATAATAACACGCTATCTCAGCGATAAAATCCGGCTATAACTTTAATCACGCTAAGTGCGCTTAGCGATATCGATCGGCCAGTTGCTAATATGCGCCTAGGTAAGTACAAGTTAGAAAAATGAATTAAAGGAAGGAAATGAAGTAGGGGGAGGTGCCAGCATTTCAGATGCTCAGTCAAGAGCCTTCTTGAGTCAGAAGACTTTTGAGTGTCTAGCCTAAGCCACACTCAGCAAGAATCAAACGGAATAAGCATAGAGAACTAAACCTCTCAAACGACAAGAAAAAGTTCTCTCTCATCAAGCAGTGCAGACTCCAGTTATTCACACCAAAATCATTCAGGTAACACCCCTCTGTTCGCACCATCAGGGGTTCCATTGTCCTTTTTCCATTCTCACGTTGTAAACTGAAACATCAGCAAACTATCCCACACTGAACATGGGAACATAGCCCTTGCTCCACCAAACCCATGTGGTAACAATGCTAAATAGGACTCTTCAGTTAACGCTCTGGCCCTTTATGTTGTTTCGTCAAGGTCTTCTTCTTAAGATCTCTCTCTATCACTAATACAGTGTTGTATCTATTCTCAATCTAACAATGCGCATGACTACCTGCAATGGAAAAGTCATGTCAGCTGAAACAGAAAACATTATTTTATGCAGAATGGAAAGAAGGCCTAGTTAAGGGCAAGTTAAACTATTAAATCAATGGTGCACATTTAATGTGAGTGTGCACATATAAGCACAAATGAATAGAACTTGTCAGCATATTGGATTGATACTGCAAGTGGCATACAGTAAATCTTTTAATAATAATCATGTGTAAGTATGCCAAAGAACTACATGTTATAATGAAATATATGTGTAACCTTAGTGCACACATAAATCCATTATCATTTCTAGAGTAATTACATTCTACATATGTGAGGGTGGTTTCTAATCACCTAAACAATACATTTCGTTTAGTGTGTTAAGGTACACATTTAGGTATGAATTCTCTAATTCGGTAAGTGGTTTTATTTCTTTTTTCTTTTAAGTTAACATATCCCGTTGTATGAAAAGTTCTCCGACCCCTACCCGCCTCTCCCCACTGCTCTTACCTGTGGCGGCCGCTTTAGGTTATGTATTTGTGATGTATAAAGGTGGGGTCAAAATTAAGTTGGCCGCTCTTAGCGGAAGCTGAACGAACTCTGGGATTAGCGCCGGACTTCAAGGACCAAGTGCCCTCAGCCCACAACCACCTGGGCTCCTCCTGAACCTGCTTGCCGTGATAAAGCCACTCCCAGCCCCCGCTTCGCGGGAGCAGCTCTTAGCGGAAGCTGAACGAACTCTGGGATTAGCGCTGGACTTCAAGGACCAAGTGCCCTCAGCCCACAACCACCTGGGCTCCTCCTCTACCTGACTACAGCCTATAAACACCGGCCACGCCCCGCAAATCGCGGGACAAGCACCGGGCAAAGCTCGGGCCAAGGGCGGGCCCGTTTGAGCCCGTTCGAAGCCGGAAAGGCTGGGCTGGGCCTCCCCTCCAACGTTGGAGATTGGACACAGTCAGTAAGTTCATAAACCTTTATTTCTGGCACTTAAACTCTCCGGTTCTGGCGTGTTGTAGTAACTGCTATCACCCTGTCATGGCTAGTCGTTCAGGAAGGGGGAAGAAGACTACTTATGGAGGCTCCGTGGCTGGAACATTAGACCAATTTATTGTAAGAGCCACATCAGTATTAGCCTGTGAAATAGACCTGACTGAGCGACACCTCTCCCTAGACCCGGCCTTCAATAAAAGGTCCTCTTTGGGCAATATTGTACTGTCTCTCACCCCTGATCGACATACAAATATAAATGCTCTAGATGATTTAGCAGCTACAATAAGTCGGAATAATGATATAACAACAGCGGATATAACGAATAGCACGATTGATGGGCCATCCAACACGCAGATCATCAACACTACCACTAACGTAGCGACCAGTTTGTGTGAAGGGGTATCTACCCGTGCATCAACGCTGGCTGCAACTAGGGCTATACTACCCTTAGCATACCACAAATCGGGAGCAATACCAAAAAGGAAGAATGGGAGGGGTGCCAAAAAGGGAAAACAGCAAGAGATAGTTAAAGCTAAAAACAGTGACACTTTGACATCTGCTGTACAAATTACTCCTGAATCAGACACACCGAGACTAAGTACTCTACCTGCAAATATGTCTGCTGGCACGACTGTCATATTGAACGAAGGGTTTTGGGTAAAAGTTGGTGGAATTTTAACGTCCTCTATGAAGCCCATTATGGACAGACTAAAACTCATCGAAAAGAGACTAAAGAAAGTCGAGCAATTGACTCTGTCTAATCTCGAGCTTAACAAGAAGAAACACCTATTAGCTCCAAAGGTGATACAAGATAAACTCCTCCCACAAAATATCATAGGAAATGTTCTGGCCCCGGCTTCTACGCCCCAAACACCGGTGCTTGATTCCACGAAAGCCACCTTACGGAAGAATGTCGAAGGCGGGTTGGGCCCCAAGAATACTGCAATTACTCAAGAAAAAATTGACACACCAAAGGGAAAGATTGCACTAAATCAGATGGTGGGAGATGGCCTCACTGAAGCCCGTCTGGGGGGCGGGTATGGAAATAGTGTAAATGATGATCACGGGTGTCCCCTACCGACTATAGACTTGCCACCAGAATACATCCCCTATGTTGTTGTCTTGACATGGGTCCCTGCTTTAGGGAAGGGAAATGTGGAATCATTCGTAGAACTGAAAAACAAAACCACTCATTGGCTTAATGCCAATAGACCTTTACCTTCTCATATCCATAGTAAAATTCTGTTCGTACGTAGAGTTAGCTGGGTGGGAAGGAGCAGGAAAAACATATTAGGGGACTGTATTATTATAAATTTCAAAGAAACGCAAACAGTCCGACATATCTGTGACAAGTGGCCTTATATGTCGAAATCAAGAATTCAATCTCTTGATCTCACCCACTTTTACAATGCCCAGACATACAGAACAAACTATGCCCCACAGGGAAGTACTTTAGGAGGGAATCCCAGAGTGAACCACGTCAGAAATGATTCTGAATTCGAGGGCTATGGCCTGGAACTGGTTTCCCAACCAGTAACAGGTATAGCGCACTCGAAATGGTGGATTGACTTACACCGAATACCCCCATTATTAAGAGAATTTGGTTAATGGTCAGAGAGGAAGACGCCACAAACCACCTCTGTGAAAAAAATAAATCTTTTAATACGGACTTAGGAGGGCCTGAAATTTACTCTCCTCAGAGCCCTGATGGTGCCATGGAAAAATTGACTTACCCCAGTGTTGTCATAGAAAATACCCAACATACACTAAACAAGGATAACCTCCCTTATAAGAAGTATATGATCCCAAAAATAGTAGCAAGGGAAAAACCTCTGGATATTAATCAACAAGATAGAGTAAATAATCTGTATCCACCGGTACGGCATATTAAAAGTGGAAGCCTACCGGGAGTTGTCCTTCCATAGACAACTGATAGTGTAAGTATTACCAATACAGATTTGGGTAAGAGTATCAAATTGATGTCCTGGAACATCGCGGGGCTGTCTGCTAGGACAAGGGACCCTGGCTGTATATCTTTTATGCAGGATTTTTCAATTATTTGCCAACAGGAATGCTGGGCAAAGGAGGCCATACACATCAATGGCTACCGTACTTTTCATACTTCTGTCACACGGTCGTTAAGGGGAAGGAATAAAGGGGGACTTTGTACCTATGTGTCAAATCGCCTAAATGATTTGATAGTAAAATCTGATACAAAGTTCGAACATTATCAGATACTGCAGATGACCGTTAAGGGTTGCCAAAAAATACTTCGGATACATTTTTACAATAATATCCCGAGACCAGAAGTAAGTAAGATTCTAGAGGTTATATGCCAAAAGCTCAAGAACATAGAAGAAAAACAGCATGGGGACACGTGTTATATGGGTGGGGGACTTCAATTGCTTTTTATGCCCGCATAGTCACCTGGGCATTTGTGGTCTGGGTCAAGGAAGAGATGACCCCTGTACACATTTTTCCCACACAACCCTGGGCAATTACCTCAATGATGTGATTTTCCAATTAGATTTGGGCTTTGCTAACGAATTGTGTTCTCCCTCGATCCCTTTTGAGCCCACATTCATAGGAAGGGGATGTAACTCTGTAATAGAGTTTGCCCTGATATCTAATAGATACTCATTCCATGCCCTTACCTATAAAACGTGCGATATGGCAATGAGTAATCACTTCCCTAATAGCCTATACCTCTCTTTTGCAGGACGTAACAAAAAAACCCTAATATAATGGAAACACTATATAGCTATAAACGAAACCTTGCAAAGGCGAATGGTTATGCTATAAAATGGAATAAAGTAGAGCCTGTGGCCTTTTTTGAAACCCTTATTTCCAAAAAATATAAGGATTTCGAGACCTGTTTAACTGTGACTGGCGAATGTGCTCTAGTCAGTGAGGCCTTCCTTAAAATTGTGGATGAAATACGCAAACTTCTTACAGGGCCACTAAAACAGGGTAAATCTAAGACGTTGGGATGGTTTGACTCGGATTGCAGTAAGGCCCACGCTCACTTACTGATGATGACTTACTTTGACCTCCTTGTAAAACAGAAGACTCCGGCGAAATGTACGGAAATAGGCTCTGTTCGTCGTAAACCAGATTGGATACATGCCCTTACCCGGCCCGATCTTTTGGAGAAATTAAGAGTCAGCAAACCCGCATTAATAGGTCACACTCTGACAGATAATCAGCACTTCTGTGAGTGGCTGGCAACATTTGGTTCATCCTTGGACCTAACGAAGAAAACTAAAAAGTCAAGTTGCACTAAAAACAGAAAAAGAGTGCTCCATGGTTTTCATTATCCTTAAAAACAGAGTTAGGAGGGGTGAGGTCACTTGAGCGGAGGTGGCGAAGGAATTACGAGGCGGTCGCCCGTGATACATATAAATTGGCACGTAGGAACTACCATGCCGCAATCAAATCGGCAAAAAAAGCATATTACCTAGAGGTCCTCTCCTCTTCTGGCAAGGGACATAAGGAGATTTTTAAGATAGTTAATAGTTTTACCAATCCCATAGCACTCCCTCAGAAAATTCCCCCCTCTCTCCCGCTTTGTAACACCATAGCTAATTACTTTGAGAAGAAAATCTTAGACATTGTAAAGGATTTTCCTCCTGTGCTACCCTCCCTGACGAATGCAGAAAAAATGAGGATGGGTATTGTGACAATCAACACCCCTCGTTTTGACTCATTTGCGCCTATTTCTCTGGAGGATTCATATCAGGCCATCTTAGCAATTAAATCTGGATCTCCATTTGATCCTTGTCCGCCTATGGTTTTGCGGGCATTGGTAGAGGATATAAATCCAACCATTAATAGTATTATTAATTCCTCACTAGCTATGGCAGCAATCCCAGATGATTGGAAACGCGCAGCGGTCATGCCACTTCAGAAAAAAGCCCTACCAGATCCAACCACTCTTTCCAACCTGCGTCCTATTTCCCTACTCCCTGCGGTGTTTAAGTTGACGGAGAAATTCGTTAATAACCAACTTACGAGTTTTCTTGAGGAGAATGACATCCTACACACCGATCAATCAGGGTTTCGATCCAAACATTCGACTGAATCTGCCCTCTTGTTTACGGCAGAGACTTTACGAATGGCAATGGACCAAGGGAAGAAGGCCGTCTTGATTTTACTCGATCTATCGGCGGCCTTCGATACGGTCTTTCACACGATCCTGGTAGACCGCTTGAGTAACGCAGGTATAGGAGGAGTGGTGTTGGCTTGGCTTACAAACTTCCTCACCCAGAGACGTCAGGTTACGGTATTAGGCGACTTCAAATCTGAAGAAAAAGTCATCAGCTCAGGGGTCCCACAGGGCTCTAGTTTGAGGCCTGTACTCTTCAATCTTTATATGGTACCCCTGATTGAGCTAATCGCCTCTTACCAGATTAGTACTATATCGTACGCTGACGACACGCAGCTGATCCTGGTGCTGGACAGAGAGCTGCCTGGTGCAGAGGAAAACCTGAAAAATTGTCGTACGGCTACATTTGAGTGGATGAATAACAATCACCTCAAATGTAACTCAGGGAAGACAGAAATATTACCTTTTGGGTCTCAGAATCTGTTTTCCCCTAAGCAATGGTGGCCTGAGGATGCGGAAGCTCCCCCTAATACTATCTCCTCTGCGCGAAACCTGGGCATCAAGTTTGATGATCAACTATCATTTAAGCAGCAAGTGATAGGTGTGGCCAGCTCGTGTTTCCATATTATAAAATCACTTAGGAAGTTTTTTGACCTTCTTCCTCTGGCAGCAAGGAAAACAGTGGCAGTATCATTGATAACATCTAGACTGGACTACTGCAACAGCCTGTATGCAGGTACCAACAAAGCAGTGCTCCACAGGCTGCAGATAGTCCAGCATGCTGCTGCCCATCTTGTACTTCGCTGGCCAAGAAGGTCATCTGCTTCGGCCGCGCTCAAGACCTTACATTGGTTACCCATTCTTAAGCGGGTCCTATTTAAGGTCCTCGTCATTACTTTTAGAGCCTTCCAGTCACAAGGACCGAGATACTTGGTTAATGGCTTCAAACACTATCTGCCAGCACGCTGTTTGAGGTCTTCTGATCAAAATCTCTTGGTAACCCCCAGATTTAGGTTGGCCACTAAAGGGGGGAAATCTCTTTTTGTACTAGGCTCCAGAGCCTGGAACAAATTGCCATCTCAGCTTCGGCTTATAGCTAAGGAGAGCCTGTTTAGGAAATCTTTGTAGACATGGATTTTCTCCCTTACTGATGCGGCCTGTATGGCACTGGTGTAAGCTTGCAATATGTTCGAAGTTACCTGTTGTCCACCAATCTTTTCCAGCGGGGTTGGGTGTTGAGTGCCAAGATGCTCCCTGGAGCGGTAGTAGCGCTATACAAGTGTGAATTTACATTACATTACATGTTAAAAAGTGAACCGAGAAACATGGTGGAAGTAAGACTCGTCAGAACTGTATACCAACGTGCTGTTAAAAACCGTAAGAGCCAACTGAAACAGGAAGCATGGCAGGCGTTACATCAAGCCTGCCTATCCAAAGATAATATTGGTTTTTGGAAGGCCGTAAATTCCCCTTTTTTCGCAGATAGGGTAACTGACATAATAGAAGTGGCAATCACCGAAGACAGTTGGGTCAATTATTTTAAAGAACTCTCCAAGGCAGATGAGCCAACTGAGAATCTCAGATTAGAGGAAACTGGAGGAGATGATATTGTGCCCCAGGAAATATTCCCAATTAACATCAAATTCTCATTGATGGAAGTACAAACCGCCATAATGACAGTGCCTCAGGGAAAGCCCCAGGACCGGATGGGGTCCCAGGGGACATATATAAATCTAACATCGAGTTATGGGCCCCACTTTTAACTAATGTCCTAAACAGCTGTAATAAAAGTGGTTTTTTTCTCACATGGCAAGAGGCTATCGTGGTCCCTATCTTCAAGAAAGGTGACTGCAATGAACCAAAATGCTATCGCCCAATATCCTTATTGAACTCACTCATGAAGGTAGCCGGGAGGGTCATACTCAATAAATTACAGCTATGGGTGAAGGATAAAGGTATATTGTCCCAGCTCCAATATGGGTTCAGGGCTGGGCTTGGCACAACTGAGCAGCGCCTGAACTTAGCGTTGATTATAGCCAAGTATGTAGTGGCTAAAAAAGAAAATTTGTTTTTAACATTAGTCGACTTAAGTTCGGCCTTTGACTGTCTAAATCATGATAAACTTTGGTCCATATTACTGCAAATGGGCATAGAACCAGATCTGCTGATTTTTTTATTTTTTTTTATTTTTATTGAAATAATAAACACTAAAAATAACAAACTACACAAGGCATGAACACGGTCATGGGTCCATGCAATCGGTGCTCCAACATTGCAACATATACAATACAGCCGATATCCGTAGTGGGGGGGGTAGCGAGGAAACCATCAGCAATACAGTGAAAGTCAATACTTGAAATGTCAGTTAGGGGGACAGGGTAACATCAGGAAGCAAATCATGTGGGGGGTGCATATATTCCCACGATATGAGTTCCATTGTGACCAGATTCTACCCCATTTCCTGGGCGTGCCCCGTGACAGATACAGTTTTCTCCCGAAACATGCACCAATCCATGTTCTCCTCCCATGATGATACAGTAGGTGGCCTATGGGAACCCCAGAGCTGCGCAATATCCCTTTTTGCGATCATATTACCAAGGGTCGCCCAATTGATCTGCGCCGTATTATAATCATTGGGTTCCCAGACATTCAGGAGACAGCGCCTGGCTTCGGGCATTAGCGCCACACCAGTAACCCCTTCCATCACGACATGCACACGGGACCAAAACTCAACAACCTCCGGGCATTCCCATAGAATGTGGAGGAAGGTGCCAGTCATGCCGCAGCCACGCGTACACAAATCATCCAAAGAGTAACCCATGCGAACCAGGCTCGGACCAGTGACGTACACACGATGGAGGATCTTAAGTTGAACAAATCTAAGGCGAGCGGGTATGGCAACCTCCTTAGGCGAGGACAGGGCGGATTGCCAATCCTCATCATCCAATTCCAGACCGTCGGTGGTCCACGAAGCCCTTAGGCGTACAAGCAGATCAGCCCTATTGTTTATCAGCTTCTTGTAAATCAATGAAATTGTGCTATCGGGCACATATCCGTCCAGGATACGATCTTCAAGAGGTGAGGACTCAGGAATATCTGTACCCACAGCAAAAACCGACAATAGGGCATGACGGACCTGGGCGTACCTGAAAAATTCTCTGTCCCCGAGTTCGTATTCCGCCTTTAGTACCTCAAAGGTCTTGACATTGCCTTTTGACCAGAGATCCCCCACCTTGCTAATACCAATCATATCCCATTTATCAAAACCTTTAGATCGCCACAAATTACCCAAACCTTCGGATTCATACAAAGGGGTCGCGCGGGTAAGTCTATCACTCCATCCAAGAGCCGCATTCGCATCGTGCCACAGACGTACAGCAGTTTTGGTGGGTCCAGCCAGTGTTTTACAGAGCCTCTTGGAATACAGCGCCCTATAGAAGTTCCCCCCCGGCAGAAGGTGTTTATCCATTGCAAACGCCGGGGCAGTACCGGGAGCATATGTTGCGTGATTAACCGCACTCATTATGAGAAGCCCAGTAGTAGCGCCTGATGTCAGGGAGGGCAATGCCTCCGTCGTACCACGGAAGCGTGAGTTTAGACAGGGCGATGCGTGCACGTCCATCCCAGACCAGTCGTCTTTGCAAACTCTCCACCTCTCGAAAGTAACCCGAAGGAACGGGGTCAAATGAATTCTGGAGAGCGTATAAAAATCTAGGCAGCGACATCATTTTAAAAAGAGCCGCACGACCGAGCGGCGACAGTGGAAGCTGACGCCAGCGTGCAACATCAAGCTTCAGCCGTTGGAGAGGGGGCAGCAAATTACGCTCATAGCGAACGGTGGAATCCAAGGAGCCATAGATCCCCAGGTATTTAAAACCAGTCTCAGTTACTTGAATTGGAAATCTACGAGGCAATGGGGGGAGGCCTCCAGCCAACACGTAGACACAGGATTTAGTCCAATTAATAACGAGACCCGAGTTCTTTCCGAAGGAAGTCAGGACATCGAAAAGTACATTAAGGGATTTCTGAGGGGAGGTAAGATACAGGAGGATGTCATCAGCATATAGCGAGATACGATCCTCGAAATCGGGAGCCCACCGGATGCCCTTTATAGAAGTCTCCCAACGGAGCCATTCAGCCAACGGTTCCAAAGCGAGAGCGAAGAGCAGCGGAGACAGCGGGCAGCCCTGTCGAGTGCCCCGCCCGTGTGTAAAAACACCAGACACCTTCCCGTTAACCACAACCTGAGCCAGGGGCTTCTCATAAAGGAGTTTCACCTAGACGATAAACACCGGGCCGAATCCAAACTTTGAGAGAGCCGCCCAAAGGTAAGGCCATTCAATGGTGTCGAAAGCCATGGTAGCGTCAAGAGAAGCTAAAATGGCCGACTCAGTGAGAGTCTCAGCCCTCGCGAGAACTCCATGGAGTCTCCGAAGATTAAGGGCGGTGTTTCGGTGTGGGAGGAAACCTGACTGATCCGGATGGACCAAGTCCTCGATCACCTTAATCAAGCGATTAGCTAACAATTTAGCTAGAATTTTGGGTTCGGCGTTAAGCAGGGAAATAGGTCTGTACGAGGCACAGCGGTCACGCGGCTTACCCTCCTTATGGATGACCACGATGGTGGCGAGTCTCTGATCAGCGGGAAGGGAACCAGAGTCCAAAGCCTCAAGGAACATCCCCCTTAAGTAGGGCGCCATTTTGTCGGGCCGCAATTTATACAGTTCAATGGGTAAGCCATTGGGGCCCATTGCTTTGCCAGAGGGGAGGGAACGTATGGCCACCGCGACTTCGTCAACCGTAAGGGGTGCGTCCATGAGGTCTCTGTCATCGTCGGAAAGGCAGGGTAACGCAATGTCCCGAAGCAACAACCGAGAGTCATCCTCGTCTCTATCACAGACCAAGGCATACACGGTTTTAAAGTGGTCAACAAAGCACTCAACAATCCCGACTGGGTCAGTCACGCATTCACCATCAGGCCTCTCGATCACAGGGACAACACGATTCACTCTTTCTTTCTTATTTAGCCACGCAATCAGTTTACCGGCCTTGTCCCCCACATCATACAACCTGCCCTGTTGCTCTCTGCTCATCACCTTCGCCGCATCAGTGACGAGGGCTCTGTAATCGGCCTGTTTCAAACTGAGGGAATGCAATTTTGAACGTGTTACTCCAGAATCAAGATCAATCTCAAGTGCAGTTATGTCGGTTTCACGGCACACAAGTTCCTCATCTTTAGCCTTCTTGGCAGCAGCAATCAGTGACAGTGAATGCGCACGAATAACGGCCTTGAAAGCCTCCCACAGTGAAACAGAAGAAGAAACAGACCCAATATTGTCATTGAAGTAATGGTCCATAGCTTTCACGAGTTCAGAACGGGTTTTAGGATTACGGAAATACCAGGGGTTAATGGGAGCCACTCTACCCGCACTGCCCACCCCAACCACAAACCGAAGCCACAAGGGGGAATGATCAGAAATACCCCTGGGAAGATGACAAACCTCACTGACGGAGGAGGATTGGGCCGATGGCATTAAAAAATAGTCTAACCTGGAGAGGCTACCATGCGCCCCAGAGTGGAAGGTGTATTGAAGCTGTGTAGGGTGCATCAACCTCCAGCTATCTATCAGCCCAAAAGGGTCCAGCAGGTCGCTCAGCCACATGTGAGATCTAGCCAGATCCCGGGGGGGAAAACGATCAGCAGTGCCGGAAACAACAGAGTTAAAGTCCCCACCGAGGATAAGGAGACCCTCTGGCAGCCCTAGTATGACCCTACCCACATCAGCATAGGTGGAGGCCTGTAGGCCCGGAGGGATATATATCGTGAGTATGGACAGTGTCTTCCCCTCCCATCTACCCGTGAGCTCAGCATAGCGCCCTCTGTCGTCCAGTAGCACTTCATCGATTTCAAAGGGGAGAGAAGACCGGATGAAAATGCCATCCCCCCTGGAACCAGAAGTAAAACCAGAGTGAGCGACTAGTCGGTATCCACGTCTATTCATAGCTTGACATTTGTTACCTACCAAATGCGTCTCCTGCAGAAGAACAACATCGGGGGAATGGTGTCTGAGGAACTGCAACACCACCCCTCGCTTTATTCTGTCTCCCAAACCATTAACATTCCAGGATAGTAGTCTCAACTCACCACCCTCCATCCCAGAGTAGGAAGCAGAGCACCCCACTCACGAAACTCAACGACCTGAGCATTTAGAAAAAGCAATACAATGCCTTGTGAAAAGAAACAGTCACACACACACCCCCCCGTCACCCCCCCACTGAAACCCGTTACAACGCCCCCCACCCTGCACCCCTGCGTATGACTCAAAAGCCACCCCAACTTGCAGTGTGCCTGTCGCCCGTCATGAAACTACTCTACACCAAGAACCCAGGAGGAGGAAGAGTCCCCATCCACCCCCGCCACCCTCAGGCTAATCTAAAATAAAAAACAAAAGAACCAGTGTCCAGACTCAGCTGAATAGTTCGAAAGTTCAGACGTCAGGATCCACAACATCACTCCCGCTCCGGCGAGCCGCCGTTGGCGCCGCCGGGGTGCACAGTTCGACCATCCCTTTTTGGCAAAGAATCAAGCCAGTCACTGACACTATCCGGCGTTCAAAGAAAAGCGTTCGTTCCTCATATTCGACACGAAGTCTGGATGGAAAAAGCATGGCATATTTGAGGCCCAGGTCCCGCAGCCGTCTCTTGACTCCCTGAAACCCCAGGCTTGCAGGATAGCGTCCCTATCCCTAAAGTGGAATAGTCTAGCAATAATGGGTCTCGGGGGGGCACCCGGCTGAACCTTCCCGCCTGGAACTCGATGTGCCCGCTCAACCGTGAAAAAGTTAGTAAGTCCGGCGGGAGCAAGATAGTTCGGGACCAAATCTTCCACAAGGAGGGCGGTTGTAGAGATCTCGGGATTTTCAGGGACCCCGAGAATGCGCACGTTGTTGCGACGGGACCTATTTTCATAATCCTCCAGACGACGGGCCATCACGTCACGAGAAGAACGCAAGTTCCCGATCTCAGTCTGAACTTCTGAAACATCTGCAGTCAGGCTGGAAGTCTTCAGATCCAGCGCCTTGACCCTCTCGTTGGTTTTCGCCAGGTCCGCTCTAATCAGCGTAACATCAACGGCCACCGTGTCGATCTTAGAGGCAAGTGCCTCATATTGCTGTCCCATGGAGGCCTTCATACTGTTGATGGCACTCATGACATCATGCAACGATACTTCAGAGGGCGCAGCAAAGACAGCCTTGGGATCGTCAGGAGTACGACCAGCACCACTGGGGGATCCCTTGATGTGGGAGTAGTGATCCATAATATTCGTCTGGGTTTGTCCTCCACGGAGCGGTGTCTTAGTGTTGCGTCTCTCCGCATCGGGTTTGGTGGCCATATTGAAAAAAGGACCCCGGCGGGGCCAGCGCGACCTAGTGAAAATGGCCGGTCGTGATGTGATAAAAAAAAACTGGACCAAATTAGCACAAATGCCAATAATGCTAAGAATAAGGCGATCCGTCGGGATGGCACACAGTGGTGTGATAGCACCAGGCAGGATCAAGGGTAGATCCGAGCAGCCGTCCAGGTGATCCGAGCCGGGAGTAGGAAAGCGAAACCGAAAGTTAGGCAGAGGCCGTCTGGGGAAGAAACCCCTCCGGCCGTTGTTGTTCAACTACTCCCCGGCCTGAAGAGCAACCGAGCCCCCGGTCTCGTCTCGGGGCGGGCCGCAAAAGTCTAAGACGACGTAAAAGTGGATCCCAACGTCCGAATTCGATTCTTCAAAGAATGTTGGGATCAGCCAGAGTCTGTCTTCAAAAGCCCATCTTTCAATTCAGGATGTAGTAAGGATATTTGCGAAGGGCGGCGCGGGTCTCGGGAGCTCTGTGCTCACGCGACCATCTTGGAGGCCCACGAAGCTCCTCCTAGATCTGCTGATTTTTATTAAGGAGTTACATCTGGGGGCTGGGGCGAGGGTACGGTTTGGGAACCAGGGCGAGTGCACCTCTAATTTTGACATAAAAAAAGGAGTCAGGCAGGGTTGTATACTCGCTCCACTCCTTTTTAACTTCTATATAAATAGTGTAGCTTCCCATTTTACCGAAGATAAGCAGGATTATCAAGTTAATAATACCCCAGTCCCCATTTTATTATACGCAGACGATGCAGTAATCATGGCACAGACACAAGTTGGCCTTCAAAGATCCCTTGCCAATTTCTCAGAGTATTAGACCGATAGAGGTCTAAAAATAAATATAAGTAAGACATTCACTATGTGCTGCACCACCAAAAGAACCTCTACATGTAAAATTCATCTCTCAAACACAAAAATAGATACAACTGATACTTTTTCGTATCTGGGTATCAACTTTGATAAGAAAGGGACCTGGTCCTCGGCGGCCCAAGCCAGAAAACTGGCATTTTCACGAGCAATTGGGGCCGTTCGAAACTTTGCAAATACATTGGAGGGACGTCCTGTGCCAGTGTTAGTGGACATATAAAAATCTAAATGTGTCTCCACGGCGACATATGGGGCAGGCATATGGTGCATAATAGAGCCCCACAACATACAGCTTTGCGAGAATGCTTTTCTTCGCTATTTATTAGCCGCCCCAGGGTCCACTTCTACTTATGTGTGTCACAAGGAATTAGGTCTACATTATATTTCAGATCTTATCAAAGTTAATCCCCTTCTTTTATGGCATAAGTGATGGTGTACTGATGAGACAGGCCTAAACAGAGATATAATTACGGACAGTCTTAATCTCGAGGGAGCTTTAAGAATCAACTGGATTATGTACGTAAAGAAACTATCCAACAACATAGGACACCCTGAATACTTTCATTCCCCGAGTAGTCTAGAGACCGTCTCAAGGAAGAATCTTAAAGAAAGCTGTTTGCTCTTTTTAGAGAGTAAACATTGACTGTTAAAGAAATATAAGACTTCAGTCATGGAGAACCATTTGATTCTCCAAGGACAGGGGATCCAGCCTTATTTGATTCAGACACAAAGCGGTTATTCTCGTATGCTACTCACACGATTTCGGGGGGGTGGACCTTTTTTAGACTGGTCACATTTCCAGAAGTAAATTGTTGGTCTAGAAATTTGATATTATGCCCCTGCGATGACACCTCTGTTCAATCTACGTTACTGTCTACTTTTTTGTAAATTCTATACCCTGCCGAGGATCATTTTTTAAATTCCTGTGATGCGAAAATGGGGTTTGAGACAATGTAGAATAGCTCTCTTAAGATTACAAATGTTGGAAGATGAATTGACAATGCATTCTGTGTCTTTGTTTTTAAAAACTGTTATTAGATACAGGACTTCAATGAACTGATTTAAAATAATCTTTCAAATTACTGTAAACTATTTTTAATGTTTTTCTGGATTTATGTAGACCATGAGAATGTGTTTTAACTTTCTTTGCTGTGCTTTTATGGTTTTTTTTATAATCAAAATCGAATAAAGCAGTTTTTGATTTGATTTGAAGTTGGACCACTTACTTGATTAAAAAATCCATATCAAGTCGCAAGAATACAGATCCATATCAAGTCGCAAGAACACAGATCTATGTGTTCCATTCATGTTGATAATTTTCACAGAAGTAAAACTAGATTGTTGACAGCACCATCTCCACAGCTGACAGGATATGGGAGGAGTGTGACTAGGCCCAAAGACCTACTGCAGTTCGCCACTCACAGACACTTATGTATAACTTCACTCAGTCACTTACTTCACCTTGTCACTTTATCTTTATGGCACTGATGTAATTTGATGATTATTGAATTTGACAGCCCTACATGATTTACAGAGTAAAAAAAATATTTAATGTCAAATAATTTCTTGCTACGTGCGTTCTATCCTGAAGTCTATAAAGAAATGTATTAACTTGTTTTTGCATGATTAATACTACATAGATTTAAAGCAACTGCTCTACCCGACAGAACCATTTGTAGTTTGCTTTATGTATACAGTTTAGAGGGACACAGGGTTACCTCATTGACTCTTTCAATTCACAGACAGGGCAGTTACTAGTTGAAGTGCATATGGGTGCGGCCTGCATGTTGCAAGATCCAAATGTTCGTGGTCCAAACCACAACACGCTGAGGCGAGGGCAGATCAATGAAGTGCCCTCCGTAGATAAGCAACACACAACCGCAGACCTGAGTTCTGCAACAGGAAGTAATAACATTAAAAGACAAGTTAATTAGCAAAGGATATCACCTATCATAAAATAAAGAAACCTAACAACACTGTTTGACACAGATCAAGAGGGCCGCAGGAGAATGATGCCAGAATCACATGGTACAGCACAACCTGCCCCACTGATGGCAGTGCCAATGTCATTAGCACAGCTACACTGAGGAGCAGCATACGGCGCCAAGACTGGGGAGACCCACAAGTGCAAGGAACCAAGAGGATGATTTAATGAAAGATGGAATGCCCATCACAGGTAATGCAGCTAAGCGCTATATCACTCACCCGTACTACTCACACATGGGGTAACTGGGGACACAGAGAGAAGGTGTTCTGTCCAACTGTGTTTCCCCATCAGATTTGGATAGCCTTTACACTAGAACCAGTAATCCTAGCGCATACTGAGGGGTGGGAGTGAAGAAGGAATAGAGATAGTGATGGATAGCTAGAGAAAGATGAAGAAAGAGTGTTACAAAATGATTATAACATTATGTATGTATCTTATGAAACACGCAAATGTTCGTTTATAACATGGTGTAAGGTGGGCTCCACCCTGCACCAAGGCATGATTTAGTATAAATAGCTGCACGCTGTTCACAAACCTGCTCTCTCTCCTCTGGAAGGATTAATGTGTCCAGTGAAAGAGGGATGCACTATTAACACAAACAAGGTATGTAACAATGGTGGTGTCTGCAATGATCTGACAGCAACGTGCTTATATCATGTTGTTGACGCTATTTCACAAGCGCAAACGAGGGCTGCAGTAAGACTGCTGGATTGTAACCCCAAGGCAGAGAGCAAATAATAATATATTATTATAAGACCACTGCATGAGCGCACTTTTGAAAACACCGCACCGCATGATGATGTCCATGTCTGAAACCACACTCTAGAAGTAAAAGTTTCGAGGTTGGAGGGGGTGGGGGGGTGCTCATTGTTCCAGCAATATATAGTGTGGAGATGGAGGGGCTCTAGGAAGGAGTGAGAGAACAATAAAGCCTCGTTAACAAGTAAATGGTCTTTTACAGACCTGTGAAGTACTTGGTGTGGCTGCAGTAAGACAGACGCCAGACCAGCCAGCCCACAGCAGCTCAAAAACTGTGTTTGTGCCGGGGAGGTTGTCTCACCCCGGGATGACACACACAACAGGGGTGGGGGAGGGGGCATTGCGCGCCTGATCTGTTGAGCACCCAGTGTGGGACTCTAGTCTGGCACAGAGCTCCAAGGGCACGCCAGTCTGCGCCCTGACGCACCCAACGCCCAACTTTCTAGCTAGCTATCCTTCCAGCTGTGGTGAGTCACGGCTGGTTTATTAATCAGCCCAGCATTTAATTGTTGAAATTAAGCCGCCACGACTAAAATTACTGAAGAAAATCTGTGGTATGAATCTCCCACACTAACTGTCAGCCCCCGTACACGCGGCTGATGACCGCCGAAGAGATATTCTAAAAGCTTTTCTGTCTAATGTGTCATTGAGCACAGACTCGGACATGACATTTCTAACACTTTAATAGACGAAAAAACTATCTTCTCTTCTTACAGAGACCTCATTTAGACCTATTTGGAAGGCTGGTCGTCCGGAAACTGTACAAGACATGCAAGCAGGGGCGGCTGGTGACATTTGAAAGTGGTGAGCTGTAAACTAATTTGCATATTGCACCGCAGCGAGCGCAGCGAGCGAGCGCAGCGAGCGAACCCGAACCACCTTGCATCCATCCATACATCATTCATGCATCCACCCATCCATCCATCCACCCACCCACCCATCCATCCACCAATTCTGCATCCATCCTGCATCCATCATTCATTCATGCATCCACCCATCCATCCAGCATCCATCATTCATTCATGCATTCACCCATCCATCCACCCATCCATCCTGCATCCATCATTCATTCATGCATCCACCCATCCATCCATCCACCCATCCATCCTGCATCCATCATTCATTCATGCATCCACCCATCCATCCACCCATCCACCCAGCATCCATCATTCATTCATGCATTCACCCATCCATCCATCCAGCCTGCATCCATCATTCATTCATGCATCCACCCATCCATCCATCCACCCATCCATCCTGCATCCATCATTCATTCATGCATCCACCCATCCATCCATCCACCCATCCACCCATCCATCCTGCATCCATCATTCATTCATCCACCCATCCATCCATCCACCCATCATTCATCCACCCATCCATCCATCCACCCATCCATCCATCCATCCACCCATCCATCCACCCATCCACCCATCCACCCATCCATCATCCATCCTGCATCCATTCCTGCATCCATTCATGCATCCACCCATCCATCCTGCATCCATCATTCATTCATGCATCCACCCATTCATCCATCCACCCATTCACCCATCCATCCTGCATCCATCATTCATTCATCTACCCATCCATCCTGCATCCATCCATCCATCCATCATTCATTCATGCATCCATCCATTCACCCATCCATCCATCCACCCATCCATCATCCATCCTGCATCCATTCCTGCATCCATTCATGCATCCACCCATCCATCCTGCATCCATCATTCATTCATGCATCCACCCATCCATCCATCCACCCATCCTGCATCCATCATTCATTCATCCACCCATCCATCCACCCATCCAGCATTCCATCCATCCATCATTCATTCATGCATCCATCCATCCATCCATCATCCATCCTGCATCCATTCCTGCATCCATTCATGCATCCACCCATCCATCCATCATTCATTCATGCACCCATCCATCCACCCTGCATCCATCCTGCATCCATCATTCATTCATGCATCCACCCATTCATCCATCCACCCATTCACCCATCCATCCTGCATCCATCATTCATTCATCCACCCATCCATCCTGCATCCATCCATCCATCCATCATTCATTCATGCATCCATCCATTCACCCATCCATCCATCCACCCATCCATCATCCATCCTGCATCCATTCCTGCATCCATTCATGCATCCACCCATCCATCCTGCATCCATCATTCATTCATGCATCCACCCATCCATCCATCCACCCATCCTGCATCCATCATTCATTCATCCACCCATCCATCCACCCATCCAGCATTCCATCCATCCATCATTCATTCATGCATCCATCCATCCATCCATCATCCATCCTGCATCCATTCCTGCATCCATTCATGCATCCACCCATCCATCCATCATTCATTCATGCACCCATCCATCCACCCTGCATCCATCCTGCATCCATCATTCATTCATGCATCCACCCATTCATCCATCCACCCATTCACCCATCCATCCTGCATCCATCATTCATTCATCCACCCATCCATCCTGCATCCATCCATCCATCCATCATTCATTCATGCATCCATCCATCCACCCATCCATCCACCCATCCATCCACCCATCCATCATTCATCCTGCATCCATTCATGCATCCACCCATCCATCCTGCATCCATCATTCATTCATGCATCCACCCATCCATCCATCCATCCATCCTGCATCCATCATTCATTCATCCACCCATCCATCCACCCAGCATTCCATCCATCCATCATTCATTCATGCATCAATCCATCCATCATCCATCCTGCATCCATTCCTGCATCCATTCATGCATCCACCCATCCATCCATCATTCATTCATGCACCCATCCATCCACCCTGCATCCATCCTGCATCCATCATTCATTCATCCACCCATCCAGCATCCATCCATCCATCCATCCATCATTCATGCATCCATCCATCCATCCGCCCATCCATCCACCCATCCATCATCCATCATCCATCCTGCATTCATTCCTGCATCCATTCATTCATCTACCCATCCACCCATCCTGCATCCATCCTGCATCCATCATTCATTCATGCATCCACCCATCCATTCATCCACCCATCATT
Source organism: Lissotriton helveticus (assembly GCF_964261635.1). Lineage (NCBI taxonomy): Eukaryota > Metazoa > Chordata > Amphibia > Caudata > Salamandridae > Lissotriton > Lissotriton helveticus. The sequence continues at coordinate 1,739,354,832 of NC_136063.1, read as the reverse complement.
CATCCTGCATCCATTTATTTATTTATTTCTGGTATTTGTAGAGCGCGACACTCATCCCAAGGGATATCACGGCGCTAAAAAGAGAAAGGGGACTGCTGAAATTATGCGGGGGGAGTTAGTTTATAGGGAAAAGGTGGGTTTTGAGTTTTTGCCGGAATTGAAGGAGGTTTGTAGTGTGTCTAAGATCCATAGGTAATTCATTCCATCGTTTGGCCGCTAGATGTGAAAAGGCTCGTCCACCCGTTCTTGTTTTGTAGATGCGCTTGGGTTTTGCTAGGGCTGAGTTGTTGGATCTTAGGTTCCGATTTGGAGTATAGAACTCGATTTTTCCTTGCAGGATTGTAGGGCCTGTTTTGTGGAGGGCTTTGTGCGCGTGACAAAGTAGTTTGAAGGTGGCTCGCTGGCGCATTGGCAGCCAGTGGAGTTGTTTCAGGCATGCTGATGCCGAATCTCGTTTGCCTTTGTTGCATACCAATTTGGCTGCCTGGTTTTGAAGGACCTGTAAGCGGGAGAACAGTTGCTCGTTCATCCCTTCGAATAGGGCATTGCCGTAATCCAGGCGGCTGACCAAAAGGGCATGGGTAATTGTACGCCGACAGTCCAGTGGGATCCAGGAGAAGATTTTAGCTAGAAGTTTCAAAATTGCAAATCCTTTACCCCAGAGTATGCGTACGTGGTCTTTCATGGACAGTGCGTCGTCCATCATGATGCCAAGGTTTCTAGCATACTGTTTCGGGGTGGGGGCTGTTCCCAGTGTCGGTGGCCACCACGTATCATTCCATGATAATTTTGCTCCTCCGAACAGTAGTATTTCGGATTTTCCGGCATTGAGTTTAAGGCAGTGGTTGCGCATCCAGTCTGCCATTTCGGAGAGGCAGCTGTGTAGTTTTTTTTTGGTTGTTTCTGATCTTTCCGATCTTTCGTCCATGGTCACCATCAGCTGTGTATCGTCGGCATATGAACATATGCCGATGCCCCACTTTCTTCCAATGTCAGCCAGAGATGAAACGTAAACATTAAAGAGAGTGGGGCTTAGGGAGGCCCCTTGTGGGACTCCACAGCCAATGGGACGGGGTTTAGAATGGAATTGGCCCATGTGCACTGCTTGGGAGCGGTTGCTCAGGAAAGATTCAATCCATTTTAACGCTGTGGCTTGTACTCCTTTGCTCTGGAGGATGTTTAACAGGCATTCGTGCGACACTGTGTCGAACGCTGCCGACAGGTCTAGCAGTATCAGAGCCACCGATCCCCCTTGATCAGTGATGCATCTGACACTGTCCGACACTGCCAGCAGCGTAGCCTCAGTGCTGTTGTTAGATCTGAAGCCGGTTTGGGTGGGGTCCAGAAGCGAGTTGTCCTCCAAGTATTTGGACAGTTGTAAGTTGACCATTTTCTCCAGTGCCTTGGAGAGGTAAGGGAGCTGTGAGATCGGCCTGTAGTTCTCTGGGTTGAGGATGTCGGAGCCGGCTTTCTTCAAGAGGGGGGTTACAGATGCGTGTTTCCAGGAGTCTGGAAAGGACGCGGAGGCGAGGGACTGATTGAAAAGTTTGGTTATGAGGGGGCAGAGTGTCGGTGCAATTTCTGAGAACACAAAGTGCTGGCAGGGGTCAGCAGGAGAACCGGATTTAATTGCTTTAAGGACTGCCAACACCTCCTCTTCGGAGAGTGGTTGGAAGTTGGTTAGACGTGGGGAGTTGCCTGTGTCTAGATGGACATTGTCTTTGTCGGATGTAGGTGGATGTACATCAAAGTTGTCGTAAGGGGTGGTGGGATGGGAGGGGGTGAAGGTGGAGTAAATTTTATTAATTTTTCGGAAAAGAAAGTGCTAATCCGTTCGCATGCTTCTGTTGAGGGGGTGAGGGTTTGCGAAGTACAGGATGGATTGCTGAGCTCTTTCACGATTTTGAACAACTCTTTTGCGGAGTTGTGGTTTTCGTGAATTTGTTGCGTAAGGAATGCTTTTTTTGCCTCTCGAATGGCAAAGATGTATTGTCTCCTTTTGGTGGTATAGTTGGCTCTGGTTTCAGAGTCTTTGGTTTGTCTCCATTGGTGTTCTGTCTTTTGACATTCCCTTTTAAGGCTCTTAAGGGTGGGAGTGTACCATTTTTCGTTGGTGGATGTTTTTTTCCTTACTTCTCGCAAAGGTGCTATTTTGTCCAATGTTTGGCGGATTCCGGTTTCTAGCCGGATAACGTTGTTACAAATAGATGAATTGTCTGGTAAGGAGATATCCATTTCGCGAAAGTGATTTTGGAAATTGGAGTCGTTAATTAATCTCCAGGCTCTATTGGAGGTGAGGGGGGTAGGTCTGGTCTTTACGGGTTTGCCAGGAAGTTTCAACGAGAATGAAAGCATGAAGTGATCGGACCATGACAGGGGGAGGATTTCCTTAAGGGTGGTCGACTCGATGTTAGTAAAAAGGAGATCCAGGGTGTGCCCTGCAATGTGCGTAGGGCCATCGACCAGCTGCTTGAGTTGCAAGATTTCCATGTCGTACTTGAGCTGTGTCGATCCAGGGGCATTGGTATTTTCGTAATGGACATTGAAGTCCCCAATGACCATGTAGTTTTTGTGTTTTAAGCACAAAGGGAGTAGTTGGTTCAGAAGTTTGGCGCTGACGCTGGTTTGTTGTCCTGGTGGATTATAGACAACTGCGCCTGCTAGTATAACAAAATTCTCTGCGAGAATTTTAAATGATAATAGCTCATGTTCGGGATATGCATTAATTGTCTCCGTGAGACATGTTAGGTGGTCCCTGAAGATCACAGCAACTCCACCTCCTTTTTTCTTGTTTTGTCTATTTTGTGTGATTATTTTATAATCAGGGGGGAGGGCGTTGGCTAGGTCTGGAGCACTGGCGTCGGATAGCCATGTTTCGGTGATAAAGACCAGGTCTGGAGTCTTAGAGGTTAAAATGTCCCATATATCTAGTGCATGCTTGGGTAGGGATCTAGCGTTAAAGTATAGGCATTTTAGTTCCCGCTGGTAGCTGGTAGGGATTGTGTGAAGATCCGGTGGGAGTTGACCCAAGCTAGTCCATTGACATGAGCGGCATGAGATAGGTCCGTATGATAGGCCTGGGCCGGTTTGACTGCAGTTGGTCGTTGTGGTGGATTTGGTCAGAGCTAGTATTTCGCTGCGGTTGTAACAGATGGTATCTGTCCTGGATAGGCTGGAGCCTGTAGGGGGTATGGCCCCTAGTCCCGGTCGGTCGCGGACGGGCGCAGACGGGCTTGCCTTAGGCGCGCCTTCGGCGCGCAAACGTCGCGCCCGCTGCGCTCGCCCGCTGCGCTCGCCCGCTGCGCTCGCCCGCTGCGCGACCGAGAAATACACATGTTTTATGGTGCTCTGGGGTTGTGGGACAGAGGGGCGTGGTCTAAGAATGGGCGTGGCCTCCGCTCGTGGCGGGAGGGCGCGAGGGGGGGAACGCGTGTGACGTCAGCGCTGGCTCCGCTGAGTGCACGATGGTTCTGTCCGGTAAGTAGGTTCAAATGCACAAGTATTCTGTGACAGTATAATGTTAAAACGCACAAGTATTCTGTGACAGTATAGTTTAAAACGCGCAAGTATTCAGTGACAATATAGTTTTAAAACGCACAAGTATTCTGTGACAGTATAGTTTAAAACAGATTTCTCAGTGACACCAAATTATTTACAGTTCAATTGCCTTACTCCCGGCTTTCCGCCTCAGGAGTCGATCCTTAATCTTTGCTGAGAGCCCTAACCCGGCGCTTTTTATGCGCGAGTATTTGTTGGGGGCGTGGTCTAAGAATGGGCGTGGCCTCCGCTCGTGGCGGGAGGGCGCGAGGGGGGGAACGCGTGTGACGTCAGCGCTGGCTCCGCTGAGTGCACGATGGTTCTGTCCGGTAAGTAGGTTCAAATGCACAAGTATTCTGTGACAGTATAATGTTAAAACGCACAAGTATTCTGTGACAGTATAGTTTAAAACGCGCAAGTATTCAGTGACAATATAGTTTTAAAACGCACAAGTATTCTGTGACAGTATAGTTTAAAACAGATTTCTCAGTGACACCAAATTATTTACAGTTCAATTGCCTTACTCCCGGCTTTCCGCCTCAGGAGTCGATCCTTAATCATGCATCCACCCATCCACCCATCCTGCATCCATCATTCATGTATTTTTATGACCATATAACTTGCACACAGCTTGTCAGTGTTTAATACCAGTCTCGAAACTTGTACTCCAGCACCACTGATACATGATTAATATTAATTGTTTTTAAAACATGTATTTATTCGACACCAATTTCACACCTTAGTCGGAACATCATTTTTATTTGTTTTTTAAAATATCTATTTATTTAACACCAAAGTAAGTCATGTATACATTTTTATGGTTCGATAAGAGGCTCGAACCTGGTTTCCCAGCACCAAAGTCGGCCGTGCTACCCGTCAGGGGTTATGTAACCGGGCTATGTATTGACCAGCCAATCCTGGCGCTGTATGCAGAGCCAGGATTGGCTGGGGGGGCACCATGACTCCTCGCCCAGTCGCCCTGTGTAACCCCGGGGGCTGCGGCCCACCCCCTGGTCCTCTCTCTAAGGGGGAATTCACAAGAAAACGATCTGCGCATGCGCGGGCATGTTTGTGCCCAAAAATACACTTGCGCAGCTGCAGCAGCCCGAACCTTCCCCCCCCCCTTGCGCACTCCGGGAAGGTCGGGTGTCTCCCGGTTTCCCGGCCGGCAGATAGCGCTTTTAAAAAAAAATAATTATGTTTGGCTTCTAGTGACGACGTGGTGGGTCCATGGGGCTTAGTGGGGCTACGCCCCTACGCCCCAATGGACGTACCGCGCCTGCATGCAAGGACCACTTGGACAAACGAGGGGGAGTCGCCGCATCCATTTATCATACTTGTTTACATATTTATCGATATTAACTTTCGCCCTCACTTGCTATTACATGCAATTTAAACAGCAGCCAGCACCAGTACTTAATTTGTGTAAGAATGAGTGCCCGTGCCCAAAGCTCTCCTCAGAAGCACACGGCCAGCACTGTTAAATGTCTGCGCGCCGTAAACCGAGGCTGAGTGGTCTCTTGAATCCACCTCACGTATCTTTAAGCCACTCTGAGACACGCCCTGCCCCTTGATTTCACTCCTGGAAGTTCCTGATGTCTCCCTTCATGTCAGTGGTTTTTCCGTCTTTCTCATCCTTCTTCTTTCTACTTTATGTGTTTTCCCTCTCCTGCTCCTGGTAAATGACTGATGAGAACTGATAAGTGCTCATCCCTAAAAAACACAGGGGCATATTATCAAGAACGGCGATAAAATTATCGCCGCTTTAGCGGCAGGAAACTGCCGCTAAAACGGCGATAATGGGCTTGATAATATGCCCTTGTGAATTCCCATAGCTGCCCAGGTTAACACCAGAGAGAGGTTGTTATCAAAATAAACCCCTATGGTGCGAACTCCAGATGACGCTTACGGGCTGGCACCATTCATTCAAGGCCAAAAGTTAGAAGGTAGCCCAGCTGCTGGCTTGCCCGTAGAACAGCACAGAATTTCCATTTTGTCTTTATTAAACTTTAAGGAGTTGGTGCTCAACCAGAATGAGATATCTCTCAGACAGTTATGAAACGTATCCAGTGACTCTAGCTGCTAGTTATCCAAGGTAAGAATCAGCTATCATCCATGCATCGATAAGTTGACGTCATATGATCTGGTGAGAGCTGCAATAGGGTGCAGATAAATGTTAAAGAGTGTTGGGCTTACGCTGTGCCCTGAGTCACCGTATGTTCCACTGCTTTCAATGCAAAGCAAAAAGGGGGAGGGGGTAGTACGGCTTGTGTTCAGGGTTTGATTGTGATTACAAATCGACCCGGGCACACAAAAAAAAGTGGCCCACATTTGCATATTGCCTATCCCGCAAAACACTGCTTCTGTGACATTTTTATAAAAAAGGGGGGGCTAAACAAAATGCACAGATTATTTTACTATGGTGAAACACACTTGAAAATAAGTGAGGCCACTTTTGTTAAGGCCCCCTACCCCGCTCTATATGCATATATTAATGGCCCAGCGAGAGAAAGGAAGTCACACCTCTGCCCGTTGATAAAAGGGAGGTAATGGACACCCATCTGCCTCCAGAAAAGTCACTCAGGCACCCACTAGGCCTGTGGCGGCATCTTAAGAATGCAGAAACTGCCCAAGTCGAGCCCCAGGCTCCCAAAAAAAAACATCAGTCCACAACTGCAACTCGGATACCGGCCCCTCCGCCATTGCCCGAGTGCCCAGTTACCAATCCGACCCTGCTTGTGTTCTATCTTCTAGATAGGTAATCCAGCCAAGTGCTCTGCCCCTCACCTCAATCTCCTGCAATCTTGAGATCAATATCTTATGATTCACCGTGCCAAATACAGCTGATAGATCAAGAACAACCAAAGCTTCCGTTTGAGCACAGTCCAGTACAGGGGCGTAACACAGGCCCCTGCAGCCCACGCGGTGCAGTGGGGCCCTCACCCTCCAGGGGGCCCCATCAGCACTGCACTTCTGCTGGGTGACTCTAGATTGAGCCCGGAGGGGGCCCCTTCGCGTACCCTGCAGGTTCGTTACGCCACTGGTCCAGTACTATTCTCAGATCCTCTAAAGCGAGCACTAATGCAGATTCAGTGCCATGAGCAGACCTGAAGCACCCGTACACCAGAAGAGTTTCCCAAAACACTGACAATGTCTTCCTAACAAATATTTCAAGATTTGTGACTGGAAAAGGCCGCTGAGATATGGGCCTAAAGTTTCAGGGGGCTAACAGATCCACTGTTGCTTTTGTGTTTTTTAAGTGGAATTACTAGTATTCCTTTTCAAGGAGCATGGGACCTGCCCTTTTCCAAGGACTGGTTACGTACTGCTGGGAAGCAGATAGTCGACTAGCATTTTCTAGGCTTTAGATGGTAGAGGATCTAATAAAGAACCCAAAGAGATAGACATTGCTACCGCCCTGAAATCGTCCTTGGACATAGTGCTAAAGGATTCCAGGTCACTTGTACAAACTGCTGGTGTCTCATCCAAAAGGCCATCACCCACCTTTGAGGATTTTGAAAAGGATAAAAGAGGATTTATGTCAGAAATTATGTTCCGAACCTAATTACAGAAAAAGTCTGGCAAATTATAGTACAAGGACTAGGAGAGTGTAGTAAGTGTTGCTTTCCCTCTGCTGAATAAAACCTGTGCCATTTCCTTTCTAGTTGTTTACAGGGTAGTTTGGTCTGTCTCAATGCTCAGATTGCCAATGGGCAGAAGATCGTTAACAAATTTGAACATGAAGGAGTGCTAATTGTCCTCAACATGCAGCTTAGCATCAAACCATACAACTCATTCGAAGACATTAATGTCTGTTGTGCAAGCTAGCTTAGACCACGCTCTCTGAGAAGCTGACCCTATGGACTTCAGTCAGGAGACATTTTGGCCGACCAATAGAGAATGACATCAGTGCATGGTTGGACCAGCTCAAAGGCTGGATGTCCAGCCAGACAAGGTCGTCCAGTGCAAAAATAAGGTCCATTGTGTGTCCACATGAATTTGTAGACCGAGAAACCAATTGCTGCAATCCAACATTTCAAGAAATCCCTGTTGATTTTTGTAATACAAAGCCAACTTGTCCTCAGCCTAAATATTAAAATCACCCGGAATAAAAAATTAGTGTGAAAGGGCAACATGACGCAAGGGTGTCTGTGTTGGCGTACAGCTGCTGTTTGTGCATCAGCGTAGGGGAGAAGACATGAATGTGCCTTATATTGTAAATACAGCGCATTCCTGCTAATTTATTTTGACGCATGATAGCACAGAAGGAAAGCTTGGTGCGCTGCTGTACGCCAAAATATAGTAAATGAAGCACCCAGTGTCTATAGTATTTGAGAGATGGGAAACTTGAGAATACATCATAGTCACCATCCGTCGCATTTGCATAACAGGTATTACTATATGTTCATTGTGGTGTGATGCTTTATTTTGAACAGAGTAACAGTTTAAAAGCGTTATTGATTTATTGAAAAACCCAATGAAAATATTTTTAAATGGATAAAAATCGTGTGATCATATTTTTGTTTTTCAACGTTCGTTTTGAATAACAGTGTTTTTTATTGGTGAAGCTTGTATTTCTTCCACTAGATTTTAATCATATATGCATTATTTAAGTCGGGGTGTGAGGTGCGATAAATGTGGTTTTCTCACAATTAACAATTTGCCAGAAAATGTGTCCTAGTTGTAAGATCAGGATTCATTTTCACCTCCTTGCATGTTTACTGATGTGAACTTCGCAAAAACTTTGCTGTTAAGTACATGTTGTGTTCTACTTTCATTTGATAATTTGCAATGCCATTTTTCACAATAATACTTTTGCTTAGCTGTATAACAACCCAGCGTTGAAAATATATCTTCAAATGAAAAATATGTACTATTATTTTGATCAGAATAAGTATAAACTGAGGGGCATACTTATTAAAGAGTTGTGTAGCCCCTGTGCCACGCAAAGGTTGCACGAGTGATGCAACTCTTTAAGTTAGATTTATCAAGCCTTGCAAGGCCACCTTGAGAGGGCCTGCATGGCTTGATAAATCCAAAGCAACGCAGCGCAGAACAAATCGCTGCATTGCATTACTCTGCCCCAGAGAGGCGTTCCATGGGTGGAGCTTTGGTGTTCCCACGCATCTACCCATGGTTTTTGGCGCATTCCCAGATTTATTATAAGTGGTAGTAGGCCTGGGAATGTTCCAAAACTGCTATGCTTCAACCGGGGAAGTGTAACATGGAGAAAGATGTTTATTTCTCCTTGTTATTTTCCTCTTTCTATGTGTGCTGCATTCTGCAACACACATAGAAAGAGGAAATGCCTCTGGGGATTATTTTTGTGCAGGAAGGTGTACATTCCCGCACAAAAACAATCCTGCTTCCAACACAGGCAACCTTGCACCATGGTGCAAGGGTGCCTGCCCTGGTGCTAGGCAGCACGTAGCACTGGGAAAAAACAGGAATGTGCCATATAATGTTAAATACAGCACATTCCTGCCTTTTCCCTCTCACGCAGCGCAGCATAGGTCATCAAGGTGGCCTGCTGCATGACTATTTGATAAGTATGCCCCATTGAAAGAAAATAATGCCTGTGTGGATTGTTTTTTGTGCAGGAAGGTGCCCTTTCCTGCACAAAAACAATCCCGCTTACAATGCAGGCACCCGTGGTCCATGGTGCAAGGGTGCCTGCATTGGCGGTAAACAGCCAAAAGGGCGCCAGTGAACGGAAAGAGCAGGAATGCATTGTATTATGTTAAATAAGGTACATTCCTGCCCTTTCGCAAAGCGCAGCGTAGCAAGGTGGCTTGCTATGGTGCGTGAAAGCTACATAAATATGCCCCTATGTCCTGTTTACGCAAGATGCCTTTCACTCATCCTTTTTATTTTTCTAAACATGACCGGATACATGCAAAGTGTTTCATTCATGTGAATCAAATGAAAAATAGATGCTATGGTGCAATAGCGTCTTAACTTCAATTTTCCATTTTTAGTTTACATTGTTTAGATCCTTTCGATTGTTAGTTATATTGTTTATAAACATAAAATACTATTTGCTTTAGAGGCACTGTAATTTAATCTGTTCCCTCGTGTACAATTAATTCTTTAAGAAGCCAAATGAGTATCCTAGTACTGTGAGATTCTATGAATTCTTCAGGTTAAACCTGATATGCGCAGTGGTGACCTTATTAAAAGTATGAAGTGAAAGGAATCTAAATGGATGCATTGTCTAGCCAAGATGTGTCCCTCAGGCATGTAAAGGAAAGAAGGACAAACAGTAATTTTAAGTTTTCAAAGTTAGGTGTCAGCACTATTTAATATATCTGATGACAATGCTGGAAGTCACATCGCCAGGTCTATGTCCACAGAAAATGGCAAGAAGTGACTTTGATTAAATTAACCAAATCTCCATTGGTGTGTGCACTGGTTATTTCCTTTGTCCAATGGTCTTTGATTTCTAAGAGGCCTTCTGAGTGCTTTTTACATTAAAATTCACACTGGCATCAGTGAGTTTAATGTGCTAAGAAATTTGCTACCAAACTTCCCAGATTTCAGTAAAGCCATTATGGAGCTGTGGAGTTTGTGAGGACCAACTCCCAGACCATATACTCTTTATGGCTTTACTGCACTTACAATGTCTAAGAATGAACTTAGACACTGTAGGGCATAGTGTCCATGCAACTGTACCCTCACCTGGGGGCTAGAGTACCCTGCTAGAGGGGAGACCTACCTAGGCCTCAGGCAGTGAATTGCAGGCATGGCACACAGGGATGTGTGCCATGTCGACTCTTCACGTTTCTCTGCACCAAAACACACAGCCTGCAATGGCAGAGTGGGTGTTAAGGTGCAGGGTCTTGAAGGGTGGCATAATAAGTGCTGCAGCCCATGGAGGCCTTCCTTGGTCACAGTACTCATGGTACCCTTTACAAGGGGCTTTCCTGTGCCCAGAGATGTGCCAATTGTGGGTACAAAGGTACAGTTTTGGGGAAAAAACACAGGCCCTGGGAACCTGATTGGGTGGGACCCAGGGCACATCACGTCAAAGTGCATCAAGTGTCAGGCTAAAAGTGGGGGGTAACTATGCAAAAAGAGGCATTTTCTTACACAGAGAGTCCCATATTGGTGCAAATGTCCCATAATATGGTATTACACATCTCTTTCACAGGTTACACCACAAAGAAGCGGCAGGTCTTAACACATTTAGACACACTTTTTTGAAGTACCTCGGGTCTCCAAACTTATAAAGGAATCCTTTCTCTACTCCCTGGGTCTTTAACATTACCCACAACATCTGTGTTTGATCAGAGTCGCCCGACCTCTGGGAAGCTTAACAAGAACCTTATTGACGTAAACTGAAATGCCATGCAATACAATTGACCACCTGGGAGTTGCAGACCCCCTTTCCTTGGTGGTCTTAATTTCTTCCACAATATACTGGCTTTTTTTGGAAGTCCATATAAAACTATTAATATTACCCTGTGTTTTGTGAATAGAGGGGCTTATTTATGTGAGCCCTGAATTACTTTTGCACCGCGTAAAGTGGTACATGCGCGACGCAGGGCTCTCAATCTGACTTATGTAGCCAATCAAAGCCACCCTGCATGGCTTTGAGTGGCCTCATAAATCTTGAGTAAGGCAATGCAGTGCAAATTACGGTGTCACCTTTCTCTGCACCTGGAATGCGTTGAATGGGCATTGTGATGGATTTTCCCACGTAACACCCATGGATTTTGACGCTGCCCCAGATTTACAAAATCATGTAAACCTGGGGAAGTGCCAAATCAGTACATCTCCTGAGGTGAGGCATAGTAAGGAGAAATATCTCTATTTCTTCTAGTTTTTCCGTCTTTCTGTGCTGCAGAAAAACACCTCTTAGGATTGTTTTTCTTCAGGAAGTTGTCTCTTCCTGAACAAAAACAATCCTGCATGCAACAGAAGCACCCTTGCATCGGGGTGCAAGGGTGCCTATGTTGGTGTTAGGTTGCTGAAACGGTGCCAGCTCAAGAGAAAGGACAGGAATGCATCTTATAACATAAATACGGTGCATTCCTGCCCTTTCAATTTGGCGTAGGGCAGAACAGCAAGGTGCCTTGCTGAGCTGCTCTATGCCAAAATCCCATAAATGTGAGCCAGAGTTTTTATCAACGATAAAGGAATGCAATTAAACAAATAGGACACTTTTGGTAAGATATTCATTTTCACCAAATTGGTTCTGCCATAAATGGTCAAGGAAAGATTCTGCCATCTTTTGAGAGTTGTCTTAAACTCACTGGACACTTTATTTTATTTTTTTTTAATTTTATTTTTTCGTTGCCATCACATGGTATTAAATGACAGTTATTCAATCAGCAGAGCAGCGTCAACATTCAGCTGCTTACGATCAATAGAGCAACTTTTGCATTTAACTCCCCCCAACTTAAAACTTGCTACTTCAAGGGTCAAAGTTCACGATCCGGCACAGTAGTCCAGTGCAACATCGGTGTGTCCATGGGCCTCTAGCCACTCTGAACGCAGTTACTGGTATTAACACTCTCGCCTGTACTTACAGTTCCCAAATCCTTGTGACAGGCTCTATACCTGGGTCCCATCCCTTCCTCCCCCCCCCTACTCCAGATCCTCCTCATCCCCTGAACTGTCTCCATCCTCCTCCTCAGGAAGAGGCTCACAAATGTCCCCCCTATATGTGTTCCATGGTGTCCAAATTCTATTCCATTTGCGCGGATTATGTCTCTGTTGATACACTGCCCTCTCTGTCACCATAAGCACGTCCATATTCCTGCACCATTGCGCCAGAGTGGGTGCCTCAAGTGCCCCCCAGTTTTTGGCAATATCACGCTTTGCCATCATTACGCCAATGACCACCCAACTCTTTGCATGTAGTGACAAGTCTGTTGGGCCCCACACATTTAGAAGGCAGATTCTGGGATCAGGCGTGAACGGGTTCCGGAGGGTTTGGCTGATCGTGCGTGTTACACGCCTCCAGTAGTCCCGTATACTTGGACAGGTCCATATAGTGTGGAACAATGTACCCTCCTCCCCACAGTTTCTCAGGCAATACGGGTGGTCCGCTCTGTGTATTTTATATAGTGTCGTGCGGGTGTAGTAGACCCTGTGTAGTATCTTGAATTGGACCAGCCTGAATCGGGTGGAAATACCTGCCTCCCTGGGTGATGCCAGGGCTGCGTTCCAGTCCGCCTCGACCAGGTCCCCCATCTCGTCCTCCCAGTATTCCTTCAGTTTCCCGAGGGGATCCGGCAGGTTGTTTAACAGTTTGCGGTAAGTGAGGGAGGTTGCACTTGACTCCATGTAATCCGTAAGCAATCGGTCCTCTAACGGAGCCGACTCCGGAAGGGTAACACCTGGTTCCAACACTGACAAGAGTGCGTGCCTAATTTGTATGTATCTGTATGTTTCGGTCACCTCAAGGTTGTATTGCTCCCTCAGGGTCGCAAAGGAGAGCACGCCGTCCCTTGTCCACAGGTCGCCCACCGTAGAGATCCCAATGGTATCCCATTGATCAAACCCTTTTGAACTGCGCAGGTTACCGAGGGCTTTGGTATCCCATAGTGGCGTGAGTTTAGTAATCACTCCCTCCCATCCCAGCCGTCTTTGCGCTTTGTGCCAGATGGCTACCGTGTGTTTGGTAGGCCCTTCCAGCTTCCTCGCCATACCTTTGTTGTAGAGTGGGGCCAGAAGGGTGGATATGCCCAGTTGGCGTCTATCCGCCTCATATGCAGGGTCGTCCTGTGCTGCGTGGACCCACTGGTTGATCACCTTGAGGTGTGCGGCCCAGTAGTACATTTCAAGGTTTGGGAGGGCTATCCCCCCACTATACCAGTCCCTAGTCAATTTCAACTGCGCCACCCTGGCTGGTTTGTCTCCCCACAGAAGGCCGGACAGTTGTGCCGACACTTGGCGGAAGAAGGATACGGGGACCATCGCCGGCGTATTCTCCAGAACATAGAGGAAGCGAGGTAGCGCCATCATTTTGAAGAGCGCTGCTCTACCTAGAAGTGTCAAGGGGAGATTCCTCCAGAGGCGCACGTCTGATTTGAGTCTGTCTAGTTGGGGCTTAAGATTCAGTTCAAGGAAGGTTGAGTGGTCCCTTGTAATCTGTATCCCTAGGTACTTAAAGGAGATGTGTTCTACGAGCAGTTGGCAATCCGCAGGCAATGCTGGAAGGTCACCCTGCACCATATAGAGTACGGACTTGGACCAGTTAAGTTTGTAACCGGAAGCCGCACCGTGGCGTTCGCACAGTGCCAGTAAGACCGGGATACTGTTCACGAGGTCCATGAGGTAGACGAGCATGTCGTCGGCGTACAGGGATACCCTATCCTCCCAGCCACCTCCCCACTGTATGCCTTTCAGCAGCTGGGTGGTTCTGATAATCGTGGCCAGGGGTTCTAGTACTAGGGCGAACAGTAGTGGCGAGAGTGGGCATCCCTGTCTCGTGCCCCTTGCCAGCGGAAACTCCCTTGAAATATGTCCGTTCGCGGTTACCCGCGCCACGGGATCGGTGTACAGTAGTCTGACCCACGATATGAACGTCGGGCCAATACCCATGTGTTCCAGGACCGCAAAGAGATAGTGCCACTCCACCATGTCAAAAGCCATTTTAGCATCTAGTGACAGTACCGCTGCCGGTTCCTCCAGCTGCGGGGCTCGGGCCAGCACCCCATGTAGCCGTCTCAAGTTCAGCGCCGTGCTCCGGTGTGGCATGAAGCCCGACTGGTCTGGGTGTATCAGGTGTGCTAGATGGGACAGTAGCCTGGTGGCCAACACTTTCGCAAGAATTTTACTTTCGGCGTTAAGGAGGAAGATCGGGCGGTATGATCCGCACTCTTCAGGGGGTTTGCCGGGCTTAGGTATCGCGACTATTGTGGCCGTGCGCTGGTCAGGAGGCAATCGCCCCTGCACCCGACACTCCTGGAACATATCGAGCAATGGTGCGGAGAGCGTTTCGGACATGAGCTTGTACCACTCTATCGGCATACCATTGGGGCCTAGCGCCTTCCCCGGGTGTAGTGCAGTTATGGCCATCTGTATTTCTTCCGCCGTCAGGTCGGAGTCAAGCTCATCCCGTTGGTCTGGGGAGAGAGTGCGGGTCGGCACTCCTATGAGAGAGCTCTCTGCCATCTCTCGTGTGACCTCATAGTCAGGGGAATACACGGAGTGGAAATGGTCCGCCAGGAGTTCCACTATCCGTGCCGGACTGGTTTGTATCTCACCACTAGGGTCCTTCAGTTGGAGTATGGCCCTCTGACCTCCCCGCGCCCTCTCCAGCCACGCCAGAAGCTTCCCTGCTTTATCACCTACGTCATACACCCTGCTCGCAGTTGCTGACATATTTTCCCTCACTCTACGGCGCAGAAAGTCGGTATGACGCTGCTGGGCTAGTTGGAGCGCATGCTGGGTGTCCCCAGTCGGGTTCCCCTCGTGGTCCTGCGTCGCCTTGTCAAGCTGGTCCTCTAGGCCCATCAGTTCCTGACGCTGTGTGCGTTTGTGCTGTGTGATCACTGAAATCGCCTGTCCGCGGAGTACTGTTTTGTAGGCCTCCCACAGGATTGTAGGCGACGCCACTGATCCCACATTCTCGGTGAGGTAGGAGCGTGTATTTCTTTTCAAAGCCTTGGCTATGCCTGGTTCCCTGAGGTAACCCGGGTATATAGGGTAGACTCGTCTGAAAGTCCGTTCCTGATTGGACAGTGTCAGTGTCAGCGGGGAGTGGTCGGAAACCCCTTGCGGTCTAATCTGAGAGTCAGTGAAAGTAAGGAGACCCCCTCCCCACGTCAGAAAATAGTCAATCCGCGATAGGCTGTCGTGGACTGCCGAGTAGTATGTGTACTGCCGGTCAACTGGGTGGACTCGCCTCCATATGTCTACTAAGCCCTGCGCTTCCATGAAGTCATGTAGTTTGGAGTGTCCCGGTGTTTGTGTACGCACTGGGTGTCGGTCTAGGGAGTCTTGTGCCACTGCATTAAAATCCCCACCCATGACGAGATCCCCTTCTGGAAGGTCTAATAAGAATCTCCCTAGTTCCGGGAAGGCTATGGTGTGTAGTGCCGGCGGGATATATACCGACACCACGTTAAGCGGCTTCCCCTCCCACTGCCCATGTACCAATGCGAAGCGCCCCTGTGTGTCTACTGCTATTGATTGGGTTATGAACCTGGATGAGCGGTGAATTAATATCCCGGTGCCCCGGGATCCCTTCGTGAACTCAGAGTGAACTATCATACTGTAGCCTTTCCTGTCCAGGGCCTTTGTGGCCGTGCCGGTGAGGTGCGTTTCTTGTAGCAGGACCAACTGGACACTTTATTTTAATTATTTTCTGAAATAAATCCCAACCCTGATAACCTATTTCTTTTTTCATCAGGTTACATTTGCAAATCTTGATTCAAGTGCATTATCTCCATCTTATCCCTATTAATTGCATACCCTGAAATCGCCCAAGCTCTTGAGCTAACACCTCAAAACTACAGATGGGAATACCTTTAATTCAGATATGCACTGTAAGCATGGATCTCACCAGCGGAACAGATGAAAGAAGAGACCCCCTTGGCGAGGAGACTGTTAGATGCCAACTAACAACGAAGGCCATATCATTAATGTAAAATACATTGCTGACAAACACACAAGACATCTTAGGAAAGTTTAGAGACACCTGGCAAAAAGTTCTCAGTGACCTGGATAATGGAGACTGGAAGGAAGCTCTACAATTCTGAAGAATGCTGGTCATAAAAGCTAACTTCCGAAATTGTGGCCTGCAAGACAACCTCTTGCGCACATTGTGGGTTGCTCCAAACTTCGAACATACTGGAAGGAGGTGGTATTGAGACTCAAGGAAGCCACATATACACACATAGATTTACAAGCACTGCTAGTATTAATATGAATCTGGAGACACTCAGACATAACATACTACTGAAGAATTTTGATTGACTTAGTATTTATGACTGCAAAGAGGGGTATAGCCCAGAAATGGGTTGATAAAAGGGTACTGAAAATAGTGGGTTCGAGGTATGGATCTCTGTGTGGTTCGAGAAAAAATGATTTAGAAGGGAAAGGCTTGCCCCCAAAAATTTGAAAAAATATATTGGGTGGATAGACCCTGACAGGAAAATGACGAGGAAGAGGTATGGATGGGTCAGAACTGGAGGAACAGACTTGAGTGGGAAATTATGGATCAAAGGAGATACAGAATGAACAGAAGGGGGCCTCCTGACTGGCAAGAGCTGTGATGATCATTATGCATTGGTAAATTGGGTGAATATTATGTAATTAGCCGGTTTTGTGGGGGCACGCAAAAGATGAGATAAAGTACCGAAGTGGCTGTAGTCATTGAAAAAAAGGTTCATAGGGATTCATTTACATTATCAGTGCAAACTATAAGATTGTCTGTATATAGGTCAAGGTCTTTTGAGGAGGGACTGATAGTTGGTTCTTCTCTTATCCTATGTGCAAATGGTTCAATATATAAACTAAAGAGAAGAGGGGACAACAGGCATCCATGCCTGGTGCCTCTATTGATATGAAATGTCTCTGTCCAAGCTCTGCTGACCAGAATTCTAGCTGAAGTGATAACATAAAGAGATATGAATGGTGAGTTGACAGGGGTTGGCACTATGAAGCAATTTCACAAAATGTATTTACAACATGATTATCATAGTCATTGTAAGCGGTGCTTAAAAGAGCAGGAAGTTAATCACCTGACAAAAACAAATTATGTATGTGCTCAAATAAAAAGACACGAACAGGATAGCTGATGCGTACTCGCGCTGCTGACTAATACAAGTGTACGGACTCCCCAGATCTAACCCATATGGGCACATGCCTTTGATAGGAATTATAACGATAAGCCCGAAAGAGGGGAGTTGATTAGAAGCGTTGTGTCTGTTTATTGGAGCACACACACAACATGTTATTCATGTGACAGAGATTGCTTTGCTTAGGCCTATATACTTCGAGGATGTTGTGAAAAACCGTTGGAATTGTCTATGATGACAGGTTACGTATCAGCAAGGATTGCAGGATTGCAGCTCTGAAGAAGTCTTGGGGTACTTCCTCTAGGATGAAACACGTCTTGGCTACAGAAACAAAGAAAAGAATCCAAGTGTGATGAAAAGATAAAAAGAAAGAGACCACACACGAATGAAGGGCACCAACTTTGTCCAATGTGTATTATTTGACTTAATTTATATACGTGAGATCGCATGTGCTAGGGATTTGTATGACGTAAAGCGCCTGCTTGTATTAAAGCCCCAGGAACTTTGCATCTAGTTAAACAGGCCCATAAAAATCACACTGAACCCAGTCAAAGCCCTTTGCTGCGTCAAAGGTCAGTATCGCCAGTGGCACCTTATGTACTGTTGCCAAATCTATGGAGCCTATTAACATCAGCATTAACTCTTGCATCTACCTCCCTAGTAGAAAAACGTTCTGATCCTAATGGATAATCCCGCACATCACCCTGCCCAATCTTCTTGCCAAGAGGCTTGCAAAGATCTTATAGTCAGCATTTAGCAGGGAGATTGGATAGGAAGACTCACATAGCTTGCTAGTTTTATTTGGCTTTCAGGATCGCTGTAATGGTAGCTTCACACCAGGATACTGGTGGCTCTTTCCTCCTCAGCAATATATCATTAAAAGGGATCTTAATAAGGGGCAGATCTCTTTAACAGTATTAAATAAACTTCTCCCAGAATCCCGTCTGGCCCCACAGCCTTCCCCTTCTTAATCCTCCTGATGGCTTCACAGATTTCTCCTGCTGACATTTTCTGCACTAATTGCACACTATTCTCTTTTGATAGATAGGGAGCTGAAAGGAGTCTAACCATTTTCTAATATCCCATATTTCAGCTGACAAATTATTCTTATTCAGCACCTGTTAAAACCCTTCAAAAGCTGTCTGGATTTCCTCTGGCTGTGTTAGTTCCTCCGCTGTCTTGCCTATTTTAATACAGTGGATATCATTACAGGTTGCTTGAGTTCTTGCTTTCCAAGCTAATATTTGCCTGCTATTTCACCAAATTTAATCTGCTACTGCCTGCTGGTTTCCCATATCTCCGGTTGCTTTACTTCAAATATAGACATATCCTCTGTTGTCCATTGATCTGTTGGTATTGGTTGGCTATGCAAAGCATGTAATCAAGACAATATAATCGGAATCAGAAAAGTGCTTTATTCGATTTTTGCATACAAGTAAAAAATCATAAAAGCAGCATTAAATAGTGAACAAATTCACACTTAGTCATATTTTTGTAAACTGTTCCAAATATTAATAAAACTTTTCCCTCAACAATAGTTAACATGTCATAGTGTTCCGTTTCCTCATAATGCTCTTTAAAAATACAATCATGGTACCAATACAATTATCATTATCCAACTGTTGCAAGAATAAAAACGCTGGGCAATATTACCGCCAAGCTCCCTGTTTCAGAAGGGGTTTAATCCATCTTCTGCGTTCCTTTACATAGTATTTACAAAATAATGCCACATGAATGGTAGTTTGCAGGGAAAGATTATCGCATGGGCATAGCACCAATTTCTCGACCAATCATTTATAGTTGGAAATGTTACCAGGCGATAAAAGGTCTCAAAGCTCAACCTGGTTAGGTCAAATCTATCAAATCCCCTTAAACAAAATGCCAGATAGGGTTGGATGGTATAGCACGTTAAGGACATTTGATGCTGAATCACAGTATTCTTATTCATTTCCCCAGATAATCTAAGCAGTTCAAAGTGGTTAATACATAACGTTTTCAATTCTTTTCTGGATAAACAAGAAATCGTCTTTGGATTTGCATAAAATTCTGGTCTGTTTAGGTCATTTGCCAAATTGTTTATATAATTTAGCCATGGAATGTTTCCGACATAATCCAGGAGCATTATGTCCTTAATGATTTCTTGGTTTAGGCCCAAAATGGGCGAAGACCAGACTCTGTGCCATAATAAGATTGGTTGTATTTTTATGAGGTCTGTAATATACTCAAGTCCCAGTTCGCTATGGCAGTTAAAAACTGAGGTACTCTGGGGGACTGCTAAAATAAACCTTAAAAAGGCGTTTTCAACTACTTGTAGAGGGCATACGTTGTAAAAAAAAACAGATACCTGCCCCATAGATTGCTATGCTTCTACATTTTGCTGTGTAAATTTTTAGTAAAATCTCTGGAGGTCTTTTTCCAAGCTTTTGAGCAAAATTCATTAGCGCAGCGGTCGAACGTTTAAACAGGAGAGTCCTGCTCTTGACCGCGGGGGCCCACGATCCTGATTCCTCGATAAGTATTCCAAGATAGGAAAATGTGTTAGTGGATCCAATTTCTTTCATCCCCTACTATCAAATTTTTACATTCATTCCCGCCTTTCCCACACGTCATCACAACAGTTTTCCTAGAATTGAGCTTTAGGCCCCTACTGGCCATAAACTCCATAAAGGTGGAAAGTGCTCTCTGTAAGCCTATCTTGGTTCTGGCCATTAGCACCGCGTCATCCGCCTAGAGAAGGGAGACAATCTGCTTGCTGTTATATATTGGTGAGTCTCTTACTTTGGCCCCCAGTTCCTCCTCCAAAGCGTTGTACAAGACAATATAATTATTTCCCAGGGTGTCCTCCAGCTTCTTTTCCTCATGTCTATGATTCCTTACCCCTTTGGAAACTGAACCCTTAGATACGCTTTCTAAGCGTCCCAGACTACCCTCCCTGTCCTACTACCATGATTTTGGTCCAAGAACATCTTGGTAAGAGTCTGTAGGTTAAGTATAACATCCTGGAGTGAGAAGAACCTTCACTCCAATGTCCGTCTGGTCCACGGTGGACACTTCTTCTCTTCATGCTTTGTGTCTAACCATATTACTTTATGGCCTGAGAAGGTATTTGGGATATATTTAGCTTGTATCCCTTTGGAGACCAATTTATTAGCCACAAACTAGTAGGCTAGTCTAGAACTATGGTTATGAGTTCAGTAGAATGTGTAGACTCTTGCAAATCCAATCTTTTTCTAGTCCTGATGACTTTTAATCCTAGGTCCTTAACATATTCTTAAGGCTACTTGTCATCTTGGGTGAGCTTATTGTCAGTGTTCCATCTCTTGACACTGCATACCCCTACAATGTGCAGCTTGTGCGCTAAGAAGCATTGACAACTGAGTCCTTGGTTTATTAAAGAATGCCCCCCTCCCTGGGGTTTGTGAAGTGCTTTACTGAGGTTTCATGATTTATAAAAAAAATTGTCAATTGCCATAAATATCCCTGGTGCCAGTGGTAGGTTTACGATGAATAATGCATTTGTGATTCACGGTTTCTGTAAAATATCCCTAGTAGCAGTGGCTACACTGAAAAAGAACTCTGCACAATCTACAAAAGGCACGAGCACTCACCAACGTGTTCTAACGGCCACGCTGGCCGCACCCATCCACCTACTCCAACAGCTGCACCTGCTTCTGCTGCAATGTGCAGACACAGCTATGAAAGCCACTTCCACACCAATGGAGGTGCTTGGTCTCGTCGCATCATGCATCACTTATCTGCTCCTGTCTCCTGTGACGATTTCCTGTTAAACACTTTTTCCTCCCTCCTTGATGGCAGCACCTTCAGCCTCCGGGTCTTTGTGACTTTATACTTCCTGCAAATTTTGCTTTCTGAAAAAGAAAAGGGGCGAAGAACAAAACAAAGTAAACAAGGTTTGATGCAAACACATGGCGCGCCGCCTGCATAATCATAAACCTCAGCACCTCAGAGACTCACATAATACAAATGTTGTGGTTGTTTGCATTATAATGCTATTGTTGGTGTTACAGGGTCTTGTAAAGAGACACTTTGTGATTTTTGGCATTATTACCCGAGCGCGAGCGCAAGAGACTTACAATATAAAGGGACATGAAACAGAAAGATGAACTTTGTTAACGCGGGGTTTCTGGTCTCTAGTTACCTTACCAGATCCCTAATCATGTCGACTGAATCGTTGGTACCTGTCATTGAGTAAAAGACAATCTACTACTAGGTTAGTCAATTAGGAACTTAAACCACTCTAAAGAACCACTTACCACTGGGAAAGGTTAAAAAGTTTTAATTCAAAGTCAAAAGTATCTGGAGATACAAACATCACAGAATAAGATTCAAAAGGTATACAGGTATTAGTACAAAAAGGTACTCTCTGAATATTCTCAATCGGCAAAAGGAAATTATCAAAAATATCTCAAAGAACATGAGTGTTGCAAGAATCGCTGTGAGTTGCAACTTGAGAGTCATTTACAGAAAAGAAAAATATAAGTTAGTCTGTCCCTACACTAGACTAAGTGACATCCCTACTTAACAAGATCTTTACCTAAAAAGGTGTCAGCAGTGGTGACTTCCAAAGAAGATCACACACTTCTCCTAGTCTCTGAACCAAGTTGGTTTCTTTCAGTTCTCTATCTGCCTACCCATCCGCTCTCTAAGGCTTCTCAGATCATCTGCCCTAACTCCACCCCGGGGGCTATCCCTAATACAAAATCACATCTCCAATAGAAACGCCCCTGGGGACGCCTCTCACGTGGTGCAGTTTTGAGCGGCAAACTCCGTACTGGTGCTCCTCGGGACTCTTCATTAAAGTTGACCTTGCTTCCCAGGCTTCTTCTTCAGCGAGACAGTACCCCCTAAAATTCCTGAAGACTCCTCCAGGCCTGCGCCTGGCTCTCTTGAACAAAGGAACAGTTCATCATAGTACTGATTAGGGCTCCTCGCACCTGCGACAGACACATACACTGTGGGCCTCAAATTCCAACCTCCATCATATCTCGGACCATAAAACATGTGTAAGGATTCTCAGTTAGTGCCTAGCACAACTTTCCCCTAACGAGCACATTTTAGATCAAAGAGAATGACTTGGTCTTTTCAGGCCTAGTTGATTTACATAAAGCAGGTCTCTGCCTTCTAAAACATTTCCTTTCTTTGGTTTAAACAGTATTTTAACTAACACGTATTACTATAGTATAATGCAACGCATCTATATAAAACATATATTTCAATTCTATGATTAAATACTTCTAAAAAACAATGTTAACCACGTCTCACATCAGTTCAGCAGCACTTTATCTTTACTGTGAATTGCCCTGCGGCCTACACATTCTCATTGGTTTGCTAGGTTTCATTTCCTTTACACACAATCACTTAACATGAGAAACGTGAAGTTTCACATCATTCTAACATTTCTACATTAGTTTCCATACTGCTATAAGTACCTCTATGCTAGCTAAACACTCTTATATAAGTTCACTCTATGAATATGACACTCGTGTGCAATAAAATTTAAACTAACACTACGTGCTTGTAAATATGGTGTACTTATACATTTTTCAGATTTGTGCTCTCTCAGTCCCCCCTTTGATGACTTTCAGGAGTCATCACCATCAAAACACCATCTCTAAAATGTAGGATCTTTCAGACTGAAGTTGTTGCAATACCCCCTCGTTTCATTGTATCTAGAGCCTTCCGACTCTTATATTGTGTATCCTGCATCGCAGTCAGTCTTTTCTCCTGTTCCCTCATGGATCTCTGCAACCTGCTTGCTCTATATCATTGGTACAGTCGCACCAATCCCCACAAAGTGATTACACAAATCACAATTATGATGATGGGTTTCAATATGTACCAAATGATACCCTTTCCTAAATTGGAAAACCAGCCTCCAACTTTACCCATTCCTTGACCTACTTTTTCCCATACATTTATCTTTGTCAGATCCTCAATCTCATGATGAATCGCAGTAATATTTCGTATGTACTTCTCTAAAGGTTTTGAATTGTCTGGAATGTAAGTGCAACATTCCTGGACCTTCAAAGCCTTACAGACTCCGCCCTCCTTGGCTAACAGAAGATCTAAAGCAAGTCGGTTCTGAAGAACCATTGCTCTTATCGATTGCATCTCTCCCTCCACCAGCATTAAGGATCTAGCAGTACTGGCAGATAACCTATCTACGACTGTAGCCAATCTTCTAATTTTTATGTCATTCAGTATCAATCCCAAGAGAGGGAATGCAGCACCGAATACATCCCCAACTACCTCTTCAGCACCTAGATCTCTTCTCCGTCTTGTTGGTATTCCTCTCTTTGTCGTTTCTAAATTCTCAACATGGTATATTTTGGGGAAGACAATTGCTAAATAGCATGATCCGTACCAATTATCTGGTAGTTTCACATATGCATTTCTTCCACATACAAAATATACATTTGGAATTGCTTGCATCTCCTTCAAAAAGTCTTTGGAGTAGTACTCCAATTGGAAAGCATGTTCACAACTGACTTGACCTACAAACATATTCTCATAATAGGAGTAACTTCTGTGAATGCACAGTTTCCCCCGTTTCTCCTTGTCTAAAGCAATTGGACCAAGGCTATCCTTTCTTTGATGTATCCTTTCTTCCTTGGTCCAGTCTGTTTCCCATTGTCCTGAAGCTTTTAGAATCTTTTGCCTCCTATATCTAGTATCCACCTGCCCTATAAACTTTTTCTCAATTTCTGACACTTGACAAGTCAGATTATTTCTTCGGGCATGTGAGGTATCTAACGTTTTCCATGGAATGAAAAATTTCTGTAACCTGTCTTCGCACTTGTAATAGTCCCACTTATTCAGATGCTTATAATTTGGGACCTCTGGCAATGTCGAGTCAAAATTTGAGAAATAATACTCGAACCCATCTCGTCCATAGAATATGCTCAACAACAAACTACATGTGATTCCATACGTCAATGGAAGATGATGGTATCTGATACCCTCATCCACAGAAGCTGGTAATTGCATACAAACGTAGCAATTCTTCGCCTCCATGACATCAATGTATTCGTAGAGCAACTTGGCATAAGCATTTGACCTAAAGTTCCCCTGTGATTCGTCAACATGTAATCTTTTGATCTCAGCATCTAGCAAAGCCTTTTCTTTCTCAGTGTTTTCTCCTTTTACCCCAGCAACAGTGGTAGGCTTTTGTGTTGATGCTTTCTTTGTTTCTGATCTTGTCTTTGTTTCGTTCTCATGTCCCACTATATATGATATAGTAACTACTAAAACTATAAGAGAAATCACTACCACTAAAAGTGTGCCTACTATGCATTTTGCCCTGCGGTTCGGGTTGCCAGTCTCCATGATCTCAAACAGTGTAGCTCTGTTTGTCGTTCTCAGCAAAGTCCCTTACTTCTTCTCAATGTCCTTTTTGCTTTGCACAAAGACTCCCTTCATTTGAACCACAATGTCTTTCTTTGAACCACACTTGGAAGCTGACAATTCTCTCCCGCAAGAACAGTCATTAAGTTCTGTAGCAATAGACAACTCTAGCCCTTCTCCATCCACTAAAATGGAAGTCCATAGTTTCTGTCTTCTTACATTTGGCACTAGGTTATCCTTTTGATCTGTATTAACAAATGTTCTTTATCAAAGTCTTTTTAGCAATCTGAAACTATGCGTGTTCCCAGAAGTTCCACCACTAGCTCAAATATTTCCATACGGAGAAGGACTCCCTCCAGTATTGGACACCTTGAACAGCAACACGGAAACTCAACAGTCTCAAATATCAATTTTCTTATTCCGCTCAGGAGAGGAGGATAGACGATGTTGAGTGTCAGCAGTCTTTCGACCTCCAATCCTGGCAACAGGAATCTTACTTCCACTGTGATGATTGGGTCAGTTCTGGTCAGGGTCACTTCCCTCACCCTCCCAGCTCTGCGTCCCTCAGACATCTGCAGCGAGGTAGGTCCACTCAGGTGTAGAGTATCTTCTGCTAGGCACTCGTACTCTCCTTGATCTCCTTAGACCCTCCTGCTCTTGGTCCGATACACCTTCTTCCAGATCCGAATCTTCGGATATAGGAGCAAGAGTTTCTTCTCGAGCTAGCTTCAGGCTCGGCCTCCTTCTTCTTTCAGGCCAAGTAGCTGCCCCACTTCTTGTTCTCCTATTGCTTTCCCTCCTGCTCGGTTCCTGATCACTCTGTTCCTGATCTGTTTCCAAGTCACATTCACAACAGCTCTCTCCTTCTGTTGCAGCTTCAGTTTCGCTACCGCCTTGCCCTTCTTCTTCTGGATCTGCAACGCTCCCAACTTCTTCAGACACCCCCACGGCTTGACTGATCCCCTCTAATGGTTCACCATCTTCAGCTGGATTCTCATCCGTGAAGGAGCTGTTTCTTCCAGGGGTGCTGGAACTCTTAGGGTGTGGGAAGCGTGTATCCAATTCGGCAGGCCTCCACACTTGACAGCCGTATTCGTGGTCAGTATGACCTGAAAAGGTCCTCTCCAGCGCACGTCTAGGCAGTTTTTCCGGACGTGTTTCTTCACCAGCACCCACTCTCCTGGGCACAGGTCATGACACAACTCTCTTGAAGATGGGACCTCAGCAGCCTGCACCTGGAAGGACACAGAATGAATGGCGTCAGACAGTCCTTTGCAGTAATCCAGGATCAGGTCATCTGTAATGTTTAATAGTGTCGCAGTTGGTACAGAAGGAAGCCTCATTGCCCTCCCCATCAGCACCTCGTGTGGAGAGAGACCTGTCCTCCGGTCGGGTGTGCTGCGCATGCTCATCAACACTAAAGGCAAAGCATCTGGCCAACTCAAGGAAGTTGAAGAACACACTTTGGCAATTCGACACTTTAGTGTCCCATTTATCTGCTCCACAATTCCTGAAGCCTCTGGTCGATAGCTACAGTGCAACTTCTGACCAATGTTCAATGCGGCACAGAGCATCTTCACAATTTCACTGTTAAAATGTGTTCCTCGATCAGATTCCAGAGAGCCTGGCACCCCGTAGCGCGGGATCAATTCTCTAAGTAACAGTTTTGCTACGGTGAGTGTATCGCACCTACGTGTAGGGTATGCCTCGACCCACCTGGAAAATATGCATACGACCACCAACACATACCTAAGGCGGTTGACTCTAGGCATTTCAATGAAATCTAATTGCATTCTGTTGAAAGGCCCCCCAGACCTCCCAATGTGACTCATGGTAACTGGTGTTCTTTTCCCTACATTCAGTTGCTGACATGTGACACATCTCCTACAGACTGCTTCTGCTGCAATCCTGAACTTTGGGCAATACCAAGTTTGCCTAAATACTCTCAGCATGGCATCCCTTCCTAAGTGTGTTGGACCATGTATTTGTCGTGCCATTGGACTCACTAATTCCTCTGGTAACACTTCTCTTCCATCTGCTGAAACCCAAAAATCCATTTCACTTCTCACACAACCTGCTGCTTCCCAGGACCTTTTCTCTGACTCAGGTGCATTTTCTTGCATTTGTTTCAGATCTTCCCATGTATCTACGGTCTCTAACATCATATTGACTTCTGTTTTTTCCTATGCCCCGCCTACTTCCACCTCCGTGAAAGTATACCCTTGCTCCGCACAATAGCGGGCAACTTCATCTGCATATCTGTTTCCTTGTGACATAAAATCTGTATTTTTAGTGTGAGCTATACACTTGACCACTGCAATTTCAGCTGGACCTTGCAATGCTTCTAACAGCAGTCGTACAAATTCCCCATTTCTGAATGGCGAACCAGAGGAGGTCATGTAACCCCTCTGAGACCACAATTGCCCGAAATCATGAACTACACCGAAACCATATTGGCTATCGGTATAGATGGTGACTCTCTTTTTGCTACCTGCTATACAGGCACGTGTCAATGCAATGATTTCTGCTACCTGAGCGGAGTGTACTCCTTCCAGGCAAGCGGCTTCCACAACTCCAGTAATGGTGCAAACAGCATAAGCTGCTCTCAACCGACCAGTATCGTCTCTTAAGCATGAGCCATCAACAAAGTAAATTTCATCAGGGTCGATCAATGGCTCATCCACAATATCTGGTCTGGGCTTCGTGCATAGTTCAGTCACATCTAGGCAATCGTGATCTTCACATTCTTCGCCTTCTATATCATTAGGAAGTGGCATCAATGTAGCAG
This sequence comes from Lissotriton helveticus, assembly GCF_964261635.1. Classification (NCBI taxonomy): domain Eukaryota; kingdom Metazoa; phylum Chordata; class Amphibia; order Caudata; family Salamandridae; genus Lissotriton; species Lissotriton helveticus. Next base: position 1,739,327,388 of record NC_136063.1, on the reverse strand, counting down.
GATTCAAGACCGAGCACCTCTTAAGGGTCACGTTCTCTGCAGCAAGAATAACTTGCTCATAGCGCGTGAGCCTACTATTGGTCAAGTGCTGCGTCTTGGTCCTTGTCATTAACAATTCTACCGAATGCGGTACATACACCACTAATTGATGTCCCATTACTATGTTCTCACACCTCTCAATGCTGACACCTGTTGCAGCAACGGATTTGAGACATCCGGGCAACGCTGCGGCTACCGGATCTAATGTAGCCGAAAAATATGCAACTGGTCTACGGGCATTTCCGTGTACTTGCGCCAACACTGATAACGCACATCCTTCTCTTTCACAGCAGTATAATGAGAAAGTCTTCTCATAATCTGGCATTCCCAAAGCCGGAGCACGACACAAATCCTCTCTCAGTTGTAGGAACGCCATTAGGCACTCGTTGTCCCATGGTACCGGATCACTCACCTCCTTGTGCGTCAGTTTCTGTAAAGGTTTTGCTTTCAGTGAAAAGTTAGCTATCCACTGTCGGCAGTAACCAACCATTCCTAAGAACATCCTAACTTCTCTCTGTGTCGTTGGCGCATTCATTTTCATGATGGCCTCTATCCTGTCTGGAGACACCTTGCGCTTCCCCTTCTCTATTCGGTGACCCAGATACTGTACTTCTGTCAGACAGTACTGTAATTTGTTCGGAGATACCTTATGTCCATTCTCAGCTAAATGATTCAGTAAAGCAATGGTGTCTTCCTTACAAGCTTCCTCTGTTTCTGACGCAACAAGTAGGTCGTCTATGTACTGGACCAGAACCGAGTTCTGTGGCAATACCAGACTTTCAAGGTTCTTCTTCAACAGCTGACTGAAGATCGAAGGGCTATCTGTGAACCCTTGTGGGATTCGACACCATGTTAAGGCGCGATCTTCCATTTTAAATGCGAAAAGATACTGACTGTCTTCATCTAATGGGATGGAAAAGAAGGCTTGACAAAGGTCTATCACTGTAAACCACTCAGCTTGGAATGGTATTTGAAACAGTATCACTGATGGATTCGGTACCACTGGACAACATGAAACCACAATGTTGTTAATCTTTCGAAGGTCCTGAACTATTCTGAACTTCCTACTAGGTTTCTGCAAACCCATAATCGGGGAGTTACATGGACTACCCACGATTTCTTTCAGTATTCCCTGTTGAATCATTGAATCAATCACAGGTTTTATTCCTGCAATCGTTTCCTGGGACAGTTTATACTGAGGCGTTCTTGGAAATTCAGCGTTTGGTTTTATCATGATCTTCACTGGTTCCACCCCTTTGATCAGTCCCATCTCTTCCCCAGTAAAATCCCATACTTCAGCTGAGACAGCATCTCTTAGGTCACAAGGAAGGTCTTCCACAGTCAGAGTAGGATACAGTTCTATACATGTTCTCTCATTGGCACTCTTAAAGGTAGCATCATCATCTGCGGTCTGTACCTCCACACCCTGAGGGGTGCAGTATATGGTGCAATTCAATTTGCACAACAAATCCCTCCCTAACAGACATACAGGACTAGAATCACATACCACAAACTGATGTTCATTTGTGTAATTCCCTATTTTCACTGACACTGGTTCTGTCAAAGGACTAGTCATTCTTCTATTTGCGACTCCAACCACCTGAATTGTTTCCCCCGACATTGGTAGGTCAGGAACCACTGCTGATCTCAGAGTTGATCGAGTAGCTCCAGTATCCACCAAGAATGTCATCGGGCACCCTGCTACCTCTGCCTCAACAAATGGCCCTCTCTGATCTACTTCTAGAACTGCCCCGAGGGTACAGTCCTCTTCTCTGTTCACACGTTGACCGGTCATTGGGTCAATGTAATAACATTTTTCTTCTTCAATAAAAAGAGGCATTTGTTTATAGACTTTTCCCCCTGTCGCGATCTTTGGTGGCTGTGGAAACTAAGCTCGTGGAGCCGAAGTCCCCCCTTTGACCACCTTGCTTCCTGGGACTGTCGCCCTTTGAACTGGAACCTCCTGAACTTCCTGTTCTAATTCTAGTTCTCCACTTTCAGGGTTAAAGGGACACTCGCGTCTCCAATGTCCCACCTGGTGACACTGGTGGCACTTTGTCGTTTTCTTTAAAGTGGCAAAATCTATTCTAGGTCTCTGACTTTCTTCACTATCCTTGTTCTGACCATTCGACTTCCGTCCCATTGTCCCCGTTCCCTGTTTCTGCTGTCCGCCCTTTCCGGCTGACTGCATCTGTACCACCATCAGCTTCTCCTTCATTTTCTTTGTCTTGGAATCTATCTCATCGCTACAGTATCTGGCATACCTTAAAATTTCATCTAGTGGTTTGTTTTGCCAACAAATTAAATGTTGCTGAATCATCAAACAAATATCAGGTCTCAACCCCAAAACAAACTTTGACACAAACTGTCCTATATCTTTGGGATCCATTACATCGAGTCCACTGTATTGTTTGAATGTTTTCAACAACCTTTCATAGAACTCATGAACTGTCTCCTTTGGTTCTTGTCTTGTTCGGTCTATTTTTACCCAATCTATGTCCTGGGGTGGTACCTTATCTTTCAGCCAAGCTATTACCCTTTCATACTTTTGCATGACAATTTCAGACGGTCCATTTGTCTGAGCATCCCTCACTGGTTCAGTAGTTGGCCATTCAACACTAGTCTTGCACGATGTCCACAAGTCCGATGGGACCACAATGTCAAACAAAGTGTTCCAATCAATCCACAATACTTTCGAGATCTTTATAAACCTTTCTACCTGCTTATACCACTCTACTGGATTGTCCCTTAACTTCGGAAATGAGTTGGTAAATGCAGCTAAATCTCCTCTACTCCAGGGCACATGTACATAATTCCCATTTGATATTTCTCTCAAAGGGAATGAATCCATCTGCATCAACCTTCCCTCAGGAGACGTTCCATTCGCACACCGCCTAACAGTTCCCCTTTTGGACCATCTCTCCTCCCATTTGTCCAGATCCCTCCACGCTCTTATTCCTGCTATTAGTTCCCTTATGTGTGTTTTCAATCCAGTTGTCCTTTTTTCCTCTAAATCCTGATCTGAGTATTGTAACCTATGGTTACTCTGTAGGGTCTTTGTTCTGGACAAATCTACCATGTACCTGTCTGCCAGTTCAGACAGTTTCTCATGAGTCGCTCTCGCCTTTCGAGTAACATCTTTCGCTATGAACAGCAACTCATCTTGTTCATACAAGTCGATCCTTTCTAAGGCCAACGTACCATCTATGATCTCATCCAAATCAGATTTTAAACTGGTGACATCAAGTCTTTTTGTCCTTATTGTAGCTTTCAGTATACCATCTCTAGGGGGTCCATTTCCATCTTTCCCATCCCAGCTCCGAGTCCTACGTCTGGGCTCAGGTGAGTTACGTGGAGTCCTCCCATGCTCCCACCCCTCCAGGTCCCATGCTGTTCCGTCCTCTCTGGGTGGATGATGAAACACTCCATTGTGCCTCATAGTCCCACCTTCCCCTTCATGCCTGGATTCTCTGGGTTCATGGTAAGACATTCCATTACTCCCCCTTTCTTCACAATTGGTCTGTGACCTCTGATCACCCGATGTATGGCAAGATCTTTCATTGTTCCCCCTATTCCAGTGTTGCACATTCTCCCCTGGCGCGTGATGAGTGCACCTAAACCTATCTCTGTATGCTAGTACCATTTGGTCTCCACCCTTTTCAAAGAGCCGAGACATCTCTTCACACTCCATGCTTCTACCATCTCGCTCCTGCTGGTCCCTCCCATCATTAGGACGTATTACTCCTCTGTTCTCCTGGCTTTGACCCTCACGTCCCTGACTGCTTTCGCTAGCCCCGCAGTGAGATACTGTCCATTGCCTCAATTTCCCCACTCAGCTTCTGCTCTTGACCTATTGCTCTGCGTTTCTGCGGACCCATCCCATTCTCTCAAGTCAACTCTTAACTCTTTAAAGGATTTCGGACGTGGTCCCCTTAGGTCCATCGGTCCTCTTTGACCCCCCTGCTCTGTTGCGGGGCTCACTGTCGGTTCGAATGGGGTGTTCCACGTTACCGGTCCTGGCAATTGCTTCCAGGCATTTGTCGTGTTATTCCTCCTTTCCATCTCAACCCTTTCTCTGTCTAACCATATCTGTTCTTCCTCTCTCCCATTCTCTGGGTTGTAAATCGATACTATGGGTCCTATGGTAACGTGTACTTGGAGAGCATCTGGCAATCTACAAGGTTCAGCCCTCTCTGCGGTTGGCGTTTTCTGTACCACAAACCTTCCGACTACACTCTGTGCTGTACTATGTTGAGGTGTCTCCCCACCTTTGATAGGTGTCCATTCCGATATAGGAAGTGGTACATACCCCTCTATGGCAGCCCCATCTTCCCTTGCGAGTCCTCTACTTTCAATCTCCCCAACTCTCGGAGGCGGTCTATCCATCAGTAATCTATTTATCAAGTTGTCCTCCGAGTCGCTCTCCTCATCTTCTTCCATGAGTGTCTTTTCACCTGCCACCTCTCTCACTGGGTACAACTTATCCACCTCAATAGCCTGTACCCTCCATCTCTTGGCGTCCTCATCCCATTTGGAATCTCGCACTGCTCTTACCGATCGCGTCAGACTTTCTTGACGCCTATTCAGATTCCTGTCGTGCGCCGCCCTAATCCATGCGTTAAGGGCCTCAAACTGGGTCGGTCTAGGCGGGGGTTTCAATGCGGACATGGTTGCTTTTAGCCGATGTAACACCTCTAACTTAAACGTCCCATACTTTGGGAACGACATTTCCTCATTCCCTTCCGTAAGCTTGTTCCAATCCCCAATCCATAATATAGTGTGCAGCCCAACATTCGCTGCCATATAATGAGCTGGTGTACCCTCTGGCGGTGCCTCTTGCCTGTAAAAAGACTCTCTCCTTTTTCTTTTAAAAATATCCTTCAAACATTTAAAACACTTCATTTTCAATCTACTAGTTTCTGTTTTCTCCGGTTTGTTTACTTCCTGATGACAATCCACCAATCTCAGCACTGTTCTTCGCTAACTGGCCTATCAGAGCGTGACTTCTCAATGACGTCGCACCAGCCGCCCAATCCCGTCGCGGCTCTTGCCGACGTCACACCAACCGTCCTATCGCGTCGCGGCTCTTCACTATCCACCCTATCTCAGCGTGGCTCTTGCCGACGTCACTCGTCCCCTCCTTTTTCAGCTCGTCTCCGCGTTTATGCATGCGTCCCATTCATACTTCGAAAAAATGATTACTTCCGTCCAAGCGATCACTTTTCTTTGACTGTACGCCCACAGTCAATCTGTAATTGTCACCTTAACTGGCGAAATGACTTTCCGTTTACGTCCAGACAATCGCCTTCTCTGATAGGTTACTTACACACAGTAACTTTCGACCAGCGTCCGTTACTCACACACTCACTCTTGCACTCCCCCTATCTCGGTTCTGCGGCGGTCAATGGTACCTCATGACCTCCTTACTCTGGTCGACAATTACTCTGGATGTTCGATACACCCGAACCACTTAAGCTCTACCCCGAACTTAAGATTTTACCAGGTTGCGCGCGCTCACAACCTTCTCACAATCACGCTACAGGCATTCAACTCCGCAAAACATTAGAATACAAATACAACACAAAACACTGCAATCTGTTCACGGATGACCCTTGTTATACTCACTCTCCTCCGATACTGCTGCTTTTCTCGCACCGTCAGCACCCTCTTCGGCACGCGATTCTACCGCTGCTCATCTCTCGATGTCTAGCTCTAGGGGCCTTGGGGTAAGCTAACCTAGTCTAGATTACCTTCCTCAAGAAGATAACCATCCTACACTGCTACCAACTTCGAAGTTCAGATGTTTATTGTATACGTTTGGAACTGTATCAAACATCGTCAAAGTACATGATTATTACGCAACTTGTGATGATGTCATGATGTATCCAATGTTTTCTTGTTCTGTAAAGGCCAGTCTAGGCATACAGGTAGGTGCTGCCAGTGAAGTTGTAAACAGTATATCAATAATAAGAAAAACCAATAGAGAATAAAGGGGGGTTATAGAAGGGGGGAGGGAGTATGGTGAGGGATGAGAGAGGTGCGACATTGCATTTAAGTTATCTCACAGAGATGGGGAGTGTAGCTGCTGCCAAGTGTTTTGGCGTCTCTAGTGGAATGCAGGGTGGGGTCTGGAAGCAGCGCCTGCCGTCAGGGCACCAGATAGTTCGGTGTCCGCGCCGTAACAATTATCTAGGGGTGCAGGGCATGGTGGTCAACCAGTGGGGTTCCAGAGACTGTATGGGTCAGTGGGGCAAATGGCATCATCAAAAAGGTCTAGGGCCCGCAATCTTGGTGGCTGCAATCTAGCACGTTCCAATCTACTTAGATGATCTACTAGTGGTTTCCACAATTTCGTATATTTGGTGTCCCGCAGCTGTAGGCGTGCTGTGAGGAGTTCCATTGCCACTGTATGCCATAGAAGGGTGAACACACGTTTATTCAAGGCGTTTCTGCCTTTTTCCAAAAGAGAGCGATGGTTTGCTTAGCGGCACTAAGCATGTGGAGACTGAGATGCCGATCACGGCGAGTCATGGCTCGGAGGTTCACCAGTCTGAGGCCCAGAATGATCGTGAGTGGGTTTTCAGGCAATGAGTAACCTAGTACCCGCTTAATATAGCTGAGGACCTCTTTCCAGTAAGTGGTCAAAAGTGGGCATGACCACCAAATGTGTATGAAATCACCCAGGGTGATAGTGCAATGCCAACAGAGGGGCGATGAGTTGGGGGACATTTTATGTAGCTTGTGAGGTGTATAGTACCATTGTGTCATTACCTTGTAGGCAGATTCTTGCTGGGGGATGCTATGGAAGATCTTTGGAATGTCGTGTCAAAGGCGGTCCCACTGGGATGGTGTAATGTTGGCATCCGGCAGTGACCGCCACCGCTGCTGGTAGGGATGAGGATTAAGGCATTGCGAGTGCTGAAGGACTTGATACGTGCGAGATATTAAACCCCTAGAGTTATCGAATGTACGGGCCAGCCGCTCAAACGAAGTGAAAGGTAGTGTAGCCGCTTTTGATAGGGAGGATGCCTGTGTCCAGTAGTGTAGTTGTATGTATTGAAATCTTGCCTTCTCCGAAAGCTGGAATTCCTGTTTGCATTGGTCAAAAGTTCTGATAGAGTCTCCTATAAATAGATCTCCTATCGTTCTACAACCTCTGTCCGTCCATTCTGAGAGGTAGGGCGTGCGGAAGGCGGGGAAAAATGGGGGTTATGAGCAATTGGTGTATGTGGAGATGGGAAGGAGGTGAGGCCTCTGCTGCACGAGGTAACCACGCATGATCCCAGAGAGGGCGACAGGTGACCGCCCTGTCCATATGGAACCATACTTTCTCACTTTCCCAGGCCATCCACTCCGGTAGGAAGCAGAGATGCAATGCCCAGTAGTACTCCAATAGATTAGGGCAGGCTAGCCCACCTCTATCTTGCAGGAGCATGAGGATTTTGCTGGAGAACCGCGGTTTCTTTCACCCCATATGAACACGACTAGTTCACGTTGTAGGCCCTGGATTTGGTGTTCAGGGATGGTGGGTAGGGTCTGGAATAAATAGAGTATCTTTGGGAGGATTGACATTTTGACTGTATTGAGGCGCCCCAGTCAAGAGAGTGGCACAGACTTCCACGCCCTTAAGTCGGTTAAGACAGCAGCTTTCAATTCTTGCCAATTAGCTTGGGACCAGGTGGCCAGATCAGGGATCAGGTTGAGTCCCAGGTATCTAATGGAGCCGGTTGCCCATTGATAGGGGACAAGAGCTTGCAGATCTTTAACTTCATCCTCTGTAATCGTGAGGTTGAGAGCCCATGATTTTGCATGATTGATTTTAAGCCCTGAGACTCGCTCATATGATTGGAGCAAGGTGTGCACCGCTGGCAGCGAGCAGCGCGGATTGGACAATGTGAGGAGAAGGTCATCCGCAAAGAGAGCAATGTTATGATTGATGCCACCAAGGGTAAGATCGTGAATGTCAGGCGACTAACGGATCATGATGGCGGTTCTACTACAAGGGCGAATAATAATGGGGACAATTGCCCCCCTTGCTAGTGCCCATGAGGACGGAGATGGGTTGCATAAGTTGGCCATTGAATCATACCCCAGCAAGCGGTGAGAAGTAAGGAGACATGATGCGCGCAATCATCTATGGGCCTAACCCTATTTTCTGCAGAACAGCTCGAAGGAACACCCAGTCCACTCGGTCAAACGCTTTCTCAACGTCTAGCGAGAGTAAGCAGGAGGGTATCCTCCAATGGTGCGCTTTTCCAAACAAATGCGCAACTCGAGGCACATTGTCTGTCCCTTGGCATTGGTGAATAAAACCCACCTGGTCTGGCTCAATGAGGCCAGGGAGGTGGGTGCTGAGACGTTTGGCTAGTATTTTAGTATAGAGTTTGAGATCCGTATTCAGTAGGGCAATAGGGCGGAATGAAGAGCAGAGTGTGTGGTCTTTTCCCGGCTTTGGGATTAGGGCAATTTCAGCCATCGCCATATCTGCGGACGGCCCGTTTGTGTCTGTAAAGGAGTTAAAGAGGCATATCATGTGCGATTGAAGTTGCGGCAGGAAAGCACGAGAAAATGAGACTGGGAGTCCACCCAGACCCGGCATTTTGCCAAGTGGGAGGTCTTTAAGGGTGCTGGTGAGTTCCTCAAGTGTGATAGGTTCTTCTAGTAGTTGAGGGTGGTAAGGGTTAGGAGGGGGCCATTCGTAGGCATCTAAGGTAGCTGATATTTGATCTAAGTCAGGCGTGTCTCGCGCATAGAGGGATGTGTAGTAATTTTGAAATACTTGAAGTTTAGCAGCTTCTGAAATGGCCCAAGACCCATCTCCTAGCTTTATTTCAGCAATATGTGCTTTAGCTGCCGCGTGCATAAGCGGCGTGCCAGGATGGGGCCCACCTTGTCTCCTCCGTCGTAATAACGCTGTCAGTGCCAGGAGAGCGTGTTCAGCTTTGTTAGTTCTGTGTACCTGAAGCTGGCCCCTAAGTATAGCTAAAGGCCTCTTGCGTCTCGCCAAGGGACGCTCCTGGTCTATTCTATCAAGTGTCTTTATTTCGCACGTGAGTTTGTCTTCAAGCAGGCGGGCCTCCCAAGCCCGAGCAATAGCGAAGGATGTGATGGTGCTGCGAATCAAAGCCAAAGGACAGGAAGCAGTGTGTCTGGGAGGTCATTAATCTCGAAGTAGGACGAAATGGCAGCCTGGAGGTCTGCCGTATCTATGGGGTCCCGGAAAAAGTGGGGGGAACCGCCACCTAATAGGCCTCTTGGGGCAAGAGAAGCGTTCATGAAGAAGAAGCTCAACATGTGGGTGGTCAGAGATCGAGATATCTGACAGGGAGGCTGAAAGAGTGTCTTTAACCAGGGAGTGGGAAACAAAGAGATGGTCAATGCATGAGTAGGAGCGGTGGACGTGTGAATAGTAGGAATAATCACAGCTATCAGGGGAGTGGTAGCGCCAGATATCTACAAGACCTAGTGTAGTGAGTTGTCTTTTTAGTGCTGCGGACATGGCACCCATCCCATAGAATGAGCCCCCACTGCGGTCAAGTCCCACAACCCATACCAGATTAAAATCTACCCCAGTATGAGGTCCGAGTCTATGTGTGCTATATATTCCCGCAATATTTCCCATAGGAAAGAGTCCTGGCCCCTGTTCGGTGCATATGTGTTGCAGAGGGTGTGAGTGCGGAGCCCCATTTTGACCACTACTTTAAGAAATGTGCCATCGGTGCTGCGGGACAATCCAGAGTCTCCCTGGTGAACACCCGTCCGACAGAGGATAGCGACACCCGCTGTCCTAATGGAAGCCGAGCTCCAAAATTGAAGAGGGAATTCTGGGTATGTCAGCTCTGAGAAAGTGGATCTCCTGCAAGTAGATGATGTCCGGATTTTGCAAGAGGAGATATCTCCATATCTGGCGCCGATTGTTGGGGGAGTTGAGAGCCTTCACCTTAAGGGATAAGAGCTTCAAGCAGGGTACAGAGGTCATTGTCGCAGAATGTCAGGGGCATGCGCTGCCCCAGATAGTGAGCGTAAGGTAGTGCGCAAAGCAAGCTGACTGAAGCCTAATGAGAGGCCGAGGGACCCCATGATTGCGGTGGTCGCTGCGGTGTAGTGAAGCGGGAAGGGGCAGGTCGTCCAGTGGGGATCTCTCATGGTGCCTAAGGGCCCCCCCCCCCCCCGCTGGGGGTATGGGCAAGGGAAGGGGAGACAGGGAAAAGGACAAGGGAAGTCAAAATAAACCAAGGACAACAACAGCAAACATGGCTAATAGAGCCTATTCCAGTTTAGGGAGAGGCCAGGCACAGTGGCACAGGGCCGTCCCGAAGATGTCACTCTCCAAGAAATAGGAGTGGGGGCTGGTCATCGTTGTGTAGGTCAAATGTTTCCTGCAGGAGCGCGGTCCGGGCCACCGTCGGAGCATATGTGGAGCACTGGATAGTGGTGTCAATTGGGCAGCTGGGATGGAAATGAAGTGGTAGTCGTGTATTTGCAGTCGGGCTGCCAAGGGGGGGAAAGTACACATCCAGCTAATTAACGGGTGTAGTATCCAGTTATTTGTTGTCAGATGTTTGAGAACCTGGGGAGACTGACCTCTCTCCAAGGATCATATATGCTGGATTATGTCCTGTTTTTCTTGTGAAGAGCTGCATCGTCCCCGGGAGGAGGGATGTATTGTGTGGCGCACCGTAGTCCACTCTGGCTTCAGCGGGAATCGAGTCTTGGGGGGCATGTGCATAGGACTCGCCAGAGGTGTGTCGGGGATCTGAAGTAGTTGAGCCGGCTCTCTATAGGACCGCAGCACCCGTTGCTTGGATTCCCACTGGAACTGAGAGCAAAGGGGTGCCCCCATTGGTATCGGATGTTGAGTTCCCGGAGTTTGTCCGTGATGGGTCGGAAGTCTCTGCAGCGTCGAAGTGTTGTGGGAGCTAAGTCTTGGAACAGTTGGATGGGCGTCCCCATGAATAAGATCTCAGGTTTGTCCCTAGCGGCTTTGAGAATAGCCTCCTTCTCGGTGAACAAATGGGCCCGTGCCAAGATGTCAGGGACGAGACCAGGCCGCCCAGGAGGGCCAAATACTCGATGCGCACAGTCCAAAGTGGGCGGGGAGGCATTGTCGTCCCCCCTGATGTCATGAAGCAGGTCGGCCACGAAGGTCATGATGGCTGGGCCTTCCGCCCCGGTCGGAATCCCCCTCAGGCATATGTTGTTCCAGTACCGCCTATTTTCCAGGTCTTCCTTCTTGATCTGCAGCTCAATATGTTGCTCTCCAAGGATGGCCAGGCGCTGCCATAGGTGTTCCTGGTCTTCCGTACGGGCATCTAATGTCTTCTCCAAGAAACTCTGTCACTCCCTTGAGAAGGCCTGGAAAAAAGACCCAAACACCAGCACCACGGACGCCTTCAAAAACGCCATCCGCATACACCACCAACTGATCCGGACTGCCAAGAAAGCCGCTTTCAAAGACCGACTTGACAACAACGCCCACAACAGCAAAGAATTATTCAACATCGTCAAAGAGTTTACCAACCCCAATGCCAACTCCAACGACATCACCCCCTCTCAAGCCCTTTGCGACTCCCTAGCTTCGTTCTTTCACGACAAAATCGCAGACATCCACAACAGCTTCAACAACCAACCCGGAGACCAACCCACCCAACCTTCTGCCGTACCGTCACCCCCCCTGAGCATCCTTAATGACTGGAACACAATCTCCACTGAGGACACCATCCGCCTGATGAACTCAATCCACTCAGGATCCCCCACAGACCCATGCCCTCACCACATCTTCAACAAAGCAGACTCCATCATTGCACCACACCTCCGAGATGTCATCAACTGCTCCCTCAACTCCGCCACCTTCCCAGACAGCTGGAAACACGCCGAACTCAGCGCCCTTCTAAAAAAAAACACAGCTGACCCCACCGAACTCAAAAACTACCGCCCCATCTCGCTCCTTCCATTCCCGGCCAAGGTCATCGAGAAAGCTGTCAACAACCAGCTCGCCGCCTTCCTCGAAACCAACAAATCCCTCGACTCCTCTCAGTCCGGCTTCCGAGCCAAACACAGCACTGAGACCGCACTCATCGCAGCAACAGACGACATACGAACTCTTCTGGACAATGGAGACACAGTCGCCCTCATCCTCCTCGACCTCTCCGCAGCCTTCGACACAGTCTGTCATAGCACCCTGCTACAACGCCTCAGAAACATCGGAATCCAAGGAAAAGCACTGGAATGGATCACCTCGTTCCTTTCCGGAAGAACCCAGAGAGTCCGCCTCCCACCATTCAAATCTGAGGACACTGAAGTCATTTGCGGCGTGCCACAGGGATCCTCACTCAGTCCTACCCTCTTCAACGTATACATGAGCCCCCTCGCGGCCATCGCCCGCCAACATAACCTCAACATCATCTCCTACGCTGATGACACTCAACTGATCCTCTCACTCACCAAAGACCCTAACACCGCCAAAACCAACCTACATAAAGGAATGAGAGAAGTAGCCGAGTGGATGAAGCAGAGCCGTCTGAAACTGAATTCCGACAAAACAGAAGTCCTTATCTTAGGCACCTCCCCCTCCGCCTGGGAGGACTCGTGGTGGCCAGAGTCCCTTGGAAAAGCACCCATCCCGACAGACCACGCACGGAACCTGGGCGTCATTCTGGACTCCTCACTCTCGATGACCAGACAAGTCAACACCGTTTCATCATCCTGCTTCAACATTCTTCGCATGCTCAAAAAAACATTTCGCTGGATCCCCACCGAAACTAGAAAAACGGTCACCCACGCACTGGTGACAAGCCGCCTGGACTACGGAAACACCCTATATGCCGGTACCACCGCAAAACTTCAGAAAAAACTCCAACGCATCAGCCAGACTCATACTAGACATCCCGCGTAAAGACCACATTTCTGGTCACCTGAAAAACCTCCACTGGCTCCCCGTCAATAAGAGGATAACATTCCGCCTTCTAACCCACGCACACAAAGCACTTTACGAACTTGGACCCGAATGCCTCAACACACGACTTTCCTTCTACACCCCATCCTGCCTGCTACGCTCCTCCCACCAAGCCCTTGCTGCTGTACCTCGCATCAACAAAACCACCATGGGAGGAAGATCCTTCTCCTACCTGGCGGCAAAAACCTGGAACTCACTTCCCATTCACCTTCGCCTCACTCAGAACCACCTAACATTGAGAAAGCAACTTAAAACCTGGATATTCGACGAGTAATTCCCCACCCTTCTCCAAGCGCCTTGAGACCCTATGGGTATGTAGCGCGCTATATAAATTAACTGAATTGAATTGAATTCTCGAGGTCTGAGGTACTGGGTTTTTAAGAACCGGTACAGAACCGGTAACCCAGCGGTGCCAGGGGATCAACACCCAGAGACCTCGGGTTCTCCTGAGTCAGACCTACAGAAACTTCAGAGTCTTCTAGGTGAAGTCAAAGATTAGTTTATTGGCTGCAACCAAGGTGACAGGGTCCTCGAAGTACAATTCGAGTATATTCAGGAGACTGAACACTTTCACGAAGTTAGGCTTCTCTTCTTATACACAATATTCAGCCTTGGGCAAAACATTCCTTGGATTCGTGGTATTTCATTTATGGTTACTGATTACAAAAAGAAAAGCAGAGTCATGATGACATGTACATATTTCACGTCGTGCTGCCCATAACAAATCATCCGGCAAGGCCCAACATTTCATCAGATATCGCTGGACCCCTAATAAAAACGGTCACCTCCCCATCATAAAGCAAGTGAAGAAAAGGAGTGGAGAAAGATGTGAGCGAGATATGGCAGGTGTGCGCGCTGAAATGGTTTTATGGCTGGTTGGGCCTAGATGCTATCTTGCTCGGCCACTGGGAGGGAACTGACCTAACGAGTTCGGCCTGGGGCAATGGTTCTAACTTGTACTGAGGTCAGGAAGAAGTCGATTAAGGAGTAGATTGGGGCAGAAGTCTGGGGGTTCGTGAACACAACTAGTATCCAACAGGAAGAAAATAGGTATTTGAAAGCAATCCTGAGGGCGCCCCCCAGCACGGCTGGTTTTATAGCCCACAGGGAGCTAGGGAGGCCTTATTTGGAAGACTTGGTAAAACTCAGGCCAATAGTGGCCTGGTTACAAATATGGATAAACCCAGATGCGCATTTAAGCAGAGAAATTCTATTGGACTGCCTAGGCAGGACCCATTCAATGCGCATCCCCTGGCTCAAATACGTGAAAAATACCCTGGAGGATCTAGGGATGGGGAATCTCTTCACGAACCCAGCTACTATTTCAGCACAGCACAAGAAGCGAGTAGGGGAATTATTTTTGGAGCAAGAAACCCAACGGCGAACTGATGCTGAAGGAGTGAAAAAGACTGTAAGGGCCCATGGTTTGGTAAAAAGCGTGGAGGGTATGGAGCCTTACTTATTTCTTCTACATAATGCACAGGACAGATTTTTAATGTGCCGTTTCAGACTGAATCTGCTCCCCTTCATGTTGGCTATACCTGCCGGGTTTACTTCATCTATTGAGCAGAAGGGTCCCTGCGGCTGCGACAATCGGTCTCCGCAGGATACCCTTCATTTTGTTTTGCTTTGTCCCTATTTTTCCATGCCTAGGCGTAGATTCCTTGTAAATATCTTAAAAAAGGCCCAATTGGAACACGCCAGGGATGCCCTAGTATTTCTGTTAAAAGCCTCTGACCCATTAACTCTATGTAGCATTTTGAATTTTATCAAAGTCGCAATTCGTTTAAGAAAGACGAGGGGAGATGAATGAAAAATTGTGATTTGTATTTATTTGGCCCTTATGTTGGCACTGTTTTAGTGTATCAATTATGTACAAGGATCCTAATTAGTATTTAATAATGTTTTATTGTTATCTGTGTATATAAATGTGCTTTTATGGTGTTTTTTAATCACCGAATAAAGATTCTTGAATTGAATTGATTAAGGAGTATGTGTCCTTGTGGAATCAAATTCAACTGGATTAAGGCCTATGTAAAGGGCAACATGCAGCTAAGGGTTAAGAAGGAAAATGACGATTTCGAGGTGAAATCGTCACTCGAATATGCCGAAAATACATGTACTTGATGTACTCGTCATTCTCGGTCTTTTGATACCAAAATCGTCCCATTTCGACGAAGTTTTTATTCTCGGGTCCAGAACTATTATGAATCTAGATTTTTCAGAACCACAGGTCGTCCACTCACCCACCCAGCTCTCCCACGTCTTTTCGGAGTTCCTTGACACAGGCTTTAACCTCAGTGCGTATGGACCCTATTTCAGATTTGAGTTCATGCATGAAGAGGGTCATAAAGGATTGTGTGACCGGTTCCGAGGGTCCTCCGGCTGCCGCCGCCGTATCTGGTGTTGAAACCAATCCCGGTTTGTTCCATAGGGCCATGACCGTATTATCCTTAGAGGCTGTTGAAGGCTCTTTTCCGGACTTTGAGCGGGTCATAGTCACTTAGTGGAGGCGTCTTGTGCCGTAGGCCTCGGGAGGGGCAGCGCTGTGCCAGCAGCAGGCTGTTCCAAGCAATATTTGTGGTCTCAGCTCCTGAGACCCGAAGACGTTTAGGAAGGGCGCAGCAGGGAGAAATCCAGCGTAGTTCTGTAGTGGCTCAGGACGCCACTTCTGGGGCCATTGAGTAGGTGCAGGGCCCGAACGATGTGAGGCTGCAAGTGGAGCAGAGACCGGGTCGGGCAGGCTCTAATGCCACCCCTCTGTCCACACAGGACCAGTGAGGGCCAGTCCTCCAGGGCTAACCTACGACGTGCAGTGCATCAGTCTCCCTCGAAAGCGCCAAGGGGATTCTATTAGGAGGCGAGGGAGCGGCTGCAGAACTGTGCTGAGATATGATGGCCACTCTAGCGTACCAAGGCGAGCAATATGAAACCTTGTGGCTCTCAGTCCAATGGACAGTATTCAGTGCGGAAGCATCAGTGGCGCCTATGCTTGCTGTCTGTGGGGCTGCATGAAAACACCTGCAATGTCGGGGCGATATTTTAAAGAGCTATATGATACCCCAGGGAGTTGCGCAGGTATCAACATCTCTGATCCCTGTAGGGGCCGCTGGTAGGGGCCTAGCGTCCGCAAGTCCTCCTTCAGAGTGTAGGTGGGTCCCACTTGTTTGTCGCCGCACTCCCAGAGAGGGCCCAGTGCCCTATGTGGGGTTGATAATGTCCTGCTACTCCACGGGGTTTTGAAGATGGCTCAAGGGTGGTTCAATATGCCTCCTACGATGATTCAACCGTCTGCGTTGTGCCTCTCCACAGTGACACAGGAGGGAGGCAGGCGTGCAATGAGCAGCAGGGTCCGGGAGGGTGACAGTGTCCAGTGGGGTAGCTAGGCCTCAGCCCTGTGCAGAGACCCGTCTGGCCCCGTAGAGCAGTGCTGCGGGCCTGAGGGGTCTCGCCGGGCTATGCAGGGGTCTCAGGCCCCAAGAGGGTAGTATGCTGATGTGGTCCCAGGTGGTGGTTGGTGGCGGCCCAGTTCATCAAGATGCTCCCCGCCCAGCAGCGCCTGCACCCCCTAGCCTCCGTACCTGCGTGGCCTCGGTGTCTACAGGTTCTGCCGCCGGGTGCCGTCCTTCTAGGCCGAGATGGAGTAGGAGGTTTCTCGGGGTGGCAAAATGGCGGGCGCACTTCTGCCCACCGGTCTTCGCCCTCACTCTATGGAGCGCCGTAGAACAGGCTGAGGGACCCACAGCACCAGGCCCCCTCCGGGCCGTGATTACTTCCCACTGAAGCTGCTCCGCTGCTTGGCCGGACCCTGGTGCCAGTGGGGATATCCTGCTCGGGCTTATGGGACAGGCAGGCCAAAATGGCAGACGTCTCGTTGCAGCTTGTCCTGTTGAAGGGCCTAGTAAGGAGCAGCAAACGACAGGCGGTGTCAGGTCTCCCCAAGACTGCAGTTGCACGCCCCAAGAGCCGCTCGATCTCTCCTCTCCTACGTGTGTCGCTAGGGGCAACAGTTACAGGTGCGCTGGACCAGGACAGCCAAGATGGCGGGCAGGCTGCTGGAGGCCGGGTCGGTCCTCCCTCGTGGCGTGGCTCACCGCTGTCTGGGATATCAAGTGGTTATCGAGCCCCGGGAGAGTTTCTCAATATGCTCCGCTATGTAGGCGCACCCAGTCAGGGCACTTTTAGAGCCTTCTTGCTGCTTATTATCGCTAATAATGTCAGCGGCGGCCCAGAGCTCAAACAACGTGCGTCTCACTCCATGTGCAGCGAGACCACGCCCCTAAGGAAATATTTTTATGCTAGAGGTATCAGAACATGCAGGGCAGCTATCATACAAAGTATTGATCCAACAGATCCTCAATTGTACTGTAAATTGTTAAAGTATCTCAACCTTCACAAACTGGCTCTTAAAAATCAAAGTCCCATATAAATGAACAGTTTTACAGTAAATGACAATTTTAAGAATAGTCCTGATGCTCGATTACACTAGGATGAAAAAGGCGTAATGTATGATTTTATGGTATGGGGAGTCTCAATTTATATTAATAATGATAGGTTTTAATGGATATTTAATCAATGAATGGACATATGTAACATTGTTACTGTTTAAATTAACCAAACAATAAAGATATTGTATTGTATTGTATTGTATTGTATTGTATAGCCATAGGGTGAAGTGAGGGTGTGTGGGCTAAAAACTGTAGTGTAGAATGGTGACACAAGTTGGTTTAAATAGGTGAGGTGATATTCCGAATCAATCAATTTAATGAATGAGATCACTGGTCTAATTTAAAATGTATTGCCTACTTTGGGTTATAATGGTCTACATAGCCTGGTGAACTAATTGGTCAACATGCTTCTTGCCTTTTTTATGGTTTATATAGCTTTTTACAGAAATCATGTATTTCTCTGATTATTCTCAGAGAGACTTCAAACCTGTTTTTATCTCTCTTACTATTTCCATCAGTAGCACACTTGTTTCACTCCCAACATTCTCCAACTCTGAAGCAAGACCCTCTGAGGGGCTCCCTAAGGGGGAGGCATTATGACCCCCTTCGCCATTAATACTTAATCCCAAGACTGGAGGCATCTCTTGTGATTCATGAGGTAAGTCCTGTAGGGCCTTCTTACTGTCTTCTGTTACTAATCGTTGCATTGGGGCGAAAGTTATTAGATATGCATATCGCCACTTGGGTGTTACCCCCTTGGGTCACTTGGTGTTCACAGGTGTTACCATTGAAAATCAATAAGAATGGACCACTTGTACCTGCAACCAGGGATCAATGTGTTCTACCCGTCAGTACTCAACAGAGTACTTAAAAAAAAACTCATTCACGTAGGCAGGTCGTATGGCAGTTTATCTTGATTCTCCGCCTTTTGCTATTTACGTGACAGCATCATCATTGGGTCTCTTTCTGTATGCTTCCTCCAACTGGAGGGAACCACTGGTTTGTTCAGTAGTGATCAGAAATCGGTGGTAAGTGAAGTGGTGCTCAAGTGAGGTGAAATGTTAAAAAGCCTTCCGCATACTACCATAAATAATTTATTCTGTCTGGTGTATGGGAGGGAAATAAAAACAAGCGAGTGGTTCGTGCACTAAAGGATTGAGTATGAATCATCTGCACTATTTGACTGTGTCCAAAACGTTGGTCGACATGTTTCAGCCCCAATCTGTGCCCCTGAGGGGGGTCTGTGGGCTTTCTTCAGGACCGAAATAGTGAGAAAAGGGTATTGTCCTAATCTGTATAATCAGTCGCAGAGTGAATACTCTGAGGTATAAGGTCAGTGATACCTAAAAGGAAAGAGAGTGAATAATAACATAGTGAAAAATAAAGGATGATAATGTCTCTCATTGTTCAACTTAAACATATGGTATTCAGGATAAGCAGACTAGAGAAAATGGCAATACTTCATATCTTTCAGCAAACATTAAAATGGCAAATGTTTAAAAGCTGTGGTGCCCCATTCCAGATTCAGAAGATAGGCGTTGAGCGAGCGATCTACTGGTGTCTTCTTATTAACAGTCTCTAGGTTCAGTTTCTATTGGGTGGAACGGTTGGAATAGGTTTAGAAGGCATGTGTACGTGTTCCATAGCTATGTTGTTGGCGATGACTGTCCTGGTGATCATCTAAAGATCTATGTGCTGTACAGCTACATACTCATTGTAATCAGTATTTAGTTCTTTGTTAAGGGTATTGACTTGATGTTGATCGTCTTTCCCTGTTAACTACTACATTCAGCGAAACTTATCACGATTGGGTGTCTATTCGAATGCACATGTGTCTCTCAGTGATCGTAATCTCTGTGCTCTTGCAATGTTTTCTTAAAAATGTGAGCTGTCACAATTCCGTTTCGTAAGGAATATACGAGATATCTATATGCGTGCGTTAACTCTCTGTGCAGGCTGAATATATTTGAGAGATGATTGATTGCAAATATCAGCATTTTTGTGTCACCCGGTAGCGGAGGTGGAGGTGCGGTTACGTAGATATTGCGACCTCTGTGCTCCTTCCTATGTTCTATGTTCTAGCAATTCTGTCAAGCGGGCGTGTACTTGGTAATAGGCTCTGGGGTTCTTAAAAAGCAACAGACATGGAGGATGGTTGTGTGTAGACAGAAGATACGCTGCCTACCTAGTTCGGGTACCTATATGCGTGCATTATCGCTGTGTACCGGGAAAATATGCTTGAGAGAGCTTTCAAGGCAAATATCCGCACTTTTATGTTAGTTATTGTTACCGGGTAGCGGAGGCAGAGGTGAGGATGCATAGATATTGCGACCTCTGTGCCCCTTCGTGTGTTCTACTTTCTAGCAATTTTGTCAAACGGGCGTGTACTTGGTAATGGCTCTGGGATTCTTAAAAGTAACCGCACCGCCACCTCCGCTACCGGGTGACACAAAAATACTGATATTTGCAATCATTGATCTCTCAAATATATTAAGCCTGCACAGAGAGTTAACACATGCATATAGATATCTTGTATATTCCTTACGAAACGGAATTGTGACAGCTCACATGTTTAAGAAAACATTGCAAGAGCACAGAGATTACGATCACTGAGAGACACATGCGCATTCGAATAGACACCCAATCGGGATAACTTCTACATTCAGCGATGCTTAACAGGGAAAGACGATCAACATCAAGTCAATACCCTTAACAAAGAACTAAATACTGATTACAATGAGTATGTAGCTGTACAGCACATAGATCTTTAGATGATCACCAGGACAGTCATCACCAACAACGTAGCTATGGAACACGAACACATGGCTTTAAAACCTATTCCAACCATTCCACCCAATAGAATCTGAACCTAGAGACTATCTTAATAAGAAGACACCACTAGATCGCTCGCCCAACGCCTACCTTCTGAATCTGGAATGGGGCACCACAGCTTTTAAACATTTGCCATTTTAATGTTTGCTTAAAGATATGAAGTATTGCCATTTTCTATAGTCTGCTTATTCTGAATACCAGATGTTTAAGTTGAGCAATGAGAGACATTATCATCTTTTATTTTTCCCTATGTTATTATTCACTCTCTTTCCTTTTAGGTATCACTGACCTTATACCTCAGAGTATTCACTCTGAAACTGATTATACCGAATAGGACAATACCCTTTTCTCACTATTTCAGTTTGAAGAAAGCCCACAGACCCCCCTCAGGGGCACAGATTGGGGCTGAAACTTGTCGACCAATGTTTTGGACACAGTCAAATAGTGCAGAGGATTCATACTCAATCCTATAGTGCACGAACCACACCGCTTGTTTTTATTTCCCTCCCATACACCAGACAGAATAAATTATTTATGGTAGTATGTGGAAGGCTTTTTAACATTTCACCTCACTTGAGCAACACTTCACTTTCCACCGATTTCTGATCACTACTGAACAAACCAGTGGTTCCCTCCAGGTGGAGGAAGCATACAAAAAGAGACCCAATGATGATGCTGTAACGTAAATAGCAAAAGGCGGAGAATCAAGATAAACCGCCATACGACCTGTCTACGTGAATGAGGATTTTTTAAGTACTCTGCTGAGTACTGACGGGTAGAACACATTGAACCCTGGTTGCAGGTACAAGTGGTCCATTCTTATTGATTTTGAATGACTAAAAAGGAAGCCGAATGTATCATAGCTCCTTCTAGCTCCCCCTCCTTTGATTTTTTCATTGATTATCATAGCCATTTTTCAATTTTCCCTGAGCAATTTAGAAGTATGATGTCAGAAGGGGGTCAGGCTTAATGGTTTAGTTAGTCAAGGGGACTTTCCAGCCTTAAGTTTCTTATTTTTAGTGCCTCCACTTGTGCTTTTTTAACCCCTTGCTCTTATCTGCTGAGAGATTGTTTTAACACTAGTGTCTTCGTTCGTGGGACACCCCCATTGTGGCTCCCAGTTTGGAAACAAGCATAAGCCTGGAGTAATTTACTATAGCCTTATAGCCTGCCGTAGAGGCCTATACCAGCTATTAAAAGCCCTCTCCTTCGGCGAGGGCCTTTAACAAGGGAGAGGGACTTTAACAGCCGGTATAGCCCAGCTACGAAGGGTTATAAGGCTATAAAACATTCTGCCACTAGAGGGTAGACTGATCTAACAAAAAAAGAACAAAACCTTATGGGAGCGTGTGCTCCTCAAAGCCTTTGTTCAAAGCTAAAGCTGTGAACAAAGAAACATTGGAATGTTGGAGCTCCAGGCTTATACCAGGCATTATAAACCCGGAGCACTCCATTGTTTTCAATGGAGCTCCCAACATTCCAATGTTCTAATTCACCTTAATGCAGCCGATTATTTTCGTACAGTGCACATCCTGAACTCACGTATTAAAAGGCACTCTCATGTGTGATAACGAATAAGAAAGAGGCTTAAAATTTTTTTTTGCCTAGGATCACACAATTTGGTCAAGTGCGGAAGCCAAGATTAGTCCCTGTTTTTTTGATTTCACATTATGCAATTCACCGACTAGATGGCTACTTCTTTCTCTCCTTTTCACCCAAAGGTTTTTACTTTGTTTTTAATTCTTACCAAATTAGGATAGAGTGCTGGTGACAGGCAGAAGCCACATCGAAGCTCGGCTCGTTTGGGGCTCGAAGGTTCAAGAGGACTGAGCTGAGCCAGAGCCAGGCCTACGCCTGGAGCCTAAATCGAGCCTTAAATGGCTCGCACACTTCTACTGGACATGCTGTCCCTCCAATGTTCTTTTCTTGTAATAGGGAATGATAACTGGAGGTACTAGTCTCGAAAGAAATATTCTGTTCTAGTCGTATCTGTGGAATCCGTGTAGGTACCAAGGACTTTTCTTTCGATGCTTCTGTAAGTGATGCCATTGAGTTAAAGCTGAGGGACTGGGTATCTGCAGCAAGTGCAATGATCACAGCAAAAATACATTACTTTTATACATTATGCACAAGACTCGTAATTTTTTAATAGAATGTGTGCACCGGCACTAATCACTTTTTTTTTAAATGTCTAAGTGTGCAAATACCGAATAAGGTGTTCTGAGACTAGCTGAAACGTTCAAGACCAGGTATTTTAATGACTCAAAAGCTGAGTTTTATGAAGCCTCCTAAACATCATCAATGCAAATGAAACACTGCTCGCGATACAGTGGTAAAATGTAGCACAAATATACCCATGCACCATTTTAGATTTAAAAACAGCTAGTGTCACTCTACACGGTCTAATCTTGCTCTTTGTATCCAGACTTGAGGGGGAGGGGGATGTCGAGACAAGAAACAATCGAAACAAAATCGCTTTCCTCCTTTCTTAAAAGAGGCACACAAATGTATGTTTGGGCGAGGCGTACGTTCAGAGTGGAGTTCCCCGGGGATATTATCTGCCCCTGCTTTTCTTTGGCATCTGCATAACACCAAGCACGCCAACTGTCGCCCGCCCTGCGTGCTCGGTCTTCAAATGCTGCGGACACCCACTTTTTGAAAAATACGAGCTGAAAGGGAATGGGGATTCAACCTTCTGAGAGATGTTTAGACATAATTCCATCACGCAGCACGACACAACAAACTGGCGAGAATAAAGCACTGCTTTCAAGTTATCACCGTGGCCAGGCCTACGATTACAACCACAGAAAAATAAAGCTACTCTGATTTATTTCACCGCGGTAATGGACGAACAGGTGAATGTCCATTACTTTCTCGGATTACTTGGGGGGGGGGGGGGTTCCTGTTTGTAATCAGAGTCGCCTCAAATCACGGTGGCACGAGCCATCACTGGCTCGAAGAGGACCACTGTAATTAATTATGTATTACTGGAAAGTCCCACACAAATTGGAATTTACAGAAGCTTCACCTCTTGCAAAACTCGCAGCTGCAGGAGTGACGTACTTACCTAGAGATGCGCTAATGACTTGAGACATGACACCCTGAGCATGGAGTGGAGGCATGCCTGGCTTCCGGTGCCTACCAGAACAAAGCCCGCTGCACTAACCATTATTCATCAGTGTATCGGTGGGCCGGACCGCAGCAGCAACAAGTCAATCCATCAATCAGTACTTGTAAAGCGCGCTAATCACCCCGGGGATTTCCAGGCGCTAAGTGGTGGGGAGGGGCTACTTGAGGCTGCTCTGAATTCGACGAGGGAGAGGTTCGGGTGTGGATGGGAAGAAGTAGGTCATGACTCGAATACTGCTCGGGACCTTCTCTTCAAGGACAAGCGTCTTCTGGAGGAGAAAATAAACACCAGGAAAAGAAAAGGAGGCTGGTTGTTTTACATGGTTCAAGTTATGAAAAAAAAACTTTAAAAATACTGTGATAGACAGATGTATTTTTCTAAGCTATTGGAAACGCCAAACGGTAATTGGATGTTAAACGAAGCATGCGGATGAGTCTTATCGGGGTAAGTACCCGGTGCAATGCGGCTGCTGCGCCAATGGTAGGTACACCCCTGTTGAGATGGTAGACATATGAATGATATATAAAGTGCATATTCGCTCGATCATTACACGATCTCACTTCCTGCACTATTCTGCTTACTATGAAATAAATAGTTTATTAAAATAGCCATATTCTCCATAGTAACACCTGTGACATTAATCTTAGAACAACAAGAAGTGGGTAAATGTCTCGAACCCCTGCTTACTTTGTAAAATAATAAGGGCATTATTTATGAGATGTGACGCATCGTTGCGTGAAAACCGTGATGCGTCACTTCTCAGTGCGCCCTCCTTGCGACATGATAGATGTCTCCTATTTACTGTATGACGCATCATGTCGCAAGGAATGACAGATACATCAGTATTACTGACATATCTGTCGGCACAAATCTGACGCATTGCTGGGGTGTGTCTGAAAACAGACGCATCTCCAGCAATCTGTCCTTTCACATGGGGCAAACCCCATGTGAATGGGGCCTGCTGTGAGGCATGAGTAACATATTGATGCAGTAGCGTCCTAGAAGTGGCGCTGTGAAATCTGATAGATTCCACTGCGCCACTTCTATGAGATTTTGATGCCGGGGAATGTCCACCCTGCATACATTATACCAGACGCAGGTATAATGTAGCGCAGGGGGTTACAAAGTAACGCATCTGCCTAGATGCATCACTTTGTAAATAGGGTGCAACAGGGCACATTTATTACGCCACCGGTACGTCCCAAAAAGTGACACATCAGTGGCACAGAAGTGTTGCAAGGGCTAAAGTGTCGGTGCCCAAAGAGCTGCCTAGAAGCCGCTGCCGGGGCTATTTAATGTCAGTGCGTAAACACCAAGGGGCAGATTTACAAGCCCCTTGCGCCTCATTTACGCCGGCCTTGCGTCACTTTTGTGACGCAGCGGCAGCGCAAATCCTGCTCCATGGTGCAGGGGTACTTACAACGTGATGCATCTGGGAGATGCATCACATTGTAATGCCCTGCGCCACATGTAGGCGTTCCAGTGCAGGGAGGGGCGTTCCGGTGCAGGAACGCCTCCTAAAGTGGCTGAGTGAAATCTACAAGATTTCACTCACTACCTTTTAGGCCCATGCTGCGTCAAAACCCTGCGCCTGTCTGAAGCAGACATAAGGATTGACGCAGCATTAACTAGATAGGGCCCCCAGAGCATTGCTGGAGCTGCGTCGCGCTTGTGACGCAACTCCAGCAATGCGTCACTTTTACGGCACAGATGCGTCACGCATCTGTGCCGTTTTTGCACCATGGTGCGTCGCATTGTAAATGCGGCGCATCCATGATGGCGGAGCTGTGGCGCACAATAACTGGCACATCCCTGCTGATTTGCAGGGATGCGCCAGTTATTGTAAATATGCCCCCAAGTCTGAGTAGCCTTGAAACCCCCTCAAGCCTCTTTAGTTGATTATCAGCCACTCTCTGCCCCTTAATATCACTTTAGGAGGTTCATGCTTTCTCCATTCGTGAAGATTTATCTGTTTTTCTCTTCCTCCTTTCCTGTTTGTGTGTGCTTCCCTCTCTTGTTTAACGCTCAGTAAATGTCTGATGAAGAAAAAAAGGGCAGGGCCCCAAAAATGAGTGCTGGTGGACTGCACAAACAAGCCATCGTCTCAAATTAAGCTCTGATTTGAAAACTGATGATCAGCACAAAACTAATGCTGGTATTTGGGATTTTGATAGAAAATGTCTATAAATCGTTTAACAACTAAAAAATAAGAATAGGATGTTCGACAAAACACAAGTAGTGCACATTTAATTTGGAGAAACAATGCCTAGCTTTGCACCTATGTCTGACCAAACTGCTAACATCCCATTCCCCATTTCTCATCAAAAGTCTTGAATCTACAAACAAAAATACCTTTAAAATGTAATCCCAACTAACTTTGCTATTATAGGATCGAGAGGTGAAACCTTCCGTGTGAGATCTAACGTAAACATAATCCTATCGTCCTTATGTGCCTTTAACCCTTTCTGTTTTCTGCAGTGTAACCTCGGATTTCTCCTACACCTTACTGAGAATACCTTTATGAGCCTCATTAAATACCCTGCAACAAGCGTTAAATGATCTTTCAAAGGTGCTGCTGAATGCTCAGTGAATAGTAAGACCTGTGCAACAGGTGTCAAATCTGTGTAATGAGACAAAATCTCCCTTCACAGATTTGCGTGTAAGCATGTTAAAATTGCCACCGGCCTGGGGTTTGCAGAAACTGTTGAACACATTGCAAACCAATGGAATTTTAACGCCCTAGGGCAAGCCGTGCATTAGCTATACTGAGCCACACCTGGTAGGTTCCTTGTTTCAAACTCAATATTAAAGACAACAAGGTGATGGATAGAATGCTTGAATTAGCCTCAGCCACTGGCAATCACTCAGGCCGCATCCCAATCCATCCTTCTTCGCACACCAGGCCACCTCAGTTTGGACCCAGCCATATGCAAATCAGTCTTGACCTTGCTTCTCATGGGAACAGTCCAGCCCGAACTGCCAGCCAGGTCCTCCCTGAACCAGAATACAAGCAACCCAGGACCTGTTTGGCCCTTGTTTGTGCTCTTCAGCCAGGTATAGCTTGGCTCCAGTGACACAGTGCGCCCAGGACCCACATGTGGAAACACAAAACAGGGCTTTGATCCATTAAGGCCTTTAAAGCGGGGAGGGATCAGTTTTAAGACACAAGAAATATCAAAGAGCCCCCCCACCCATTAATCAATCATTGATTCCAAAAACACTACGTACACATTATTCTTGTGTGTTTGAGTCTTTACATATATTAATTTTAGGGTTCATCATTTTCATGAAAAATATATCCATCTGGTATCTGGTACAATCAAAACACAAATTAAAACGGACTGCACCAACACAAAACAAAACACATCACAATCACATATATTATAACACACAAGAAATGATTTAAGCATCTGTTAGCTGCTGAGCAAACCGAAAATATGGCTAATAGATCCAAGAACAAGCATTTGCAATGCAATAGGTCTCTCAATTGCGAGATTTTGAGCCATTGGTTTTGTTAATGACAATGCCTTTTATTTGTGTTTAAAAAAACTGCAATAATAAAAGACATTGTCATTTACAATGTTAACAGCTCAAAATCTCTCAAATGCGAGACCTATTACATTGCAAATGCTTGTTTTTTAAATCTGAGTGGTTCTACTATTAGGGATTTAGCACTTCTCGAATCCCTTCCGCCTCCTGAGAGCTTGATTCCATTTGCCATGTATTGAGGACCAGAGTTATGGAGGGCGTAGTGTGATCTGCAAGCCACCTTCAGTTGAATCCAAGCTTCAACTGAGAGCCGGTTGAGGGATCTGAGTGAAGGTGTGAAGTATCCATACAGATGCGTACATCATCATCAGGCTTAGTCTGCAGACGCACAAATCCACCACCTTAGTCTGCTTAGGGACCACTAATAAAACAAATGCATCTGTCTGAATGCAATAGCAAATCTGCAACATTACTGTCAGACGTCAATAAAATATCTGCACAATTAGTCTGCATTAGGGCCCAGCAAAAATCCATATCATTAGAACGATGACGCGGCTGCAGCAGTGCTGTTCGGAGGCCAGCACCAACTCCCGACACCACAAAATTATTCACAGAGACAGAATCTCTACCATCTGGATTTATATTCCAGTAGACACAGCATCTAGATAAATGGTTAAACACCTCCCACTGTAAAGCTCGATGTGGATTGTCCCCCACCCCCTCCCCGATATGCGCCTGGTCAGAGAAGGACCTATCACTGAGCTAATAATAAACGTGCTCGGACTATTTGGGGAATATTTAAGGTATGGCTTAGCGCACCTTTGTGACGCAAGCAAAAAGTAAACAAAAGTATATGTGAAGTGTTCATTACCGTAGGATGAGGTAATTCGCTGTTTAACGAACTGGGCGTAAATCTTGAAGGCGCTACATTTAAAGACAAGACAGCAAATGACCTTTCTGATTTCGGGAACCACACTATTTCCCCCCCCCATGCCAGCATTAATTTGTCTGCGCTCAGAATCAGGCGTTCCTGCAGCGAGGTGGTTAAAAACATACATTTATTGAGTGGTGCTTTCCAAAGATGCTTGAACATAAAATTTATTCTGCCAAAGGCAGCCGTGAATGTGAAGGCAAACGGCGCCAAAGTCACCTTCTTGTCTGCGTCAGCTGAGAAGTGAGAAAGTCCTCCAGCTCCACACAGTAGCATCACAGTGGGCGAGGCTACAAGTGGCAGTGCTATGCGATGCCTGCAAAAAATCTATTGTGCATCTAAAACCTGTACCTAACACTAACCAGGTGTGTCCGGCACAAAAGAAGACACCATTACTGTCCCAAGAAGGAAGGCAGTTAGAATGAAACAACCACCTGTGCACCTTGGATTTAGCATAACCTTGTCTTTTCATTTATCGGAACACTGGGTAAGTGTTGCACTATTCAACTCGCAAGGCAGAAATATGTGTCCAGTGTTTCAACCAGCTACTAAATAAGCAGAACTAGAGGTTGCATTTTTTATTCACAACTTCACTATGTAATTATTTTTTTGTTGTTTTTTTTAAAAGTCCACCAGGCTTACCTATCCTCTGCTTCAGAAACCCATTAACCTAATTCTCAACAAGCTGATCGCCCAATACCACTGCCAGAGAGCTCAGGCCGAGGCTGAGGCCAGGAAGCTTGCTGCATGAGAATGGAGAAGCGCATGACGAGCAACAGACAATGAGTCCGGTCCGGGTGGGGAGGGCCTAAGGGAGACAGGGCAGTCACCAACCCCACTTCCAAAGGCAAAGTGACGACAATAGATCTCGCTGAGCGAGCAGCGCATGCGCTGCAACGCCAGGTGAGATCTAACAAGCATTTGCAATGCAATAGGTCTCACAGTATAAAAGTTTGGCTATTGGTATTGTAAATGACAATTTTTTTTATTTATGTGTTGGTTTTGAAAATAGCTAAATTAATAGCTTTGTCATTTACAATGCCAATAGTTATAACTTTCGCAAATGTGACACCTATAGCATTTGTAATGCAACATGTTTTGTATTTACGTGACTTAGATGTATTGATATTACAAATCAATCGTAAGTGGAAGTCCGTTGATCCCTCCAAACTGCTAACCCACCTGTCTCACACTCGTCCCCCTACCCTCAATAACCTTGATATCAACGAGCTAGACGGCCAAGTTTCCAACTGGCTCATATCAGCTAGCGACATCTTCGCTCCACTAACTAAGTTCCCTCAATCTCGCCACAGCAATTCACATAAATGGTTCACTCACCATCTCAAAACCTTACAGCTGGAACTTCGCCAATCTGAACGCAGATGGAGAAGAGACTACTGCCCGTCAAGCAGAGATACTTATGTGGCAGCCCGCAATAAGTATAAATCTGCTATCTCTGCAGCCAAGAAAGCCTACGTCTCTGAGAGAATTTTACTAGCCCCCTGCAAGGCGAAGGAGATCTTCAGAGTTCTGGACGAATTTACCTCCGATTCCAGAACGCTCCTGTCTCAAGTTCCTACTCAGGAATCCTGTAATGCACTTAGCACCTTTTTTTTACAGAAGATTGTTTTGATTAAGGACACTATCCCGGTCACCTCATTGGGCGCTGACTCCGCTACCCCCCCTCATAATGCTCTTTCTTTCACTCAGTTCCCCCCATTAGATCCTACATCCCTAGCCAGCTTGGCCGTTCGTATCAAGTCTGGTTCTCCTGACGACCACTGTCCACCTTCTATACTGCGTGACATCTGCCACTCCCTACCTGACTGCATCCTCCCTTTACTTAACTCCTCTCTCTTCTCCGGGACGGTACCCAGCTCCTTCAAGGAGGCCGTTCTAGTGCCTCTGTTGAAGAAGCCTGGAGCTGATCTTGCCGTCCCGGCGAACTATCGTCCTATCTCTCTCCTACCCTTTCTTTCTAAAATCTTGGAAGCCCATGTCACTGCCTGTCTCTCGAGGTTCATCGAGAGTTCCACCTTCCTCGAGGCCAACCAGGCCGGTTTCCGTCCTGGCCATTCTACGGAGACTGTGATCCTGGCCGTTCTGGATACCTTGAGAGATGGAGCTGACAAGGGTACCTCCCAGGCCTTGGTATTATTAGATCTGTCGGCCGCCTTCGACACGGTGGATCATAACATCCTTCTCCACCGTGTCGAACAGGCCGGCATCCAGGGCCTGGCGTTGGCATGGGTTAAATCCTTCCTCACTGGGAGATCCCAGTCTCTCAGCCTAGGTACATTCAGGGCCCCTAGGGAGCACCTGCCTTGTGGGGTCCCCCAGGGCTCCTCTCTATCCCCTCTTCTCTTTAATCTTTATCTTCGCCCCCTTCTTTTTTCTTGAGGCAGTGGGACGTCACCGTCTTTAATTACGCGGACGACCTACAACTCCTTTTCTCTCTAAACTCTCCCTCTGCTATTCCCACCTTCCAGGCAGTTATGTCCCATATCTTTCAGTGGATGTGTTAGAACCAGCTGAAATTGAACCCAGGAAAGACAGAGCTCCTTCTGCCGGGTAAGAGCGCCGTCCACTGGGGGCCACACTTTTGGCCGGCAGAGCTTGGCTCTCCGCCTACCCCGGTAGCTTCGGTGAAAAGCCTCGGGGTCACTATTGACGCTGGGCTCTCTCTCGGGCCGCAGGTGGGGACGGTGGTTTCCTCCTGCATGTTCCAGCTACGCAGGATTAGGAAGGTGGCCTACCTCCTTACCCCCGATGCCCTGCTACAGGTCATTATGGCCCTTGTTCTCTCCCGCCTGGATTTTTCAAATTCCATCTATCATGGTTTGCCCAAATGTTCCATCTACAGGCTGCAAATCATTCAAAACCAGGCGGCGAGATTGGCCCTCGGAATACCGAAGTGGCAGTCTGCCAAACCCCTCCTCGTCAAACGGCATTGGCTCCCTGTCAGCCTAAGGACCACCTTTAAGCTTGGCTGCCTCATCTTTAAGTCTCTCTCTGGTTCTTGTCCCGCTTTTCTTAAATCCCTCATCCGACCCTACTGTCCTTCACGCAATCTTAGATCACTTCACTTACATCTTTTGGTGGTCCCCACCTTTAAACTCTGTAGATCTGGTGGTCGAAGATTCGCTTTCCTCGGCCCCAAACTCTGGAACTCTCTCCCTCTTCCAGTTAGGATCTCCGGTACTCTCATCCAATTCCGCAAATCACTAAAAACCTGGCTCTTCCCACAACCCAGCTAAACTCCCTCTGTTCTTTCTCAGCACCCCTTCAGCGCCATGATACCCACGGTGACAGTGCGCATTATAAACACCCCCTTAACATAACATAACATAACATAACAATGGCTTTTCATTTTTTAAAATAATTGATACTTAAATAAAAGTGATTGTAATTTATATGGCAATAGCTTAAACCTTTGTAAATAACTTTTGTGAAGGTTATGTTCAGTGTATTTTATTGTGACGAAAATCCAAGAACAGAAGTGAAATATTAACATCTTTTTTGTGACATTTGTAATAAAGCTTGAAACATTGAGAGAACATATTTGGACCAGTTGTTGTTGAATGGTTGCACAGATTGATGCTGTGATGGCGCGGAGTGATGTTGTGGTGGCGACGAGTGATGCTGTGGCGTTCAGTGATGCTGTGGTAGCGCATAGTGATGTTGTGGTGCCCCTGAGTGATGCTGTGGTGGCCCTGAGTGATGCTGTGGAGGCCGTGAGTGATGCTGTGGAGGCCATGAGTGATGCTGTGGAGGCCGTGAGTGATGCTGTGGAGGCCCTGTGTGATGCTGTGGAGGCCCTGAGTGATGCTGTGGTGGCGCAGAATGATGCTGTGGTAGCGCATAATGATGCTGTGGTGTTCCAGAGAGATGCTGTGGTGGTGCTGAGTGATGCTGCGGTGGTGCTGAGTGATGCTGTGGTGGTGCTGAGTGATGCTGTGGTGGTGCTGACTGATACGGTGGTGGTGCTGACTGATATGGTGGTGGTGCTGACTGATACTGTGGTGGCACCGAGTTATGTTGTGGTGCTGCTGGGTTATG
This sequence comes from Lissotriton helveticus, assembly GCF_964261635.1. Taxonomy (NCBI): domain Eukaryota; kingdom Metazoa; phylum Chordata; class Amphibia; order Caudata; family Salamandridae; genus Lissotriton; species Lissotriton helveticus. Next base: position 1,739,295,505 of record NC_136063.1, on the reverse strand, counting down.
TTGTGGCGCTGCTAAGTGATGCTGGGGTGGCACTGAGTGATGCGGGGGTGGCGCTGAGTGATGCTGGTGTGACGCTGAGTGATGCTGGGGTGGCGCTGAGTGATGCTGGAGTAGCGCTGAGTGATGCTGGGGTAGTGCTGAGTGATGCTGGGGTAGCGCTGAGTGATGCGGGGGTAGCACTGAGTGATGCTGGGGTGGCTCTGAGTTATGCTGGGGTGGCGCTGAGTGATGCTGGGGTAGTGCTGAGGGATGCTGGGGTAGCGCTGAGTGATGCTGGGATAGCGCTGAGTGATGCTGGGGTGGCGCTGAGTGATGCTGGGGTGGCCCTGAGTGATGCTGGGGTAGCGCTGAGTGATGCTGGAGTGGCGCTGAGTGATGCTGGGGTACCGCTGAGTGATGCTGGGGTAGCGCTGAGTGATGCTGAGGTAGTGCGGAGTGATGCTGGAGTGGCGCTGAGTGATGCTGGGGTAGCGATGAGTGATGCTGGGGTAGCGCTGAGTGATGATGTGGTGGTGCTGAGTGATGCTGGGGTGGCGTTGAGTGATGCTGGGGTGGCGCTGAGTGATGCTGTGGTGGCGCTGAGTGATGCTGTGCTGAGTGATGCTGTGGTGGCGCTGAGTGATGCTGGGTTGGCGCTGAGTGATGCTCGGGTGGCACTGAGTGATGCCGTGGTGGCGCTGAGTGATGCTGGGGTGGCGCTGAGTGATGCTGGGGTGGCGCTGAGTGGTGCTGTGGTGGTGCTGACTGATACGGTGGTGGTGCTGACTGATACAGTGGTGGTGCTGACTGATACGGTAGTGGTGCTGACTGATATGGTGGTGGTGCTGACTGATACTGTGGTGGCACCAAGTTATGTTGTGGTGCCTCTGTGTTATGTTGTGGTGCTGCTAAGTGATGCTGGGGTGGCACTGAGTGATGCTGGGGTGGCGCTGAGTGATGCTGGGGTAGCGCTGAGTGATGCTGGGATAGCGCTGAGTGATGCTGGGGTAGCGCTGAGTGATGCTGGGGTGGCTCTGAGTGATGCTGGGGTGGCGCTGAGTGATGCTGAGGTAGCGCTGAGTGATGCTGGGGTAGTGCTGAGTGATGCTGGGGTGGCCCTGAGTGATGCTGTGGTGTTGCTGAGTGGTGCTGTGGTGGTGCTGAGTGATAATGTGGTGGTGCTGAGTGATGCTGTGGTGGTGCTGAGTGGTGCTGTGGTGATGCTGAGTGGTGCTGTGGTGGTGCTGAGTGATGCTGTGGTGGTGCTGAGTGGTGCTGTGGTGGTGCTGAGTGATAATGTGGTGGTGCTGAGTGGTAATGTGGTGGTGCTGAGGTAGCGCTGAGTGATGCTGGGGTAGCGCTGAGTGATGATGTGGTGATGCTGAGTGATGCTGTGGTGGTGCTGAGTGATGCTGGGGTAGCGCTGAGTGATGCTGAGGTGGTGCTGAGTGGTGCTGTGGTGGTGCTGAGTGATGCTGGGGTGGCGCTGAGTGATGCTGTGGTGGTGCTGTGGTGGTGCTGAGTGATGCTGTGGTGGTGCTGAGTGATGCTGTGGTGGTGCTGAGTGGTGCTTTGGTGGGGCTGAGTGATAATGTGGTGGTGCTGAGTGATAATGTGGTGGTGCTGAGTGGTGCTGTGGTGATGCTGAGTGATGCTGTGGTGGTGCTGAGTGGTGCTGGGGTGGCGCTGAGTGATGCATGGGGTAGCGCTGAGTGATGCTGGGGTAGCGCTGAGTGATGCTGGGGTAGCGCTGAGTGATGCTGGGGTGGCTCTGAGTGATGCTGGGGTGGCGCTGAGTGATGCTGGGGTAGCGCTGAGTGATGCTGGGGTAGCGCTGAGTGATGCTGGGGTGGCCCTGAGTGATGCTGTGGTGTTGCTGAGTGGTGCTGTGGTGGTGCTGAGTGATAATGTGGTGGTGCTGAGTGATGCTGTGGTGGTGCTGAGTGGTGCTGTGGTGATGCTGAGTGGTGCTGTGGTGGTGCTGAGTGATGCTGTGGTGGTGTGAGTGGTGCTGTGGTGGTGCTGAGTGATAATGTGGTGGTGCTGAGTGGTAATGTGGTGGTGCTGAGGTAGCGCTGAGTGATGCTGGGGTAGCGCTGAGTGATGATGTGGTGATGCTGAGTGATGCTGTGGTGGTGCTGAGTGATGCTGGGGTAGCGCTGAGTGATGCTGAGGTGGTGCTGAGTGGTGCTGTGGTGGTGCTGAGTGATGCTGGGGTGGCGCTGAGTGATGCTGTGGTGGTGCTGTGGTGATGCTGAGTGATGCTGTGGTGGTGCTGAGTGATGCTGTGGTGGTGCTGAGTGGTGCTGTGGTGGGGCTGAGTGATAATGTGGTGGTGCTGAGTGATAATGTGGTGGTGCTGAGTGGTGCTGTGGTGATGCTGAGTGATGCTGTGGTGGTGCTGAGTGGTGCTGGGGTGGCGCTGAGTGATGCTGGGGTAGCGCTGAGTGATGCTGGGGTAGCGCTGAGTGATGCTGGGGTAGCGCTGAGTGATGCTGGGGTGGCTCTGAGTGATGCTGGGGTGGCTCTGAGTGATGCTGGGGTGGCGCTGAGTGATGCTGTGGTGGTGCTGTGGTGGTGCTGAGTGATGCTGTGGTGGTGCTGAGTGATGCTGTGTTGGTGCTGAGTGGTGCTGTGGTGGGGCTGAGTGATAATGTGGTGGTGCTGAGTGATAATGTGGTGGTGCTGAGTGATAATGTGGTGGTGCTGAGTGGTGCTGTGGTGATGCTGAGTGATGCTGTGGTGGTGCTGAGTGGTGCTGTGGTGGTGCTGAGTGATAATGTGGTGGTGCTGAGTGGTAATGTGGTGGTGCTGAGGTAGCGCTGAGTGATGCTGGGGTAGCGCTGAGTGATGATGTGGTGATGCTGAGTGATGCTGTGGTGGTGCTGAGTGATGCTGGGGTAGCGCTGAGTGATGCTGAGGTGGTGCTGAGTGGTGCTGTGGTGGTGCTGAGTGATGCTGGGGTGGCGCTGAGTGATGCTGTGGTGGTGCTGTGGTGGTGCTGAGTGATGCTGTGGTGGTGCTGAGTGATGCTGTGGTGGTGCTGAGTGGTGCTGTGGTGGGGCTGAGTGATAATGTGGTGGTGCTGAGTGATAATGTGGTGGTGCTGAATGATAATGTGGTGGTGCTGAGTGGTGCTGTGGTGATGCTGAGTGATGCTGTGGTGGTGCTGAGTGATGCTGTGGTGGTGCTGAGTGATGCTGTGGTGGTGCTGACTGATACGGTGGTGGTACTGACTGATATGGTGGTGGTGCTGACTGATACTGTGGTGGCACCGAGTTATGTTGTGGTGCTGCTGAGTTATGTTGTGGCGCTGCTAAGTGATGCTGGGGTGGCACTGAGTGATGCGGGGGTGGCGCTGAGTGATGCTGGTGTGACGCTGAGTGATGCTGGGGTAGCGCTGAGTGATGCTGGGGTAGCGCTGAGTGATGCTGGGATAGCGCTGAGTGATGCTGGGGTGGCGCTGAGTGATGCTGGGGTGGCCCTGAGTGATGCTGGGGTAGCGCTGAGTGATGCTGGAGTGGCGCTGAGTGATGCTGGGGTACCGCTGAGTGATGCTGGGGTAGCGCTGAGTGATGCTGAGGTAGCGCGGAGTGATGCTGGAGTGGCGCTGAGTGATGCTGGGGTAGCGATGAGTGATGCTGGGGTAGCGCTGAGTGATGATGTGGTGGTGCTGAGTGATGCTGGGATGGCGTTGGGTGATGCTGGGGTGGCGCTGAGTGATGCTGTGGTGGCGCTGAGTGATGCTGTGCTGAGTGATGCTGTGGTGGCGCTGAGTGATGCTGGGTTGGCGCTGAGTGATGCTCGGGTGGCACTGAGTGATGCTGTGGTGGCGCTGAGTGATGCTGGGGTGGCGCTGAGTGATGCTGGGGTGGCGCTGAGTGGTGCTGTGGTGGTGCTGACTGATACGGTGGTGGTGCTGACTGATACAGTGGTGGTGCTGACTGATACGGTAGTGGTGCTGACTGATATGGTGGTGGTGCTGACTGATACTGTGGTGGCACCAAGTTATGTTGTGGTGCTTCTGTGTTATGTTGTGGTGCTGCTAAGTGATGCTGGGGTGGCACTGAGTGATGCTGGGGTGGCGCTGAGTGATGCTGGGGTAGCGCTGAGTGATGCTGGGATAGCGCTGAGTGATGCTGGGGTAGCGCTGAGTGATGCTGGGGTGGCTCTGAGTGATGCTGGGGTGGCGCTGAGTGATGCTGGGGTAGCGCTGAGTGATGCTGGGGTAGTGCTGAGTGATGCTGGGGTGGCCCTGAGTGATGCTGTGGTGTTGCTGAGTGGTGCTGTGGTGGTGCTGAGTGATAATGTGGTGGTGCTGAGTGATGCTGTGGTGGTGCTGAGTGGTGCTGTGGTGATGCTGAGTGGTGCTGTGGTGGTGCTGAGTGATGCTGTGGTGGTGATGAGTGGTGCTGTGGTGGTGCTGAGTGATAATGTGGTGGTGCTGAGTGGTAATGTGGTGGTGCTGAGGTAGCGCTGAGTGATGCTGGGGTAGCGCTGAGTGATGATGTGGTGATGCTGAGTGATGCTGTGGTGGTGCTGAGTGATGCTGGGGTAGCGCTGAGTGATGCTGAGGTGGTGCTGAGTGCTGCTGTGGTGGTGCTGAGTGATGCTGGGGTGGCGCTGAGTGATGCTGTGGTGGTGCTGTGGTGGTGCTGAGTGATGCTGTGGTGGTGCTGAGTGATGCTGTGGTGGTGCTGAGTGGTGCTGTGGTGGGGCTGAGTGATAATGTGGTGGTGCTGAGTGATAATGTGGTGGTGCTGAGTGGTGCTGTGGTGATGCTGAGTGATGCTGTGGTGGTGCTGAGTGGTGCTGGGGTGGCGCTGAGTGATGCTGGGGTAGCGCTGAGTGATGCTGGGGTAGCGCTGAGTGATGCTGGGGTAGCGCTGAGTGATGCTGGGGTGGCTCTGAGTGATGCTGGGGTGGCGCTGAGTGATGCTGGGGTAGCGCTGACTGATGCTGGGGTAGCGCTGAGTGATGCTGGGGTGGCCCTGAGTGATGCTGTGGTGTTGCTGAGTGGTGCTGTGGTGGTGCTGAGTGATAATGTGGTGGTGCTGAGTGATGCTGTGGTGGTGCTGAGTGGTGCTGTGGTGATGCTGAGTGGTGCTGTGGTGGTGCTGAGTGATGCTGTGGTGGTGCTGAGTGGTGCTGTGGTGGTGCTGAGTGATAATGTGGTGGTGCTGAGTGGTAATGTGGTGGTGCTGAGGTAGCGCTGAGTGATGCTGGGGTAGCGCTGAGTGATGATGTGGTGATGCTGAGTGATGCTGTGGTGGTGCTGAGTGATGCTGGGGTAGCGCTGAGTGATGCTGAGGTGGTGCTGAGTGGTGCTGTGGTGGTGCTGAGTGATGCTGGGGTGGCGCTGAGTGATGCTGTGGTGGTGCTGTGGTGGTGCTGAGTGATGCTGTGGTGGTGCTGAGTGATGCTGTGGTGGTGCTGAGTGGTGCTGTGGTGGGGCTGAGTGATAATGTGGTGGTGCTGAGTGATAATGTGGTGGTGCTGAGTGGTGCTGTGGTGATGCTGAGTGATGCTGTGGTGGTGCTGAGTGGTGCTGGGGTGGCGCTGAGTGATGCTGTGGTGGTGCTGAGTGGTTCTGTGGTGGTGCTGAGTGGTGCTGTGGTGGTGCTGAGTGGTGCTGTGGTGGTGCTGAGTGATAATGTGGTGGTGCTGAGTGGCGCTGTGGTGGTGCTGAGTGGTGCTGTGGTGGTGCTGAGTGGTGCTGTGGTGGTGCTGAGTGATGCTGTGGTGGTGCTGAATGGTGCTGTGGTGGTGCTGAGTGATAATGTGGTGGTGCTGAGTGATAATGTGGTGGTGCTGAGTGATGCTGGGGTAGCGCTGAGTGATGCTGGGGTAGCGCTGAGTGATGATGTGGTGATGCTGAGTGATGCTGTGGTGGTGCTGAGTGATGCTGGAATGGCGCTGAGTAATGTGGTGGTGACGAGTGATGCTGTGGCGTTCAGTAATGTACCCAGAGAAAGCATCTTTCTGCCGTTCGGGTGAAGTGTTAAAAGGAGACCTCATACTCACAGGTTCGTACTTCACCACATGGGGATTGTTTGTGTGTGTGTGTGTTTGTCTGGTGCATATCTGTAATGTGAGTGTAGTATGTGTGCAGTGCAAATGTGTTGTTTATGTATGTGTGCGAGTAGTGTGATTTGTGTGGGGTGTGTGCAGTGTGCAATGTGTATATGTATGTGGTGTGTATGTCTGTTCACTATGGTGTATGTGCCGATAGGTGGAGGGGACTGTGGGGAGGGAGTCATAAGTTGCAGAAGCGTTTGTTTCCTTCTGTGTCTCGGGACGTGGTGCCAAGGAGAAGGCTACAGGATGGCTGAGTTCAACTTCAACAAATTTGTGTAACAGTAACACTTGTCACGCACCACTTAGAAATGAGGTGTGAAGCGCTAAATAAAACCCGTAGAACACGCTGTGGAGCGACAGAGAATGGAGACGGCACGGATTATTGAGACCACTACGAGATTTGTGAAAACTGGTGGCTCATATTAATTAAACATCCACTTTGTACCGATTTTATTTAATCATACGCACAAATGTATGGACTTAAAATTGACATCTCCAAATAGGTGGAGAAATCCCAAACCTAAGAGCATGCCATCAACATTGACATCTCAAGCAAACAACTGCATATGAAATTATGCTCAAGTCCCAAGTACCTGCCCCTTTGAAATGACGACCTACGCGGCTGCGAAGATAGGCAAATTATTAATACTCGATAATTTCAGCCTACAAAACAAGAGATTGCATAAAAGATTGGTACAGGGCAGGTGCTGGCACACCATGTTCACGTCCAGGCGGGGCAGGTGAGGAGCAAAAGTGGACATTATCGGCTGCACGGAGAGGCGACAGGCAGAGGCCACGCGCAGCGGACATCAAAGGAAGGGTGGGAGGGGAAAAAAACGCATTAGCAAGCGAGAAAAGCCAGAAACACCAGGGGGGCGGGGAAGCAGATTGCCTTCAAGCTTCCAAGCCTTTGAAGACGAATGCCAGACAAATGCCAGTGGGTCGCGCACCTCATGCACGATCGGAATTACAAAAGCTCTCGCGTTTGATGTGGCCAGCGAGTGGGAGGGAGGAAAGGAGCATATGGTGATGGGGTGTGAGTGAGGGGGAGCAGAAGCCTTTCATGGTGGTGTGCGAGGCCAAGCGCGCGCCTGGGGAAGCTTCATGCTCGAGTGCCCAACATGCATTGTAGCAAATCTGCTGGTTCAAGAGACTTTGGTTCAGATGTAATAAGTCTGAGTATAAATACTCGACCTAAAAATGACTTAAATGGTTTCTTTCTACCCTCTGTCACATCGGAGGGGTTCTGTTCTTTCTCTTGAAGTTTGATGTTCCAATCGCGTTGCTAGCATAAACTGTCTTCAATAGTTTTTGACTGCCTTTCTTCGCTCTGCCTTCTCCATTGCATCTCTGCATCCTTTCTTACCACTTTTAGGAACGATCTGACTTCAGAAGCATTCCCCAATGATCCCTAGCAAAGACGTTTAATCAAACATGGACTTGCTTTTAGAATAGCATGGCATTAACACCACGTGACTCTACAGGGCATTATAAGCATCCAGTCCAACATCATCATTTACCATGGCCATGGAAGTAACCAGTAGCTACAGTCATAGAAATGAACATCTGTGAAAATTCATAAATACGTTTCTTTGAATCAATAAAGATTGCGTTTTTAGTGTCCCAGAAAAGAGCACTCACGTCTATCAGTTTGAACCAGCTGGAACTTCGAGCAGGTATCTTCAAGGAGTATTTCTCTTTGGATGAATAGTTCTCAGAGTCCTTTCATGATCGAAAATATGATTGTAGGTTTACTTTCTTTATGTCTTTCTACTACGTGCTGAACATGATAGGTGGCTGCTGACTGTGGGACTTTCTTATGTAAAAAAAGTAACGCTTCCGAGCACTGTACTACTTGGTAGTCTTAAATGCCAGATGTGGGGTGAGTTTTTGATATCACAAATGACCAAATGACATGACCAGAAAGGAATGTAACAAAGAGACTATGAGGGAACAGGCGGGTTAATCAACAGTGAGAACCAAACACAAATATAAGAAAGTGCAGAGATAACCAACTTTTGTCGGTAACCTCATAACAATAACATCTTTCATTTACTAAAATAGTATGTAGTCAACACTGCGATAAGTGAAACAAGTGTAAATGTACTCTGAGTCTCACAGAACAAATGAATTCGGCTCTGTGGTATATGTACAATTCCCCACTATGTAGTTATAGTTAGGACAATGTTCCGATATGAATTATTTTTGGGGGTGGGGGGGTTGCTAATAACTTTGGTGTAGTTTGACGAATCTTCACAAAACTTTCCTCAATACATTTCAGCCACCTCTGCTCCTTCCAGGAAAGTTTTTGGGTGATTCGTAAAGCCGGGGCTGAGAAAACAGGGAGCCCCCAAAATGTATTTTCCTATGCATTTTTCCCCACGAAATGTTGACAATCTATAGCCAAAACGTCTAAATTAAATTACACTAAATTTGGCAGAAAGTTTGATCTTCACCCAGAAAGTATACTTTTTGTTATTTGATGTAAATTTGTTCAGCCATTCCAGAGAAATTAAACTTCAAAATTCATAGATGTCTAGCAACCCAGTAATATCGATGGAATACTGACGTACTAAATGGCAAATGAAACATATTGATTAGCTGGATCCCTGGGACCGGTCTTGCAGAGCCAAGGACTGTGATTGACTAGTCTCGACATGAAAACAATTGTTGCGGCCCCCAATTTAGGACTCAGGGGCTCGTCCCCAGGTCCTAAAAATAAAAGCAAAAAAGCATATAAGAAGGCAGGGTAGCCGTATCCTAAACCCTTGGCCTGTGTGTGTGTGGGGGGGGGGAGGGGGGGCCTTGGTGTGAAAGTAAACAAAAAATTAAGCGTCTCTGCAGACTTGCTGTCCTCTCATGGTACTCAGAGCAGAAAATACAGTAAGATTATTGTGGGACAAAAAGCAAAGAACAAAAAAAGTTGGTGGGAGTCCATAGATTGTTGTGCAACCTTGGGCATTGGAAAGCAATGGGGAGTCCCATGCACTGTGCAGGATTGGCTGCCCACAAAGGGTTGAGAGCAGGATCTGACCTGTGGCCAGGCCCTGCAGCCACCCCCACGCCACACACAGCCTACTTCAATATAGTAATAAAATATTATTTACGCAAAAAAAAAGGAAACTAGAAATTCACTGAGAAAAACAAAGGTTAAAGTGGTGTTATTCTTAGGTGAAAATGTGAGTTAACACATTACATTTTAAACTCTAAAAAATGCTGAAGTTCACGTATTATAGTTAACTCGAGGAACTATAACTCACCCCTTTGCCATGCACTGCTTATGACCTCACACATTCCATCACTCATGACATGTTCCATCACTGACTTCTGAAATCACATCATTGAAGACACCGTGCCTGGCAGCGGCGCGAGTTATAGTACCTTGAGTTAACTATAACTGATGAAATTCAGTTGTTTAGCATTTTCACCTAACTATAATGTCACTTTAACTTTTGCTTTTTTCAGGGAATAGGACAGTATCCACACTATAGTGATAGGTAGGGTTTAGAGAGATAGGAATTCCTCGGAATTATGATTGGTAATAACTTTGCCACCATTTGACGAATCTCCACAAAACTTTGCAGACCTATTCCTTTTTTTACATTGTGTGATGATGCTATGGTGCAAAGAAAAACAGTGGGTTTCAAAAAATGTTTTTCCACCAATGCTTTTTTTATAGCATTTTTACTCAGATGTAGAAACAAAATGGCTGAACGGATTTACCTGAAATTTGGCAGGAATATAGATCATGGGGTGGAAAGGATTAATTGGATCTGAGTTAGTTTAGTACTATTGAAGTTATACGGGGAAAAAACATAGTGATATATTGGGCCTCTGTAGTTTCATGGTATATTGCTGTACATGGCGTTGATAAAACATAATTTTATTGGTTAATGACACACAGTACAAAATAAAAAGGCAGTCACATTGTTTACACCACTCTTTGTAGTTGTCCTGGGATGCAAATGAAAATATTGCTTCCTACTGTTTTTAGAATGCATAGAAAAAATGAGGCACTTTAGAAAAGTGTCTAAGTTAGGGAAAAGTATATTTCTTGCTTGATATGTTTTAAAAAAATGATTAGAGTACCATGGTACTTCTTCAAAACTATCTAGGAAGTACAGTGGTACTTATGGAAATTATAAATGAAATAAACCTAACAAACAACACTCTACAACATGCCACTCCACTCCACGAAATTCTACTCCACTGTACGCCACTCCATTCTATGCTCTTCAACTGTAAGATACTGTACGACATGCAACTCTATGACATGTCATTGCACTCTACTGTACTACATGCTACTCCACACTAGACCAGTACACTCTCCAGGACTCAACTCCACTTGATGGGCCTCCACTCTACGTCACTCTACTCCAGTCTACCACACTCTGTAATACACCATTCCGCTATACTGTATGACACCACTCCACTCTAATGTGAGTAACAAAGACCCCCTGAACACTAATATAGTTCTTGGGACAGGGCAAAAAACACAGTGGAAAATATACTATCTTTTGTCTCTTAGTTAAGAATCCAATTGGGATAACGCAAATACACAGGATATTGGGTAGGCCATCCTGCCTCAATTTCAAGTAATTTACGGTAAGCTTATTAAGCACCTGCTCTCTTATACAAGATATGTCTAAATATATCTTTCCAATTTAATTGGAGAAGTGTCAGTATTATAAATATAGAAATCACCTTTTTATAAACAATAGTAAGTAATATCATTTAAAAAAAAATACTGTTTGTATCTATATCATTGGCCTTGTATATTATTATATTTGCTGCTGGCCTCATCGATTTTCCTTAATAATAGAAAGCCTAAGGTTGTGTTATGACTACATTTATCTGTCTTCTTCTTTTAGAAATCCAATTTATAATATTATCCACATACAAAAATGATCGTGTTTTTTGATCTCCACTGGCCTTATTAACGATCCTTCGAGAAAAGTAGGTCATTAATATCACCCCTTTCTTTAAATCTAATTGCTGAAGAATACTTTCTAATTATCATTAATATATGGAATAAGGCAGCTTGCTTTTCTATTGCCCATGTTATATCTAGATCGTTTATTACGCGACCTCCTCATCAAGTTTTAAGGTCCAGGCTAAGAAACATATTCTACATCACTATTGTCACGAAATAAATTACAAGTAAGCCTGATTATTAGATATTTGTTCTTCTCTGTAACTCTAATTCACGGGTGATGACCTATGGAGCACATAGAGTAGAAGTAACCGAAAGGGACCTTTTGGCCTTTCCTATCACAATTACTATTCTTCTCTTTTTTTTCCTTTCCTTATACTACATTACCTATAGGAATTTGATGAAATTGTTTGTTCCTTTGAGTAATATTTGTAAGTGAGTATAAGTTATTGAGATCCTTATGCATACATTAATTTAATATATCTACAACTCATTATCAGTTTACACATTCAGTTGATTTATATCCTATAGAATTGTACATCATTTGACAGACTGTAACATAAGTTATGTTTTTACATAAATTAGATGTATATATTATAACAAAATTGTAAGAATGAGTTTGTAATGAATTTTAATATTGTTGTTTTAATTACATTTTTAGGTGTATGGTTGGCTACTCCTGATAAAGACACCCTGTGTGTCGAAACGCGTGTCTAAGATTTTACGTTTGCCACCTATCTGTTTTTATTATATGAAATACTTATGTTATTGAAATGCATTGTTTATATGAATTAATTTTATATTTTTGATTAACGATTGCTGATTTTATTTTGTTGAACTCATCTCTTCTGTAATAGTTACAATAATACTGTTTGAATAATTTAAGTTGCTTGGGAATGATATTTTCCACCGTGACCACTCCACTCTAAGACAGGCCAACCATCTCTATGACAGGCCACTCCATTGTACGACATGCCACTCCACTCTATGCCCATCCACTGTATGACACTGTACGACAAACCATTCTATTACACCCCTCTCCTCTCCACTCTACTCTACGACATGCTACTCCACTTTACATCACTCCACTATACTCAATGTACCTGCGTGTGGGTGAGTGGAGGCTGGCTGAGTCACGCTTCCGTAACTGTAGACAAGGAGTGGCCCCACTGAGGGCTAGGCTGGTACGAAGGAGCACTCGGTTGTCCCCGGCGCCGCGCAGTACCCGGGACCCAGGCCTGCGCTGACTGCCTCACTCACAACATTAAGCGAGTTCTAGCGGAATTCAGAAAAGACGATGCTAGATGGCGATGTCTCCCCCTGATGCTACTAGGGAGAGCTGCCATGCACAAAATAATTTTGCTCCCCAAACTGTTGTATGTACGCCAAAACACATACCATAAAATCCCGTCTTTAAGACAATAACGATGAACTGCGCACATTCCTGTGGGACGGGGGACACCCCAGAGTGGTGTTGCAGACATTGCAGAACAGCCAATATTAAGGGGAATTGCCTTGCCAGATATTCAGACTTATTACCGGGTGACACATCTAACAGTAATTAATTAATGGTGTCACGCTCCAGGAGATCACCCTACATATGCCCTAGAGAGGCTCCAATTCCGGAAACACTCCTATCTTCACTATTTATATGGGGGCTCTGGGGTACGAGGCCTGCTACCCTCAACACAGAGGATGATCGAAGCCTGGAGAGGGCTTGAAACGACAGATGGACTGGGGTAAGAAACTGACAAAAGCTATACCCCTGTGGGAGAGCAGGCATTTGCCAGAACTAGCGAAACTACAGGGCTTCAAGAGCTGGGACACATTCGGGATCACAACACTAGGTGACATAATAAGAAGAGACGACTTAATTACCTTTGTGGATCTCCAAGCTGAATATCACCTATCAAATAAGCAACAATATAAATATCTACAATTAAAAAATCTATGCCTGTAGGACACAAAATCCTGGCATTGCAGATAGCCCCGAACATGCACCACTAGAAAGACGACTCCTACAGGAGGAGATGCCCTCTAAGGCAGTCTCCCGGACATATAAAACCTTAATAAATAACATTCACAATAGACTGTTAGCCCTTAGGAGTAAACGGTAGGAAATCACAGTCTCGCTAAAGGAAATTGATTGGGAGACAACACTGATGCATCCAAGGAAGGTATGTTAAAAAATACATTTGTTAAGTGCACGTTCACCGGACGTTTTTTTGGAGCTGGGGTAGTGAGTAAGGTAGCAGTGGTCGGAGAGTAGCCTAGTTATCATATGCCTGGGTGAAAAACCAGGTCTTCAGCTGTGTCCTGAATAGTGCAAAGGAGGTAATGGACATAATCTCCACGGGGGGGCAAGTTCCAGAACTGAGGGGCTAAAGGCATAAATCCGGAACCTCCATGTTTCTTACGTTTAAAGGTGGGAGTGACCAACAGATTCAGATGGGAGATTGCAGGTTACGAGAGGGGGCATAACGTGACATAATAAGAAGAGAGGACTTAATTACCTTTGCGGATCTCCAAGCTGAATATCACCTGTCAAATAAGCAACGATACAAATATCTACAATTAAAAAATCTATGCCTGTAGGACACAAAATCCTGGCATTGCAGATAGCCCCGAATATGCACCACTAGAAAGACGACTCCTACAGGAGGAGATGCCCTCAAAGGCAGTCTCCCGGACATATGAAACCTTAATAAATAACATTCACAATAGACTGTTAGCCCTTAGGAGTAAACGGTAGGAAATCACAGTCTCGCTAAAGGACATTGATTGGGAGGCAGCACTGATGCATCCAAGGGAGGTTATGTTTAAAAAACATTTGCTAAGTGCACGTTCACCGGACGGTTTCTTGGAGCTGGGGTAGTGAGTAAGGTAACAGTGGTGGGAGAGTAGCCTAGTTATCATACGCCTGGGAGAAAAAACAGGTCTTCAGCTGTGTCCTGAATAGTGCAAAGGAGGTAATGGACATAATCTCCACGGGGGCAAGTTCCAGAACTGAGGGGCTAAAGCATACATCTGGAACCTCCATGTTTCTTACGTTTAAAGGTGGGAGTGACCAACAGATTCAGATGGGAGATTGCAAGTTACGAGAGGGGGCATAACGTTGAATCTTAGAGGAGATGAAGGCTGGACTGTTGCAGTGAAGAGCTTTGAAAATAGTATATCCCAGCTTAAATACACAACACTGGACCACTGGGAGCCGATGAAGGCTTTTCATCAGTGGCCTAACGTGATGCCATTTAGGTTGATGAAAAATCAGTCTGGCGCCTTGATTCTGGACCAGCAGAAGGCGTCTTAATTGGTAAGCTGGGATGCCTACATAAAGAGAGTTGGCATAGTCCGATCGGGAGATGACCAATGTCAGGATAACTAGAGTCAGGGCTTCCCTTGACAAAAATCTGCTAATCTTCTTTATTCTCCGCAGTTGAAAAAACCCAGCAGAGACCACCGAGCCGATCTGAGCCTTCATGGACAGGTCGTAGCTTATCACTATGCCCAGGCTTTTGGCTGAACTGACCGGTAAAGAATGGTTGCCCAGGAGAGAAGACCAAAAGTTGGAGTTCCATGGATTAACAATCCCGCCAGTGAAGATGAGCTCAGTTTTATCGGAGTTGAGCTTCAATTGATTTTCTTTCATCCATTCACTTATGAAGATCATGGTATCTTGAGAATGAGACACAGAGGATGGTGAGAGATTGATGTCGAAAACCAATTAAAGATCATCAGCGATGAGCGATTAAGCTCTGTTTATGGCTAATGCAGTTCAAAGTTCTGCACAGGGTCTATTACGAAAGGGTGCGACATATAATGGGTAGGGCAGCAGCGCCCAACTGTTTGCGCTGCAAAACAGACTGAGGTACCTATATACATACCTTGTGGGAATGTCAGCAAATATATAGGTATTGGTCACGAATAGTAAAGGAACTAAATGACATATTAGAAACACAGATTCAAATGGATCCAGTATATTATCCTAGGCATCCCCACAGATATTGATATCCCCAGATATAAACTCATACCGAGCAATCTGGGACTCATAGTTGCAAAATGAGATATCGCAAGGTACTGGGGAAGAGCAGATTTACCTAATATGGCAGAATGGCGAGCCAGTACAGACTTATACATGGGGGCAGAGAAAATAACATACACAGCCAGAGGGTGTCCCAAAAATGTCAGGAAAATTTGGCAGCCGTGGCTAAGATATTACAACCTTTAGCTAATGGAGGCTGGGATGAACACAGTACACCCCAACACGTCGGACTTATTACTTGTTGGCAGATTACCTAGATTTCTAAAAATATTAAACAAGAGCGGGTCATACTTAACACAGAGAATGGGCGAGGTGAGGAGTATAGGAGGAGGAACTGCTATAATATATATCTCTGTAGCCTTGAAAGTAACAATTGATTGTAATGATATTAAACCTGATGTGTAGAAGACTCACTTGCTGATGCTTTGGCTGATGTTTAAAAAAAAAACAATTAAAAAAAACAGTGACTGTATTTCACCTGGAATTTGAAGGTCTTGCATGCTGAAGTGAGAGCCACCTTGTTGAAACAATACCAATTTGAGTCTGCTTAGCTTGTTGAAATCTGTTTTCAATGTTTGAATGGAAGGTGATAAACTATCTACACTCCTATGTGGAGGGGGGGAAACAGGACGTTGGTGCAACAAGTAACTAACTGGGAAACATATACCACATACGGGATTCCCGCTTGCAGACCGAAACAGCCCTGATTATTGAGAACAAGATAGCTTCCGTTCGAAAGCAATTTGAGAGTGGAAGTAATTGAGGGAACAGGAAACCCTTTCACACAACAACCAATATTTGGGGCACAAACATTGCAAGAGCCGGGAATTTTTACTTGTTTACACACAAAGGAATGAGTGGCAGTGGAACCGCACTCCACCCCGTAAGAAAAACTTCTCTCTCAGTTCGTTGACAACAATATGCAAAAGGCTGGTACCCTAACTTATGTCTTTAGCTGCTCAAAATTGGTTCATATCCACCTTCTGGGAAGTGTTTCCTGCAGGCAGTGAACTAAAAGGTCGATATGGGCAACGACATAACCGCATATATTAACCATACCGCAGAATTAGTTTCCGCAATAGTGAAGAGAGTTGCTTTTCTATGTGTGGCATCATGTAATTAGCACCTTTCATAGCCATTTATTGCTATTTGTGTGTCAAATTAAACAGCAAGAACAATGAGCTACAAGTAAGGTAATGTCAAGGAACACGTCCACTTTTAAGTGTTTGCAGTGTCCAACTAAATTGCATAATTGATCTAAGTTGATTCTGTCCATGATGCAAGGTAGAGACCTCATTTTGTACAATATCAATTACGAATGACACAATATTATCTAAAGTATAAATACAAGATAACTGTGTATTAATACTGTTGTCGACAACAATGACCACTCTATCTAAACTATCTTGATCACTTTGGTGTATGCGTAATGCAGCTTCCAGTTGCGACAATTTCCAGAGTTCATTAAAAGCAGCATAAACAAATCGTCTCGAACGTAGGGATTTTGGACCCAAAAGGAAATCAGATATGTTTATATCTTCAGGCAGGAGAGAAAGATGTTGTTTTATGTTATGTTATGTTATGTTATGTTATGTTATGTTAATTTTGATTTCTATAGCGCACGGCTACTCCATTGGAGTGTCCCGGCGCTTTTTATTGGCGGCTCATAAGAGAAAACATAACACAGAAAAAATAAGAGCATCGACAGACAGCGGAGGAAGCGTATTAAAGGGTAAAAAGCCAAGTTTTAAGGCCCCTCCTAAAGGACAGCAGGTTAGAGGTACAACGTAGGGCCAATGGCAGAGCGTTCCAGAGCTGTGGTGCCCTTAGCCTGAAGGAACGCCCCCCAATACGGGCCTTCTTTATTCGGGGGACCATCGCAAGAAACAAAGATTCAGATCGCAAAGCACGGACCGGGCGGTAAAAGCCAAGCCTGCGTTGAAGGTATTTTGCTCCTGAACCGAAGAGCGCCTTGTGAGCCAGAGTCAACGTCTTAAAAACGATCCGCTTCCGGATAGGCAGCCAATGGAGCGACTGCAGAAGGCCGGACACTCTGGCTCGCCTGTGAAGGCCAAAGATGGCACGTGCAGCGGAATTCTGCACCACCTGTAGCCGCTGTACAAGATATTCCGGAAGACCCAGATAAAGGACGTTGGAGTAGTCCAATCTGGCGCCAATTAAGGCTTGCACCGTAATCCTCCTATGCTCTTCCGAGAGCAGAGGGAGAAACTTCCGGAGCATCTTGAGGATGCCGAAACATGTGCCCGTAAGACCGAGAATCTGAGATCTCAATGTCAGACCATTATCGATCTTAATGCCCATATTTTCTGCCAGCTGGGATGCATGAGCTGGGGGGAACATATTGGTCGGCCACCATGTCTGCCAGTCAGGGTCTGAGGCACAGCCAAAAAACAGTACCTCCGACTTGTCTGAGTTACATTTGAGGCTGTTCAGATGGAACCACCTGAAGACAGCCCCAAGACACTCGGCGTAGGAAACGATCTGGGCCCCAAAGGACTCAACCAGTGCCGCCAAGGGAGTCATAAAGATGTTAAAAAGAGTCGGGCTCAACACAGAACCCTGCGGAACTCCGACTCCCAGCGGCGGCATCTCAGCAGAGCTAGAAGAGGCCCAGACCGTTTGTCGACGGCCCGCTAAGAAAGATGTAAACCAGCTGAGCACCGTCCCCCTCAGACCGATGTCATGAAGTCTGGCGAGGAGCCCTTCGTGGGGGACAGTGTCAAAGGCCGCTGACAGATCAAGCATGACAATCATTACTTTGCCGCCTGAATCCAGAGCCTCCTTAATGGCTTCTGACACCTCTAAAAGCGCTGTCTCGGTGCTTAGATTGGGGCGGAAGCCAGATTGAGTGGAGTGCAACAGGTCATTGGTCTCTAAAAAAGCAGAAGAGAAGCTATGCACGTGCTTCTCCACGACTTTGGCCAGCGCCGGAAGGAGAGAGATGGGCCTATAATTGGCCAACGCCTCGGGATCTAGGCCGGGCTTTTTAAGGAGGGGGATCACCATCGCCCGCTTCCAGATCTGCGGGACCACCCCCTCACTCAAAGAGAGGTTCAAAAGTGGGTTAGCCAACGGGTTTACCACAGCCGCCATCCTCGCCAGGAATTTGGCCGGGCATGGGTCTAAAGGTGACCCAGATTTAAGATTGGCCAGAAGTCCCAATGACGCAGAAGTAGAGATAGGCGGGAAAACAGCCAAGACAGGATCCAGAGTGGCCGGTGAAACAGACCCCTCCCCAAAACTGGGACGGACTTTGACCAACCTCTCAGGAAAGGAATCCTGAATCAATTTAATCTTAGCAGTAAAAAACTTGGCCAGATCACAAACCCAAGAATCAGAGGGGGCAGCCTGAGAGAGATTAGACCGAATGGCCGTAAACTCCCTGACAATAGTAAAGATCTCCTTACATGAATTGGAGGCTGCCTCTATCCTCCTGGCAAAATAGCCCCTTTTCTCATGTAGGATATCGCGATGATAAACTTTAATCGCAGTCCTGTATGCAAGTCTGGCCGCCGGATCGTACTGTGAGCGCCAAGCCCTCTCAGCCACCTTGCACTGCCGGCGAGAAGCCGACAGTGCTTCCGTGAACCACGGAGCAGAAACCCGCTTCGATGTAAGCCGAGGGGCCAGCGCAGGCTAAGTCATTCAGCCTGTCCGTCAACCACGCCTGCCAAGACTCTAGATCCCGCTCTAGGTCGCCCGAAAGAGGGCACGGATGGTCAAGAGATGCCTGAGCTAACATCTCAGGAGTCACCCGATGAAGTGCCCTGGGGAGTGGTCCATGCTGTCTAGGCGCAGTACTAGGGAGTTTCTTCACACCTGGTACATAAAACCTAGCCAACCTATGATAGGGCCAGAGCACCGGAAGAAGTTCAATACCTTCTAAAGGGGCCGTAGAAAAAACCTGATCCAGGGTATGACCTCTGTCGTGTGTGGGGCCTGCAAGAAACGGGACAAAGCCAAGGGGGGCCGTAATATCGAAAAGTTTCATCGCATCCGGGTCCTCTCCCTCCTCCATATGGAAGTGAAAATCTCCCGCCAACACACAATGCTCGGCTCTCAAGGCTAGCCCCGAAATAGCTGCCTGCAGTTCATCAAAAAAGGATCCTGCCGGTCCGGGGGGTCTATAGACCAACAACCCTTTAAGAGCTTGATGAGGGGCCAGTAAAATAGAGAAGGCCAGAGATTCAGAACCTGTAATAGTGTCCATAAGGATAATAGAACAGGTGGCAAGCTTATTCACCACAAGAGCCCCCCCTCCCCTTCAGTCTATCTTGCCTAAAAATATTATATTCCGGCGGGATAGCCGCGGCGATATCAGGATTGGACAGATCCCCTAGCCATGTCTCTGTCAACATGAGACATAAAGGTTTTTCCATAACAAGGAGATCAAAGATCTCCTGAGCATGTCTGCGCACTGATCTGGTGTTCAAGAGCAGGCAAAGATGTTTCACATTGGCCACTCCTCTCTTCAATGAAGTGGTCGGGGCATACCCTGGTGACCACCCACATCCAGGACTTTGCCTCTTACCCCTACAGCGAGCAGGAAAAACTGTATGACAGGTACAGGATATTTTTTGCAATGAACGGATGGCAGACAATGTGAAAGGTTCTAACCATTATTGACATAATTTACCTACGGAATGAGTAGTAACATTGTTGGAATGTGGGGTTTGTGGATAATGTGGAGCAGGTTTATTTAATTTGAACCCCGAAGCAGTGTTCACGAAATGAGAATGACAAACATTTGAGTCTGATGGCCGTAATGCCCACCCAGTTGGAGCTAACATAGAAGAATTTAATGTACAATTTTGTATCATACTATTTAGTTGGTCTTCAGTATCCTTTGTATGAGATTGCCACTTATCAAAAAGGGTCAAAGATGGAATAGTGTGAATATTTAATTCTTTAATCTTCGCCAACCCCAGACAAGTAGTCTTTTGGACCGCTTCATTAAGAAAGATAATTTGCATAGGTATCAGACACGCACATAATAGTGATTCTGTACCTTGGACTTGCCAGGACTTAGTGCCCCATACAGATTTTAGGTCAATGTTGTCCTTTCAGCAATCATATCGCATCAGGGCTAAGTTATCAATAAAAAGAGATCTGGCCTGAGTGAGCATATATTTTTTCGAGAGCGTGAAAACAAATTTAAAATAGAGTAATATTGGGTCCAAGAGGTTATAACCGTTAAAATAAGTATAGTTAATCTTTTGTGTATTGGAACTACCCTGAGATGGAGATGGGCAATGTTCCCATTGAGTATAATTATATTAGAAAAGCTGTCCATTAGCTCTAAGCAAAACATGGTGTCCATAATGTTGATAAAAGAACAAATCTGCATACTAGGCAGAATTTAAATATAAATCCTCAGTGTCAAAGACAGTGTAATATTGCACTTCAGAAAACATAGAATTCACAGCATCAACGTCCCATTCATCAGATTGCAACCCAGGCACTATCACATCATCTTTGGGAACACAGAATGCATATGCAATCAGCAGGGTCTCCAAAGACCGAATACATCGAATAGCACTTTATCCCATATAATTCCATCAGTGACTGGGACCACTGAAATATTAACAAGGGACTGGTCTTGTTTCATTTTATGCAAGGAGAAATGTGGTGCCAACACCCCATTGACAAGTTCTGCAGCAGAATGTTCTGGGAGGTAATGGCCACTAATCAAAAGCAAAAAAAACGGCAAAAATCCAATCCACATGAACAAAACTACCATGGAAGACATGATCCCAACATATATCCAAGGTAGAACCAGATAAGTGCGTTTTAACCAGGAGATGACAACACAAATCTGCGCTGGTGCTGGGGAGAAAACTGAAGACAACAAAGAACTGTCTAAAGAAAAGTTATCTTGATCAATATAGTAACCAGAAGAACTCAGCTGGAAAAACAGAGGTTGGGATTCTGGATGTAGACCTGAGGCTTACACTCCCGAAGGGTCCTGACGGGTGGATCAGAATAAATGATTTCAATTGTGGGGTGTGAAGATTGTAAAGCAGGTACCAAGTCAACTGAAGACTCGACATCCCCCTCCAGCAGCCGGGGAAAATCAGAAGTAATAGAGCTCACAGGCTGTAAAGGAACATCCTGTGCTGGGACTCCCCTAGGAATACTATTGAGGATTGGCAAAATGGTGTAACTTGACATGTCAATTGAAACAAAGTGACTGTATTTGTATCCTGGTAGTGGAGGTACAATCACAGTTCGGGTACCCTGAAAACCAAGCACTGGAACAGGAGCACGGTAGGAGGGAACAAATTCTTTCTTTATTGCCACCTTTTCATGAACCAGATCTCCAATGTTAGGAAGGCAGCCAAAAACAGGAAACTGGACTGCTGCACCCAATGGCAGAGTTGAAGGCAAATGGGTTTTAGCCATAGCATCACAACACCTTTGTAAATTCTGTAAGACAGCACAGTGGTTATCTACTTCAAAGATTGCGGCAGCCGCCACATCGTCTAGACCATCAAGGTCTGGAACATACATCTTGATGCCAAAGAGCATTTCGAACTGGGTTCGCCCACCCAGAGATCTTCGTGGGAGGATATTAAGAGCACGTTGAACCCCATAAAGATAAGCTAACCAGCCACGGTCTATATCTAATACCCTTGCTGTTATATATTGCTTTATGTCACAGTTCATTTACTCCGCCATAGAATTGCCCTCTGGCCTATATGGAGATGAGAAATGCAACTGCACCCCCGCAGTAAGCCTTAGTGGCAAATCCTTCATAACAGTGCGAGCTTCAGCCAAGCACTGTGACCAGACCCAGAGGAACCTAGTGCAAAAATCCACTGCAACCAAAATATATTTGAAAGCATTATCAGATATAAGAGGACCACAATGATAAAGATAAATACAGCCAAAGGGATGACTGGAAATGTAAAGATGTGTCTGAGGTGGATGCGACACAGTAGAACTCTTAATTTGTTGACAAACCTCACAAAGGGCATATCAGTGAGCCTGCTAGTATAAACTGTGCCACCAATAGTGTTACTGTAAAAGCGAAATAGTGGTGGCCACTCCTGCATGTGCAGAAGCAATCCCTTCATGGGCGGCCACTATCAAAGAGTGTCTGCGGTCAAGGTTGGGGATAAAGCATAAAGAGGTTTGATATGCTGAGCATAGTCTGGAATGTAAGTCCTGCTGAAATTTTCACCAACACCAGGAATGGTCAGAAAGGGAATATTGTCAGCAGTGAACTTGTAAGACTATTGAGAAGGAAACCCCTGAGGAAAGAGAGTACCATTCCTGAGTTGTGGCGCTGACTGCCAAAATGTCATCATCAATTTTAGACATAGAACAAGTAACTGCAGCTACTTTAACTGTGGCTACTGCAGATTTGGCAGCTTTATCAGCCATAGAATTTTCAACAGTGTGCACTCCCGCACATTGATGGCCCAATGTATGTACAACATGTGTAAGTGGCACCGTTATTTAAGAGCGGCCACACTAACCCAAAGCATGTTATGCTTTATTGTGCTACCTTAAAAATCCCCAAAATCATTTTGTTTCCAAAAATACAAATTGCCATTGAAGGACTGTACACAATAAAAATAATCACACACACCAAGGGTGGGTAATTCAAGATCAGAATACTTGAGAGCTAAAAGCAGGCCCTCAACTCAGCCTACTGAGCTGTAAAGTCCCTAAGGGACTATGTATGAATCAAGGTAGAGTGAAAAACTCCATCCTTCATTGTACCTACGAAAATAGCACAAGCCGCAGAAAAAGTCTGCTCAGAACCAATTGCCGGTTGAGCGGAACCATCAGTGTAAATGATACGTTTGTACTGATCAAGAAGGAGAACAGAAGAAAACAGAGGGTGAACATGATCGTACTGAAGTAACTCTTGCATTTGGAAGAAAGCGTAAAAACAAAGCTGACATCAAAAGACGTCAAAGACATAGCCCAATGAATCCAAAGAGGATGCAAAACCTTAGAATTAGGAACACTAGTTTTTGTGACCACCTCTAAGGCCGGCAGAGGCTAAATGACAACAATGCTTTCCCCTTGAGCAAGAGGGCATTCTTTTAGACTAGCCATTTGCACAGCAGTCAAAACATTTTCAGTGGAAGAGAAACACAATTCTGCAGGAATATACAGGTGCGATTTATAAGCAGTTGGAACAGTGTCACCCTCATTAAATGTCATATAAGTGAAGCTGATCGCACCAGGCACAATTTGGATGACCAAATTGGCAGTATTCAACCTAGTCTATAAATATTGCGTAGCTAGCAAATCAAACTGTAAAGCACGCAAAACTGCTGTGTGTTGTGGAAGCCGGGAGGAAGTTGAAAAGGATGGGTGTATCAAAGCATAAAGAGGTTTGATATGCTGAGCATAGTCTGGAATGTAAGTCCTGCTGAAATTTTGAAAATCAAGCAGAGACTGCAATTTTTTAAGGGTTGATGGAGGTTGCAATTGAGCATTCTTCTACAAATGGGGTGCCAAACCCCTACCCTCATGTGTCAATTCATAACCAAGAAAAAGAATGGCTAGAAATGCAATATGCAACTTTGCAAAATTGAACTTGTAGCTAAGAGCAGAGAATCACGTGATGATGCGATCCATTCTCGCAATTTGGGAACTAATTCATCATCTGGCAGGTATATGTCATCAATATAAGAGACAACAACAGGATTAACATTGTTGCAGGGATTCTGCACAAAAACAGAACTATGTGAAGAATTATAGGACCTTAGTGTATGGGGACTAAGTCATCCCACCAACTTAATGCCCATGAGCCCAGGACCAACTAGCTATAGAGTCACACTTGTTCTCCTACTCACTCACAAAGAAGCAAATGATTGCACACTCCAGAACACAACACTCCCAGATCTCTCAGGAATCGCAGTAAGAAGACACACCCTTTTGCTTGCACTCTTGTACTCGTTCACAATAAGATCTGACAGTCACAAATTGTTTAAAATATTTATTTTTAATAATGTGCCCTAACATGCAGTATACGTGCCACAACAAGCAGAACATTCATATTACAAATATAGTCAGTATAGCAGCTAGTCCATAAATCATAAATGGACATGACATCATAAAAAGACAATGGAGAAAGGACTATAGTGCCTAACCTCCCTCCCCTTGCTAAGAAGAAGTTTTATTATATAATATAAGATCTCTGGGCTTTGTCTGCAGACCCCATACCTCAGCTTATAGATGGTATATCTACTTCATGGGTGCTCTTCTCCCTGGAAAGGTCCCTCTCTAAATTTGTCTTACCTAATCGTGCACCACACTAAAAACCTAAGTATGCTGTTCAAACAGAAGCTGCATCTGTATGTTTTGTCTAAGGGCTAAGGACTGGCCGGAACAAAATAACAAGGAGCATCGTTGTTCGACCTTGCACATAATATTCAGTCAATCCCAGAAACATGCAGAGAGTGAACACAGCGATGAGTTCTCATGTGAAAACAGTCTTTGAAATTATTGCAAAAAATAAAGGCTTATAGGAACGTGTGCAAAGCAGCAGGCAAGATGCAACGTGCTCATGCTAAGTTAGTGAAAAACAACAATGTCTCTATGGGCCACGTGACATCCTCCCCTTGGCCAGGTCATTAGCGCTATGCTACGACTAAGGTGTAAAATAAGCGGAGGCAAATCGTCTTAGTGGTATTCCAATTAGGACGGTCATGAAGCCAAATTATTACTGTTGGTTAGAAAAATGTCACCAGTTGGGCACTTAAAAAGTCATCCACTCATTGGTGCTCTTCAGAGTCGGAAATGCAATAGGAAAAACGGAAACCCATGAACTCCAGAATGTTGGCTGTTCCATCGATATTATGAAGGGATGCCATCCAATTGAGCAGATTGAATGAGCACACATGCTCCTCATACCCGAAAGCTGGTAGGAGCATGCCAGGACTACCTGCAGCAGCTTCAATGAAACTCCGTTCAATGAGGCGCTGTGCCCGGGCGCAGGTACTCACGTCTGCCGTAGGCCCAAGCAGAGGATCACAGAACAGGTGCCAACCCGGGGCACATGTCTGATCATGGGCCTTCAATGGACCCAATAGCAGATCGTAATCTAGGGCAACGTGTGTGTGGTACTTGAGAGGCAGACATCCATGGCCCATTAAAAATGGCACCAGAGGCAGTGGAATACAGGTTGTACGCAAGTGAAGTAGGCATAACGAAAGGTTAGCCAGTTGTCAATGGCAAAAGATGTCCCTGGCATAGGACTAATAAGCTGCCACATTCGATCACGGTACAGGCACAGCTGGATCGGGTTTGGCAGCTCCACATATTGAGCATCCAAGGCGAAGCAGTAATAGGAATACAGGCACTCTTCAAAAAAACTGGAGCACCAGTGGAAACCGTCTGTAATTGCTGGAAAAATAGAATGGATAAATGCAGGTATTACTCCAAAAATAGTCTGAAAGGAAGAAACAAGGCCGGATCCCACGAGTTAAAAAAAATAGGCAAGGCCCTTTGTATCAGACGCATTAAATATTTGGGGCCAAATGTAGGAAGGCAAATACCGGTCGGTAACGGCCGATTTCGCCCGTTACCGACCGGTATTTGGAGTTTGGGATGTAGGGGCATGTTAAAATACAGATTCGGTAATTTTACAGAATCGGTAAAATACTGAATCGGTAAAATTACCAAATCTGTATTTTGACATGTAGGTAGCACTGTAATCAGTGCTACAGGTGTTTAAGAATTTGTTATTTACCACCAACTAGAAGTTGGTGGTAAATAATGAAAACCCTTTAAAAAGCATTTCTTTTGCTTTTTAAACAGTGCCATGTTGCAGACATACATGCCCTAAAGGCATGTATGTCTGCAACATGTGCACCCATGCACAATTGAGGGGTGCAACAGGGTGTCAAAATGATACCCTGCCACCCTTCAATGTTTCCCCCAATTCATTCCTATGGGCCTCCAGGCCCATAGGAATGAATGGCAATTACCGAATCGGTAAATACCGATTCGGCGGTAATTAAATCGGTAAAATTGCCTACATCCCGATTGCCAGTTCTTAAATACCGAATCGGTATGATTCGGTATTTAAGAATCGGTAATCTGGGATTACCTACATCTGGCCCTTGGTGTATTATTTCCCCAAAATGTAGTGGGAGATTTGTGTTCAGTAGCGAGTGTATCTCATTTACGGTTCTCACCATCTGCAATTCGAAGGTCTCTCTCGCTGATGTGAGTGACACTTCTTGTTGAAACAATAGCGCATTGAGTCTGCTTAGTATATTGAAATCTGTTTTCAAAGTTGGAGTGGAAGGCTAAAGCGAACTATCTACAATCCCATGAGGGGGTGGAAACAGGACATTGCTACAACATGTGATCCGTTGCAAAGCCGTTACTATATACAGGACGCCGGCCCTTAAGCCACAGCAATCGTGGTTATTCAAACTAAGATAACCGCCATTTGAAAGCAAGGTTAGTGCAGGAGTAATAGCCGGGACGGGTGTCTTTAAAAAAACAAGCCATATTAGGTGCCGAAACATTACAGACGCCGTATAATTTAATGTACTTACAAACTAGGGAATGTCCTACTGATGAATCACAATCCTCCAGTGTTAAGAAAACTTCATTATCCGTGCGCTGACATCTCTAGGTGAGGGGTAATGACCACAATTCATGAAGAAATGTGCTCCAGAAGTGCTTCATGCAGGATGTAAACTAAAATAGTGTGATGGGTAGTGAAATAACACCATGTATTAACCACACAGCTGAGTCAGTCTCTGCCACTGAAAATTGTAACTGTTCAATATGTAACGATGTGTATTTTGCATCTTTCATGGACATTCATTTCTGTTTATCAGTCAGATTAAATGGTAAAAACAGTGCAGAAGCATTCAAATAATCCCAAGGAACGTTAACATTTTTAAGTATTTGCAACGTCCAGGAAAACTGCATTACAGAACGTAATTGATTTTAACCAGGATACAAAACTGAAACATCATGTTGCACAATAGCAATGACAGATGATACAATGTTGGCCAATGTATATATACGGAAGACAGTGTATTACTGCTATTATCAACCACTGCAAGAACTTTCTCTAAATTTGCTTGGTCAATTTGGTGCAGACGCACCGCAGCTTCCATCTGCGACAGTTTCCACAATTCATTGTATGCTTCATAAATAAACTGTTTCGACCAAGGGGATCTCTGACCTAAAATAAAATCAGCCAAATTGATTTCACCCGACAAAAGGGACCAGTGTTGTTTCACAGATGACAATGTAGAGTGTCCTAACCATTGTTGACACAATTTACCTACGGAATATGTGATAATTGAATGGGAATGTGGGAAACATGGACCAGGTCTGCTTTGTGTAGGCCCTTTGGTTGTAATTAGAAAACGCAGTTGACATGCATTCTAGTTAGTTGGCCACAATAACCATCCTATGGAGTCAATATCAGAAGAGTTTATGGTTCCATTGCGGAACATGGCAATTAAGTCAGCAATTGAGCAATTGGTGTGTGTACACCATGTATCATACTCAGACAAAGAGGGAATGGAGGGGACATTAAGATTTTTGGCTGTTGCTAAACCAAAACAAGTAGTCTGTTGTACTGTGTTGCTTGAAAATAAAATTTGAGTCGGAGCAGATATGCGCGATGCAGAGCTTCAGTGTCTTGCACCTGCCAAACTTTAGTACCCCAAATGGATTTCAAATCAAATGTGTCCTTCCAGTGGTCGTAACCCTTTATGGCCAAATCAGTCCTGAATGAACTGGTGTACAGGGCTGGACTGGGAACCAAAACCGGCCCTGGCAAATGCTCCCCCCCCCCTTGGGAGTTGGGGATGCGGCTGAGCTGTTTGCAAGGGCGGGTTTGGGATGATTTTATTGCAGGGGCCAATATTGCAGCAAAAACGGCCCTGTAACATGAACGGCTCTCCAGGGGCCCAAAACCGACCCCCACCCTGGCGGTCCGGTGCGCGCTATAGCCAGTCCGACCATGCTGGTGTACACCAATTTAGTGTGTGTCGTGATGAATTGAGATTGTGATTTTGATTAATAAAAATAAGACTGTGGATCGGAAAGATTATGACCCGCAAAATATGTAAATTTACTTCGCTGAGTCTGTGAACTCCCCTGTAAAGGAGTTGGACAGTGTTCCCATTGTGTAAAATTAAAAAAGGATCTCAGACCAGTTTAGATGCGGGTGAGCTTCCGAGGGACCAGAGACTAGCAACCGCCGCAAGAAAGTACGTCCTACAGACCCATCTCCCTAAAAAATGCCGAAGCAAAAATATTGGCCAAAGCACAAGCAATACGTCTTCAACCATACCTCACAACGCTGATCCATCCGGATCAATCGGGCTTCATGCTCCACCGTAACACAGCCAAAAATCTCCGCAGGCTCCATGGGGTGATAGCTCTCGGCCCCACTATTGCAGAAGATGCAGTCATCCTTTCGTTGGACGCCCGCATGGCTTTTGACATGGTGGAGTGGCCGTTCCTCTTTGCAGTGCTACGACATATGGGATTTGGGCTCAACTTCTGTGCCTGGGTACATCTTCTATACAACAAACCCATGGCGCACGTCGTGGTCAACGGTCGCACTTTGAAGGACTTCCCTCTCGGTGAGGGAACAAGACAGGGCTGCCCACTTTCCCCACTATTATTCGCGATGGTCCTGGAGCCACTAGCGGCATGGATCCATCAAGACCTAGTTGTAAAGGGGCTTAAATGGGCGAAGGGATGGGAGGATCGCATATCGCTGTATGCGGATGATATCTTATTATATATGACGTCTCCGGCCCGGTCGCTAAATTGCCTCCTGGATATCTCTGTGGGCTATGGCAGAGCATCTGGCTACACTATTAATTGGTCGAAATCATTGTTATATATCCTTCATGGCCCCCCTCAAAATTACAGTAAAACTGTGAAATTCAGATAGCGGAGCGGGGTTTCATGTACCTCAGAATACATATATAACCCCCCAAGCTAAGCACATCACAGTAGAGAATATCTCATGAAGCCCCTAGCCTGCTTCCGCCGAGATGTGAAACACTGGCGTTCTCTATCACTCACGCTACTAGGCAGAGCGGCCCTCTTCAAAATGATGGCACTGCCTACATTTTTATATGTCCTACAGAATACCCCTTTTCATATCCCCAGTCCTTTTTTACATTGATAAATGCTTATGTGATTAAACTCCTTTGGGATGTTGGGACAGCTCATATCGCCATAAAAAAACTGGTTAACGGTGGTACGATGGAGAATTGCCCTCCCACACATACAGACATATTACTGGGCATCACAACTTACTGTCATAAACCAATGGCTTCATGTACCGCAAGATGAACCTGCATTCCGTATGGACCGCCACCTCCTTGACACTGAAGGGATAACGGGAGCACTAAGAAACTGCACTACACGGGCCCCACGCCCATACACTACAAATCTGGCATAAGACACAAAGGGCGATGGGGTGGGAGGGGACTCTTACATAGGCAACGCCATTGTGGGACCACCGGAAACTTGGGAGACTAAGAAACACTAAAGGATTCCAACAATGGGACATAATAGGGATATCCAGACTGGGAGACCTGTGGAAGAAAGGTGGGGTTGTGCCTTTTACCCAACTCCAAGACACGTACAGGCAAGCACATACTGAAACTTATAGATACACCCAGATCAGACATGCTTTGCTTGCAGCGATTCCGACGGACACACAGTTACCCTAATCCTCCTCAATAGAGGATAGATTACTCACAGACCACCTCCAAACAAAAGCCATCTCCCTAACTTATCAGAAAATAATAAACAATCAACAGGATCCCACAGTGGCCCTGAAAAGGAAATGGGAGGCAGAGGTGGGTGACCTGGATGAGGACGACTGGCAAACAGCCCTGATATCCCCGAGGAAAGTGGCAATCCCATCCACCCTCAGGTTGCTTCAATTAAAAATCCTACACCGTATTTATTACACGAGAACCCTGCTATACAATATAGGTAAGGCGGACACTCCATTCTGCCTCCGACACTATGGTGCAGGGGGCACTTTCTGGCACACACTCTGGGACTGTCCGCTGATCAGCCCTTACAGGAATGCTGTCCTACGCACAATGTCTCAAATTACCAAAGTAGTGATCCCACTTGCTCCGCAACGCTGCTTGCTTAACATATGGGAGCCCCGGATTTGAACGATACAGACAAGACTGTGTAACACTAGGGAAGACCATAGCCAAACGCAACATAGTACAGTGCTGGGGGTCGGAACTGTCCTCGACGCACCAGCAATGGTGTCGAGACATGGACCATGCGATGGTGACAGAGAAATCTATTTACATACACAGAGGCTGCCCCAAAAAAATGGACAAGGGAATGGGGAAAGGGAAATCATTTTCGGGGTGATATTTGCGAACCTCCCCTACCAGAACAGGTATCAGACGACAGTGACTAATCTAGACAGAATGACAAGTTAGGGCATGCCACAATATATGTCCCCCTAGGGGCATGGAGGGGTAAATGAAGCTCATATTCTAGTACGTTATATTGTGCCACGCTTGAATGACTCAAGATTGTTGTTGATGCATGCCACCGAAATTTCTTTGCTGTACTGCATAACTATTGATGCAATTCCAAATTCCAAATAACATTTCTTTTTTTTTAAAAAGGGTCTCAGAGTGTTTGTCTTCTGTAAGTTATGATGGCCATAATGTTGATAACAATAAATCTGCATAATTCGACAAATTCAAATCTTCAGCATCAAAAGCTGCATAATATTTCAAATCAGAAAACAATGAATGAACGGCCTGAACATCCCAGTCGTCTGAGTCTATGCCCGGTGAAACCACATCCCCTAATGAAACATGGAACACGTATGGAATGTTCAAAAGTTCACTCGGATATCATAAGCTACTTTATCCTAAACGATGCCATCAGCAACAGGCAAAGCCGAAATGTTCACAAGGGCTTTATCTATTTTCATTATGTGTGATGATGTATGGGGAGCTAGAACTCCGTCAACAAAGTTCACAGCAGAATGTTCAGGCAAATAATGGCCATTGATGAGCAAAAAGAACACAGCCACAAACCCAATCCACATGAAGAGGAATATCAACGTAAGTCCCATCCAGATGTATGTCCAGGGTAGGATGAGGTAAGTCCTTTTGAACCAGGCAATACACAGACTGGTACTTGGAGGAGGGGTTGCCGCAAATGAGGAAAAAGAAGATGAGTCAGAGAAAAACAGTTATGCTCCATATAATAGCCATTCGCCCCATGCTGAGACAACACAGGTTGTGCAGCAGCAGATGTATCATGTATGGTACTCTCAGGAATGTCAATTATGACCTCAACTGGAGAAGAAGCATACTCGATGTCCGCAGTGGTGAAAGTAGAAGGTAAAACAGCCAAGTAATCAATGGAAGTTTGAAACTCCCCCTCCATTATTCAGGGAGCTGCAGAGCAAGCTGAAGGCATCAGATTCAGTGAAAGATCTCGCGTGGAATACTTGGAGGCAAACTATTCAGTATCGACCATATGGTGTAGCTTGACATGTTTGATTGAAATGTATTGATTCTCCTTCTGACCAGGTAACGGAGGCAGGATTACAGTACGAGTGCCCTTTAAGCCAAGGAGTCTGACTAATGCGCGGTAAGATGGACCAAATCCTTTTTGTTCTCCACTTTTTCACGGACCAGATCCCCAACCTTAGGAAGCCATCCAGAAACAGGAATCATCACTGCTGGATCTGCAGAAGAGGCCAAATGTGTTTTAGCTTGTGAATCACAAACTTTTTGTCGATGCTGAAATACAGCACAATGATCATCTAAGTCAAGGGTTGCGGCAGCCACCACACGTCTAGACCATCAAGGTCTGGCACAAATATTTTAATGCCAAAGAGCATTTCGTATGGGGTCTGCCCACCCATAGATCTTCTTTGGAGATTATTTAGTGTACATTGCACTCCATAGAGATAAGTTAGCCAACCCCTACCAGTAACTAAGACTCTCGCTGTCAAAGATTACTTTAAGACATGATTCATTTGCTCCACAACTGAATTGCCCTCAGGCTGGTATGGAGATGAATATTGCACCTGCACCCCAGAGACTTCATCCCTTCCCGGTAAGCCTTAGAGGCAAACGCAGGACATTGGTCAGAGTGGAAGGATTCCACAGGCAAACGTTCCGACAAAGATACGCAAATCTTTACTGACAGTTCGAGCGTCAGCACTGTGTTGCAGCCAAACCCAAAGGGATCTTGCGCATGAATTCACTACAACCAAGATATGTTTGAAAGCAGTGTCCAAAGTCAAAGGACCACAGTGATCGAGACAGATACAACCAAACAGTTGATTTGAAATTTAAAGTTGAGTATGTGGTGGATGCGCTACTGTAGAAGGTTTAATTTGTTGACATATTTCACAAGAAATAACATATTTACATGTCTGCTGATATAAACCACGCCACCAGAAACGTTGCTGTAAAAGAGACACTGTCACTGTCATTCAGGCATGTGTAGAAGCTATGCCCTCATGAGCGGTAATGATCAAAGAAAGTCTGTGGTCCTCTTTGGGAACCATCCGATCCCAAATGGATGGAATAGTTGCAAATGGGACTTGATCAGAAGACATGCAATAGGAATAACATGAAGGAAAACCTTGGGGAAGTTCTTTTCCCTCCTTCGTCGCAGCAATAGTCGCCAGAATATCATCATCAATTTTAGCCATGGACCTAGTGACTGCTGCAACAGAACATGTGGCTACTGCAGATCGGGCTGCCTCATCAGCCAACAAACTACCAACAGCATGTGCTGCCATGTGCTGATGGCCCAAAGTATGGATAACATGAGTGAGGGGCAAACGTTCCTTAACAGCGGCCACTCAAACCCAAAGCGTTTTATGCTGAATTGCACTACCTTTAGACTCATGGAAATCATTTTGTGTCCAAAAGAACAGATTATCATTGAAGGATTGTACACAGTAAAAAGAATTGCACACTATAAGCGTAGGAACCTCAGGATCATCAAATTCAAGAGCCAAAACCAAAATACGAAGCTAATCTGTCCTTCCACAATTGCGCAGGCTGCCAAATAAGCATGCATGCTGCCAGTTGCGCTGAACCGTCAGTGTAAATAATACATTTGTATTGATCAAGTGGAAGTAAAGACAAAGGCGGAGGATGTACGTTTTCATACTGCAAAAAATACTGTGTCGGTAAAGAAGGGTCAAAGACAAAATTGACATCAGCCAATGTCAAAGAATTAGCCCATTTTATCCAACGAGGATGCAAGGCTTTAGAATTTCGGATCACTAGCCTTCATAACTGCTTCCAAGGCAGGTAAAGGCGAAACAAGAAAAATGTGTTTACCCTGAGCTAGAGCACATTCTTTCAGATCTGCCATCTAAACAGCCGTCCAAATTTTTGCTGTAGTAGAGAAACAAATCTCAGCCAAAGTGTACAAATGCGATTTGTAAGCAATGGGGACCGTATCCCCTACATTGAACGTCAAGTAAGTGAAACCCAACTCTCCTGGTACAATTCATATCACCAAATTAGTAGAATTGTCTTGTGTTAACAAGTAGTTGGTCGCAAGCAGAACAGACTGCAGAGACCGAAGAATCGTGTTATGTTCAGGAAGCCAAATAAGAAGGTTGTATCAAAGAATAAAGAGGTTTGATATGCTGGGCATAATCAGGAACATATGTCCTCCCGAAATAAAATAAAAACAGCAAAATTGCAATTTTTTGAGAGTGGATGGAGGTTGCAATTGTGCACATTTCTCCAAAAAGTGAGGAGCCAAGCCTGACTGTCATTATTAAGCTCATTATTAAGCTCATATCCAAGAAAGAGGACTGTCAAAAAGGCAATGGATGACTTGGTAAAGTTATATTTGTAACATAAGTCAGCAAAAGACATTATGATGTGGTCCACACGCACAAGATGTGGTACCAATTAATCATCTGTAAGATAGATGTCATCAACGTACGAGAAGGCATCAGAGTCAATCTCATGTAAAAGGGACACTATGCATGCTGCAAAAGCGCCGGAGGGTCCTTTTTAAGATGTTGTAATCAACATAGCTTTAACCTAGAAGTGATTACCATATAATATCAATAAGGTCAGTTTGGGACCAACTAAGCCCTGCGAAGAACTGCAATACGTAGACCCCTATATGTCTCATTGTGTAACCAAGCTTATGGCCTTCTATGTTGTACCATAAATGTGGATATATAGTAAATGTGTATAGCAATGATGTAAATAGGTTTCTATAGGTCCCTATAGATATGTATATAGAGTTGTATATATGTATATAAATGATGCTCCCTATGTATGAATGTGCAGCGGTATTATCAGACTTCAGAAATTTAGAACACTAGCCCTATTTTATAAAATGTCAAAATTTATTCTGTAAACGTTTTTTGCACTGTAGATATAAACTTGTAAAATATCTCTTATATATATTTTTTACAGAAATATGATGGTACAGTCCTGAGGAAGACACAGTTGTGTCGAAACGCGTAGACAGGAAACCATCTTTTTATGTGTATTATATATGTACCTGAAGTATGTCTAGTTTCATGCATATGCTATAATGCTGGAATATTTTATCATGTATTGATATAAATGTACTTAAATCCTTTTTATCATTTAAATCTTGTTTTACAACAGAAATTAAAATACACTAAATGTGCAAAACGTTTTTTCAGTTCTTTCTAAATTAATACTTCCAAACCATGTTTGGGTAATGTTATTGTCCTTGTGCTAGTGTTCTATTAAGATTTTGCCTGGGTATTTTACTCACATAAATTTGTTTTACCCTGACCCAGGAAATTGATCCAAATCAGGGGGTCCTTGTTTGTTTGTCACATATCAAAATTCAGATAATGCCCTTTCGTCATCTTCAGAACAGGAAACTCGACCTGTTAGAACTCGTAGGAAAACTCAGCAAAAACGGACAGGTCTACGTTCAGGTCTGAGGAAAAAAAGAGCAACTCCTCCCGGGAAAATTAAGGGCAGAACCACTGAACATGGGGATGACAGCGAGAAATGTAACTGGGATGAAGATTTGCTTCACAGGATTGCTGATATGATGGACTCTAAAATCAAATCTATCATAAAACCTTTAGTTGCCAAAATTGATAAATTAAATGCTGAGGTAAAAAGAATGAGTGGAATTCAGAACAAGGTCGTGAATGAGGTTGATAAACTAACATTATTAGTAACAAAAGTGGCACAATTAGCGGAGGATAATACGGGGAGTATTACAGAAAAGGGGAATTGTCCAACGCCATCTGTCTGCCCAAATCAAATGGCAACAAGCTCTAACGATCATCATGTAGCTACAGATGACGGCCCTGAACCATTAAACATACCGACTGTAATATGCCAAGAAATCGATCCCCTCCAATTCATAGAAGAGGCTTCTCCAGTGGTATTGGTACTGGCCAATGTACCACCTTTAGTGAATGGCCAAACGGAATCTTCAGCATCTTTGTCTAGTAAGGCACTCCACTGGC
The DNA here is from genome assembly GCF_964261635.1 of Lissotriton helveticus. NCBI lineage: Eukaryota > Metazoa > Chordata > Amphibia > Caudata > Salamandridae > Lissotriton > Lissotriton helveticus. The sequence goes on along the minus strand of NC_136063.1, from coordinate 1,739,259,976 downwards.
TAACAGGAAATATGCAGATGGCACCAGGAGGAAAGCAACAACTTGCGGGTGAAGTTAAATCAGTGAAAAGGGTTGCCTGGATTGGGAACCGTCCAAAAAGGTTCAGAGGAGATTGTGTCACAGTGACCTTTTCCCACCCGGCACTTTTACCTGATGTTCTAACTAATATCTTTCCGCCACAAAGAAGATCAGGGACTATTGTCCCACTTACTCTCAATTTTTTTTATGGCGAACAACAAAATGTAACATATCCTAAAACGCCGGGTCCTGTGTGGGACATTGCTAGAAATAGTAGAGGAATAAAGGTTCCGTGTAATGAATGGGGAATGGCTCTGGGAAACAGATACGAGGTACTATCGGGGTTAAATGATTGTGATTGACTTGGTAGGGGGTGTAACACTGCTTGTTCCATTCCCCCATGTGATTTTCTAGAGAGAGATCTGATGGTCCAGGCAAATGTGGCAAAAGTTGATATTTATACACCTCAGGTAGAAGTGAGGACCAAGCAAGATACTTTGGTGGCTACAGAGGAAGCTCATGACCGCACCGGCCGTCCTGGTAATACAATTAATTCTAGCCTAAATGTTAAAACAATCTCTAACTTGGTGATAACTGCCAATGATCTGAGTGAAAGCACCCTATCGCAACAACATGCTGTCAATCAATCTACTAGCACTGAACCCCTCAATGCTGATGGTTCTGTACAGTACTCACTGCTGTCATGGAACGTTGCAGGTCTAAAAAGTAAAAGGACATCGTTGGACTGGCTAACTTTCCTTGATACAAAGGACATAATCCTCCTACAGGAAACATGGCAGAAAGTCCCAGAGTCTATACAAGGTTATTTACATTTCTTTATTCCGGCCACACCGAGTTCAAGGGGAAGGTCAAAGGGAGGCCTGGTGACATGGGTAAAACAGCACGCTGGTCACTCTGCTCTCCAACTGGCTACTAACAGTCTTGATATTTTGCTAGTTAAATTACAGCGATCTCATTGTAAGGACCTTTTTGTTTTTAATATTTACTCAAGGGGGTTACCAGGTGGTAAACCCACCGAGGTTGTTGACCAATTAGATCTTCTTTTAAAACAATATTGTTCAAACGCCAATGTTATTGTAGGTGGCGATTTTAATTGTTGTTTTGAGCCCCTAGATAACCATGACATAGATCTCACGGCCGAAGAGGACTATATCTGGGAAATCCCTCAGCTGTCTTTAACACCCATTAAAAAATGGATAGAGGCCGCATTACAATTAAAAGTTCTTTGTATGGAGCATGGGCTACGGGCCACTAATGGAAGAACGGGCTCTGATAAACAGGGTGCCCCAACCTTCAATAATGGCATATCACAAAGCCGTATTGACTACATCCTCACCAATAAGGAGAATTGGTCCAATATTGTTGACATGTGGATAGAGTCAAGGGCCGAAAGTGATCACGACCCATTAATTCTCTCATTTAAATTGTTTGATTTATTGAAAAATAATGAATTGAGGGATAGCGTCCAAATATCTCTTTCAAATGATAAAAGACGTATTAGATGGTCCAACTGTGCAACTAATGAGGGAAGTATATCAGCTATGAGGGATCTAACTACTCAGGCTATCATAGAACTAAGGAGAAACATCCATTATGGAGACCCCGGAATTTGATGCTTGTATGATCCATGATGTTTTTTTTAACAAATTGAAATTCTTTTTTATTAAAAAAGCTGTTACAAAACAGCGCAGGGCAATGAGAAAGGAGGATCAATGGTACGATAAATCCTGTAGGGCTGCCTACAGGGCCCTGTCAGACGCAGTAAAGACAAAAGACATAACTAAGATAAGGGAAGCCCGAGTCATGTATAAAAGAACACAAACCATGGCTAAGGGGGAATGGGAGGAAGGGTACTGGAGAGATCTATTAGGTGCAAGTAAAGAACGATCTATGACCTCCTTCTGGAACATCGTCAAATGGGGAAGAGGGGCTAAAAGAGACGAACCCACGAACCATGTGTCTCCAGACGCATGGGTTTCCCATTATGCGTCCCAGTTCGCTCCTGAGGATGGAGACGAAGAAGGGTGCGAAGCACTTACAAATACAACTGTGAGTCCTACCTACTTATCGTTTACCAAAGCTGATGTTCTAAAAATTTTGAATAACATCCCAAAAGGAAGGGCTCCAGGCTTGGATTTTGTCCCTGCAGATTTGTTTATGCATGACAAAGATCTTTGGGCTTCCTACATCCAGTTGCTAGCCAATGGTATTGCGAAGGGCTCGCCTATCCCGGTGACTTGGAAAGGTGCCGAGATTATCCCAATCTTTAAAAAGGGGGCATGCTCGGACCCAGGTAATTATAGGCCCATTAGCCTTATCGCATGCATACAAAAAGTATTGGCAAGGCTTGTACTGCAGCGAATCCATGGTTGGATTGATGAACAGGACATACTGTCACCCTTACAGGCAGGGTTCCGTAGTCACACCAGTACCATTGATCAAGTTTTTAGATTTGTTTTATTATACTGGCGTGTAGTGCTTCTTGGGGGGGAACGCTCTTTGCAGCCTTTGTTGATTTAAAATCAGCATTTGACCTGGTTCCTCGTGTTAAGCTGTGGACTGCACTACAAGAACAGGGCATCCCAAAGGAAATCTTGTCCTTACTAATTAGATTACATGAGAACAACTTTGCGCAAGTCCGATGGAACCAGCAGGGTAGCGTAACTGACAAATTCCCCATAGCAAGGGGAGTACGCCAAGGATGTGTGCTAGCCCCAACCCTTTTCTCGCTATATATCAACAGGGTGATCAGGTACTTTAAACAACAACGGGCCGGAAAACTGATCCCCCTGTTGATGTTTGCAGATGATACCCTACTAATATCTAAGACCCAACAGGGACTTCAGAAGGCCATTGGAGTCTTCGAAGCGTTTTGTGTAGACCATGGTCTTGTTATCAATACAACTAAAACAAAATTCATGGTTCTGCACAAACGGAAACACATTAGAGGGAAGGTTATCATGGACGGGGTGCAACTAGAACAGACGCAGGTCTTTAATTACTTGGGCATCACCCTGTCATATAAATTAGATTGGAAACAGCACACTAACCAGCTGGTTACGAGGCAGGCACAATTGGCAGGAGTGCTTACCAAAGAATTATTCTCCTCACATTCTAGACCTATTACCCCAGCTTTAAAGGTTTATAATGCAAAAGTTGGAGCAGCGGTTCTTTATGGGGCTGAACTCTGGGGGAATAGTAACCTCAGAAAGTTGACGGTAGCCCAAAACAAATTTCTTCGTAATATTACTGGCTTACCAGTATCAACTCCTTTAATACCTCTCCACTACGATTTGGGTATCCATAGCTTTGAGGACATTGTCAAATTTAGATCGATAGCCTACTGGAGGAGATTATGGGTTACCCCAGAACTCTCCCAGTATGCTCAGGGGTTCCTCGAGGTCAGAGCTTTGGATAAAGCTCACAAAATTTCATGGATGAGAGAGGTAAAAACAATCTATATGGCAATGGGCTTATCCCTACTATGGGAAGACCCAGTAAGGAACGCCTTTCCCCCTAAGAAAGTATTACGAGCTCTTTACTGGAGCATGGTTGAAGCTAAGTGTTTTGGGTGTTGTATTCAACGATCTTTTACCACAGACTTCTTAGAACTCAAGCATACACCGGCCCTTGAACCTTATTGGGAATGGATTACTGTCCCAGGGGACCGGAAGAGGTATCACCAATTGAGGGTGGGGACACTACCATTAAATGCCCTAACTGTAAAATGGTATGAGAACCAAACTTCGAGGTGCCCTTTCTGCCCTGATCAAAAGGAAAATATTGGGCACGTGCTGTTTGCTTGCCCTGAATATAATTCACCCAGGCGATCATGGCTAAAACCGATCTGTGTCCAGCTGGGCCTTAAAACGGCTAATGAGGCGGTTAGGATTTTACGAACTGATACCTCCCAGCCAGTTGTTATAGCCATGTCGAAATTTCTACATTGGATGTGGATAATTCGGGCTCGCAAAATGAGTTTGGAATAACCCAGGGTCAGTTGTCGTATGCTGCTTTCTGACTTTGCACATTGTATTAAGCAACCGATATATTTTGTAAATGATGAATTTCGTCTTTTAATAACTGTTTTTTAACCTTTTTAATACAACATATTCTATAATTCTGAAAAAAGTGATGATTTTATATGATAATTTCTAGATGTAATTGAAATGATTTCGTGGATCATGTATCTTGCTGTGTGTGGGGGGTCAATTTTGTAAATGTCTTTTTATGATTGTAAAATATCGATTAAAGACTATTTTGAATTGACTATTTAAATGATGGTAATCCAAAACTCTGCAATACGAATCATCCGGTTTCAATATCGGACAAGAGGAATATTCATGGATGAGACACAGGGTTCTATAACAACCTGGTACTTCAACTGGGTAATAATATCACTTACGGAAGCTTTAGCTTCACGCTTAATCGGGTATTGTGGTTGGGGCTAGGGCATAGAGCGTAATGGCATTCCAGGTTCAGAGAAATCCTTATCCCAACCCACCTGATTGCAATAAACATCCAGAGCAAGGGTCAATGCCCACTCTGACGTGTACTCATCTTTAGCCTCCTCCGAGACATAACGGGAAAAACTTGGGAGAATAATATCCTCCCCTTCAGAAGAAGCCAAAACAAATGGGGGAGGCCAGTCAACCTCTGCTAACAAAATATCATAAGATGTAAGATTGTCCCAAAAGACCGTCCTGATTGTGCGTTCAATATCAACTTCAGTTTGGAGACCTTTCCCATAAAGTCTATCAGGGGTGCAACTTGAGTGTCATTTGTTTCCACGGTAATGAACGTGTCAGTTGCTTTCACCTCCAGACAATGGGGAGTGCCTCCCGCACTACGGTAACCTCTGCCGCGCTGCTGAGGGACGTCACCTCCCATCCTCAATCGAGAAGTAGGGTTCTCACCGTCTGAGGCATACTTTGCAGTCAAAGCAGCAACTTTTGTCTTCTGAAATGGGGCAAGAAATTGAGCTGGTCCCCTCCTGCATGGTTTTTACGTCAAACTGGCACTGCGGGTCGCATCTTGCTTGCTCAGACTCGCTTTCACTGTGATCCTGACATCCTCCACCACTGAACTGTTGGTCCGACGATTCCTGAACATGAACCTGGAACCACTCAGGAGTTTGAATTTTAGAGCGGTCACGCTAATCATATCTACGTTCTGAAGTGTCTGGTGGTTGCGAACCTGCATGAGAAACAGGCTTCTGTTATTGCTGCAGCTGATGTCTACTCCAAGCCTTCTTAGGGAAGACTGACTGACCCTCCTTATCAGGAGGGGGCTTATTTTATACCTGAGAAAAAGGTCTTATCCCCAAACTATTGCATCCTAATGATCTGTATACATTAGCAATAATAATCGGCAACTGCCGTTGCTTGACGCACCTGCAAGCTAACTGCCTCACCTTTGACATTGGCCAGAATCATGTCAGAGACAATAGGGAACATGCCCACTAATCTCATCCCCAACTCAAGAGCGGGACCAGCCCTGTGTTCATCTTGATCCTTTTTGAGAACACTCGGTAGAACGCTCATGCAGGGGGTGCCAAAACACATCGCATACACTGCTACAACCATTGTCTCTCAGGTGGTGCAATGAGCTAAAGCAGGAATAATACCACTAGGTAAACTCATTGTAAGGATTCTGTGTTTCTCAACAGGAGTAGTATGCGGGAAAACAGCCTCAAGTTGCTCAAAGTTTTCTGCCAACCAATATGGAAAATCATCTCTATTTTGAGGACATTTCCCCATCACTGAATTAATCATGATGGGACTTATGACAAGACAACCACCATGCGCAGGTGACAGTTGAGTGGCTCCAGCCGGAGGCACTTGTATATTACGTGACATAAACTGTATGACATTGTGTATATGATTCAATGAGATGTGCAATTGACGTAGCTCTGCGAGGGTAACATTAACATAAATAGGATGTAGTGTGAAACCAGCCAACACGGGCCACATGGCCCCATCGACTGATAAGGGTCCTAAACGGACTGCAGAAACAGGGTGAGGAAAGTTGCCATTAAACCATATGGTATGCTCCCTGGCTGTCAACGGAACGTCAAGTAACCGATAAGGGCTATAATTACGCGAAACATTCAATGGTGTATATTCATGAAAGAGATTATCATTACCATCCACTCCTGGAAATGTAACCCAAGAAAAGAAAACTTTAAAGCGGTAAGCTGCATCTGCTTTGACTACAAAAATGAAATCAGCCCTGCATTAGGGACCCCACGAGCCATCAGATATGCTATAACAGCAGGGCAGTTAAGTGCCACAATAGGGACTGGTTGTGCCATATACAAAATGGGACAAAGAAATGCAGAAGATGGTAGCGCAGAACTGGGTCTATCAAAGACTACAAAACCTTTTAAAATTTAAGATTGAAAAACCTATAAACATATACATATAGGAGTTTAAGCCCCCTCACTATGGACGTCTCCGGCAACAGTGAGAGGGTATTGTGGACAAGCACATGCGCTGCTCAGGAGTCTCGCGAATAAGTACCAGACCAAACATTGGTGGCGCCATGTTGCAGGGATTCTGCACAAAAACAGAATTATGAGCAGGATTATAGGATCTTGGTGCATGGGGACAGAGTCATCCCACCGCCTTAGTGCCCATGAACCCAGGACCGACTTGCTGTATTGTCACACTTGCTATACTACGCACTCACAGAGAAGCAAATGATTAGACAACCCAGAACACAACACTTCCAGATCTCTCAGGAATCACGGTAGCAAGACACACCCTTTCACTCGCACTCTTGTACTCGTCAACGATGAGATCTGACAGAATCACAAAATAGTTTAAAATATTTATTTTAACTAACGTACCATAACATACATTGTGCATGCCACAACAAGCAGGTAAATGCATAATACCAATATAGTCAGCATAGCAGCTAATCCATAAATCATGAAGGGAGATGTCATCATAAAAAGACAATGTAGAAAGGACCATATTGCCTGAACTCCCTTCCCTTGCTAAGAAGAAGCATTATTATACAATAGAACATCTCTGGGCTTTGTCAGCAGACCCCATACATCAGCCTATAGATGGTAGATCTACATCATGGATGCTGCAAAGACCCCGGAGCTAATCTTATACTCCATGGGTAGTCGAGCATATCGCGTCTGGGCACGGAGGGCACTGATCGCGGACATGTACCGGCTCTTAGGAGCCAGGTTATGACTGAAAAATCCAATTGAAATATTTAGTGTAGTTTTTAACTTTTCATGCAAGATATTATTTATTAAAGTGATACTATGCGTGTTTTGCACTGCAAAAGTACATGTACGACTATTCAAATGCCTGTAATCCAAAACTATGGGATAAGAACCATCAGGTTTCAAAACCAGAAAGAGAGAATTATTCATTGCAGAGACACAGGGTTCAATTACACCATGATATTCTAATTGGGTAAGAAGCTCTTTCATGGACTCTTTGGCGTCACATTTAATTGGATATTGAGGCTGCGGCTAAGGAGTAGAACATATGGGAACAACATGTAAAGGTGAATCCTTATCCCAACCAGTCTGGTTGTGGTATAAGGCAGAGGCCAAATCAAGAGCCCACTCAGAAGCGTAAGCATGCTTAGTCTCATTAGGGATGAATTGCAAAAAGGAAGTTAAAATCACATCCTTGCCTCGAGGCAAGAACAGCCTGGGGAGGCCAATTGAGCTCCGCCACTAAAACATCATAAGAAGACATCAAGTTGTCCCAAAAACTAAAATGTCATTTATGGTGTGTTTAATGTCACCTACAATCTGAATGTCTATATGGTAAAGTCTATTAGGTGGAGCTACGCGGGTGTCTGCGGTTTCATCAGTTGCAAAGGTGTCAGTTGCTTTTACCTCCAGAAATTGGCGGAGTATCTGGCACACCATGGTAACTTCTGCCACGCTGTCGAGGAAAGTCCTCGTCCAACTCCATTCCTGAAGGAGGGTTCTCCCCATCTGGGGCATATTTCACTGTTAAAACTGCAACTTTCTTCTTCTGGAATGGGGCTCTACATGGAGGTGGTTCCTCTCTCTTAACTTACATGTTAATCGAGCACTGCAGGGCCCGCTTGGGTGATGTAGCCATCCTCCTCTGTCGTACCGATGAGCAGGAACCTGAAACCTCTCAGAGTTTTAATTTTAGAGCGACCACGTAAATCATATCTACGTTCAGAAGTCCCCGGGGGGTGGTGACCCACCACAAGACCTAGGCTTCAGCTGCTGTTTAGACTTGTCCCATGTCTTTTTAGGAAAGACAGGACAATCCTACTTTTCAGGGGGAGGGCTTACCTTGAGACTGAGTAGATGGTCTAACCCCCAAGTTATTACGACCTAAGGATGTGCAAACATTATCTATAATAATTGTCAACTCATGTTCATGGTCAATGTCAGCCACAGCCGAAAGGCGTTGACAAACCATCAAAGACGCTGCCTCTCCTTTAACATTAGAACAAATAATTTCAGATTCAACGGAAAAAATACCCGTTAACGTCATCCCCAAATCTAGGGCAGGTCCTGCCCTATGTTCATTCGCTACTTGTTTGAGAACGCTCGAAAGAACGCTCATCGAGGTGATGCCATAACAATGTGTATACACTGAAGCAAACACTGTCCCCCAGGTGTTGCAATCGGCCAAGGGGGAATCAGACCACTAGAGCACATAGTAAGGATCCTATGTTCCTCAACAGGACCCGGTGAGAGTTAAAACCACATCAAGCTGAACAATTTTCTGAGCAATTAAAAGGGAAAGTCCTCACGATTCTGAGGGCATTTGCCCGCAACCGAATTAATAATAATGGGTCTAATACCAAACCCCCCCAACTTGCGCGAGCCTGCACAGGAGGCACAGCCCCAGGAGGAGCTGCCAGGATAGCACAGGCAACAAATTAGATCAGGCGTCTATATAGGAGAACAACCTGAGCATATAACAAAAGTACTTCTGCCAAATTGGTGTTGAGATAATTAGGGTATGGAATAAAACCAGCCAAAACAGGCCAAGTGGCCCCATCAATACACAAAAGGCCCATTCATACCGTTTCAATGGTAAAGCACCTTCACCCCGCATCCGTGACCCCGCATGCTGTCACAACGCGGTCATTATAACAAGCGTGTTGTGACAACGCATACCATTACTCCGCAAGTTGTTACAACGACTTGCAGAGGGGGGAGAAGGTGTTGGTTTTAAAATCCAACACCTTCCCTAAAGTCCGCACAGACTGGAGTTGGAATAGTAAATATTACTATTCCAACATCTAGCGCCCCTCTCCGCAAGTCATTGTAACGACTTGCGGAGTAATGGTATGAGTTGTCACAATGCAGTCGTTGTTACGACCGCATTGTGATAGCATGCGAGATAATGGTATGCGGAGTGAAGAGGCATATTCGTTTCAATAGGATGGGGTAGGGCGCCATTAAACCAAATCTGGTGCTCCCGGGTCATAAGAGGAACTGCAACAAATGCATAAGGGCAATAAGCTGCCGGAACAGCGGAAGCACTGTAATAAAGAAAAGCATGATCATTTGCATTCACAGTGGGAAGAACCCCAGGAGTAAAAAACTTCAAAATGGTATGCAGGGTCTGCCTCGACCACAAAAACAACGGGATACCCCGCATAGGGGACTCAATGCTGCAACAAATGTTGAGTGAACACAGCTTGGTAGTAAGCCAGAATCACAACCGGTTGAACCAATTAATCAAAAATAAAGGGATTCAAACAGTAGCACTGAAATGGGTCAAAAACCTTTTACAATTAAAGCTTGAAAAACCTACTGCAGTATGTAGTCCCTACAAACTGAGGAGGCTAAGCGCTCCCACCACGGACATCTCCGGGAAATGGGGCATGGGTATCACGGACAAGCATAAGCGCCACTCAGGGGTCCCATAAATAAGTACTAGACCAAACGTTGGCGGTGCCATGTTGTAGGGATTCTGTGTAGGCACAGATCTATACTTGGTGTCATAGAACCTTAGTAGGCAGGAACTGAGTCATCCTACTACCTTAGCACCCATGTGCCCGGGACCAACCAACTATAGTGTCTCACTTGCCCTCCTACTCACTCACAGAGGAACAAGTGATTAGACACCCCAGAACCAACCACTCCCAAACCTCTCAGGAATCGCTGTTCCATAACACACCATTTCACTCTCACACGCGTACTAGATCACAATGAGATCTGAAAGAGACACGAGAAAAGTTTAAAATGTTGATTTTAACTTTTGTGCCCTAGTATGCAGTATACGTGCCTCAATAGGGAGGAAAATGCCTTACACAAATACAGTCAGCATAGCAAGTAGGCCATAAATCATAAAAGGAGCTATCATTATATAAGACAGGGTAGCCTAACCCCACTCCCCCTTCCACAGAAGCAAAATGATTATAAATCAGATCTCTGGGCGTTGGCAGCAGACCCTGTACCTTAGCATAAACAGATTTAAGTTCTACATCTCAGGTGCTATCACAATCTCTTCCTTGGAAAGATCCCTTGCCAAGTGTGTTGTTACCTATCTGTGCATCCCTACATGACAAAAGTACATGTTTCCAAACAACAGCTGCATTTGCATGTTTTGTCTAGATGCTAGGGTCTGACCAGAACAAAATAAGAAGGGGCATTGTTGTTTGACCGTGTCTACAGTGTCCAGACTAAATCCCAGGAGAGATCGGAATGCGAAAACAACAGCGGGTTCTGTGTGAAAGAACAGTGTGGCACAAAGCAAAATAAGTTTGTATAGTACTGTGCACAAAGCAGAGGGCAGTCTGCAATGTGCTCATGCTAACATAGGGAAAATGACAATGGGCCTGCACTCACTCATACAATCAATATATATCCACTTACCTACCCATAGAACCACTCACACCGCCACTCACTAACCCATACAACCACTGACACACCCACTCACTCACCAATACAGCCACTCACACAGCATCTCACTCACCCACACAGCTACTCACACACCCACTTATACATCCATACAGCCACTCACACACCCATACACACAAGGATAATTACAGTCACTCAGCCACTCACATAATATATATTAGAAGTAGTATCACTCTGTAGTAGTGCACCTACTATACTACTTTAACTTTTGTAGTAGGTTACTATACACATTTAACAATCATAAACTCTTAGAAAAAACTTACTCTCAAAAGATGTTGTCATTAGTGATGTCACTGACCATGTCATGAGTGATGTAATATGTGAGGTCATAAGCTGTGCATTGCGGGGGTGTAAGTTATAGTTAGCTAAGGTAACTATAGCTGCTGAATTTCACTGGCTTTGTACAAGTGAAATCTGAGCCTAACTATAAGGTCCCTGTAACATTTGTTTTTTTCAGTGAATTTCTACGGGTCTTTTAAATCTACTTCCCAACTATAACGTCCCTGTAACCTTTGTTTTTTAAGTGAATTTCGATGGTTTTTACACTAGTAGTCACATTTGCAGAGTGGTGGAGAAAGGGGGTGGGCCTTTGACCAGCTCTTAGAAATTCCGCTGTGTCTGACTTACTGGAGGTAACAGAAGGGGTTCTTGTCCCATAAAAGCCCTCATCATCCAAGAGGATTTCATTCCCCAACCAGTAGTGCACCAGGAGGAGCATTTGCAGAGTGGGGGAGAACAGGGGCGGGGCCTCCAACCAGCTCTCAGCAATCGCACTGTGTGTGACTTACTGTAGGTAACAGGAGGGGTAGTTGGTCCCAAGGACAGGAGCCAAGGGGACTTCATCCCCCTACTAGTAATGTGACAGGAGGAGGCGTTTTCAGATTGGTGGTGCAAGGGGGTATGTTTTATTAGGAAGGGGGGCGCATGGCCCTCCTTTGCAGGGCTGATTTCAGCCCTAGGGACCCTAGGGCCTGGCCTTTTTGGAATGGTGAGGGGGCAGTGCGGCCCCCCCTCCCAGGCCGTTCTCAGTCCCTGGAACCCCATCCCTAGGGACCCGGCCTTTAATTTTTTTCAATTTAGGGTAATCCATCCCACAGGGCCTAGACTATTATTAATAGGTGAGGGGGTGCCTGGTCCCCCTCCATGGGCTGATTTTAGCCCAGGGACTCCATCCCCTGGGGCCTGGCATTTTAATTTATTTTCTAATGTAGGGGAGGGCGCAGGGGGCCCCCCTCACTGGGCCGATTTCAGCCCTGGGACCCAATCCCTCAGGGCCTAGCCTTTTGATTTATTTCATCATATTGGAGAGGGTGGCCATGGAACCCCCCTCCCTGGCCAGATTTCAGCCCTGGGGACCCCTTCCCCCAGGCCCTGGCCTTTCTAAAATGGTGGAGGGGCCAAGGGCCGATTTTAGCCCCGGGGACCCCATCCGCTGGGGCCTGGCCATCTCTGCTATATAATATACACATTTCTAAACCAAAAATGTTTTTTTGCTCTCAAAAAAGCACGCATTGCCATATTGGTCTCTGGCAAGGGAACTACTTTGTATGCAGGTATGCTGCTTGTGAAAGAAAACAAAATGCTGCCCATCATAGTGTAGTCAGCCAGTCGCTTAAGTGGGCAGACACATTACCCCATGTTCTATGATGAAGGGAGTGGAAGAAAAATGTGACTGGCACAACAATAGACCAATTGATGACCTCCTAAACATTTAAGTCGCGCCCACATTGGGGTCGAAACACATCTGTGATATTTAATAAGAGGATTGTGGGGAACCCGTTTCTGCATTTCAAAAACTCCAAATAAACTGTTAAGGAAATACTGAAATATAATGGGAAGAGATATCTTTAAGGTGGAAACGGGACTATGAATATACCTCCCCACACTCATTGATTAGATACCATTGAGTGTTTAGGTACACACGGAGAATAAGGTGTGATGTTACCCTACAATTTGTGACATAAGATTCTGGATATTTGTCAACACCACAAATCCCTAGATATATGTACAATGTATATGTTTGGCAGCATTTTTTCTGCTCAAAATCTTTTTATTGAGTTTCAACAGCAACAAGTACAGAAATCGGCCAAAGATAATAGTGCATAAAAGCAGTGAGCAATATGATGTATCAAGAAGGGTAAGTAATTTGACCACGTCACAGTCCAAGGAGCAAGCTTGAGGACTGATATCTGGAAACCAAACACTGAGGGGAGCATTGTCAAATAGCCTATTCGTTTGCCAGTCTTTTAATCATTTACTTCACCCCTTGAGAAAATATATAGAGAGAAAATGCAGTTTACTCTATATCTCATGTTAATTATGTTGATTAGTTAATTGTTTTGAAGTTCACTTTTCGTTGTTTATTGTACATGATACGTGACATGTAATCATGATACCTAGGTGTAAACAGAGATGAATGTTCCTTTTGTCCTTATACCAAGAGGATTTTTGTAAGTGCTATATATATATTTTGAATAGTGTTTCATCTATGTCTATTGGGGGGCTTTGTGGTTTTAGTGTATCAGTGTAGGTAGGCATGCTCTCTTCGCAGAGGTTGATGCTGCATAGCTTGGGATGTTGTTGCAAAGGCCTGTAGGAACATAATGCCCATTGGGCCCCTCTTGTATCCCTCCAGCATGCTCCATGTAGGCAAAGATGAACAGTCAGATCGGCAGGTGATGAAGCAACATGGTGCGGCAGAGATTGGTGTGCCATTCTAGTCTACAATGAGTGGCATTGATGGGACATGAGGAAGTTTTGACGCCGGGCGTTCTGGGTGCATGCATGGGGAAAGGGCGGGAGGCTGCAGGGATTTGGCTTTGGCTCCCAGGGTGTGCTCTGTGGCATGGGTAGATAGGGTAGTTTTCTAGGCTAGGGTACCGGGGAGGTGGGTGTGATGCGATAACCTCCCCCTCAATATCATGGGCCAGACAAGTCAGGGTTACTTAGCAGTCAGCCAGGCATTTCAGGCAGGGGTATCAGTGTGGTAACAGTGGAGTAGCCAGGAGGGTCTAGTGCGTCCTGGCGTCCCCGGCCCGAAGGCAGAGTTCACATCAGTATGGCCGGCTCTGAAAAAGCGGGGGCCTAACTAAAGAGAGGCACGGTTTAGGATCTGCGTCTGCCTTGCAGGATTTTGACCCATCTGAGGGCCTTTACAATGTACAATTTGGTGAGGGTGGTGTGGTGTGGGTGATGGTGAGGTGCTAGTTATGAATGCTGACTGTGGTGACATTTGTGGATATGACTGGGAGCTGGATTATGGCGAGGAGGAGTTGGAAGAAGCAGAGATTGTGTATAAAGTGGGGAGGGAGAGTGAGTGGTGGTAGGAACCACAGGACATGCAAGAGGGGCAGGGTACAGTTAGCAAAAGAAGGAGTATTGGTGTCTTACAGCCTGTTACAGCTCCAGAGGCTAGGATGGTGTCCATTCAGAAAGGAACAACACTGGTGTCAGGATAGACGGCTTTGGTGTGAGCCCTTTACTTTGAAACCAAGTAAGGCAAGTTCCAAGGTGAACAATAGCCCAAGGAGTTGAGATGGGGTACAGGCAATGGGGGCTGACATGCAGGTGAGGGCTGTAAGTTTGCGTTTGTCAAATGGTAAGTATGTGCAGGATCGGGGTACAGGTATGGACATGGACGGGGAGGTAGGGAAGGAGAAGGAGGAAGCAAGTGCAAAATCCAAAGCTGCAGAGATACAGGTCAAAGAAGCCAAATGTGAGAAGAGCAAGAAGGGGAGTAAGGATGTGAGGCACCATAAGCTACCCTACATGGGAATTACAAAGCCCTTAGGTACACATCTAATGTTAGCGACCAGGGAGCGCACATGGAAAGGGGAATACATTAAAAATGTCAAGCTCCTGCATAGGGAAATCTGGGCAAAAGAGGGCTCCAAAGAAGAGGAGTATGAGCTGTCCCGCAGGATGAGGATACCTGTTAATATTGAAAACTGGGTAGTGACATTTCTCATACACATCAGTGTGTATTGTAAGAGTTAGCCAGATAGGTGTGGGGAGTTGTTCAAGTAACTCGATGTAATGCAGAAGGCGCAGGGTACTTTTGGAGGTTGAGCGCCAATTAAAGTGGAGAGGTTTCAGCACTGGCTTGACTTATTGGGATCACAGGCGGAACTTGATTTGCTGTTAACCGGGTTCCAGTTTGCTTTTTGTTCGTGCTCTGAAGGTCCCAGGGTGTGCCAGCGAGTGGACAATTTTTAGTCGTTGAGAGGCCAGGAGGCACTGATATGGAGACAACTGATGAAAGAGTTTGGGTGTAGGGAGGATAGAAGGGCCATTTGAAGATTGACCAATGGAGAATTGGAGGATATCGTCAATTGGGGTGGTCCCCAAAGAGGAGTCTGGGGAGTTACGTCTGATTCACCACTTCTCTTGGCCAGAAGGCTTGTCGGTGAAAGATTTAATTCCAGGTGCATGCAGCAGGATGTATTATGCATCTGTTGACACATCAGTTCAACTGATGAATATTGGGACAAGGCTCTTTGACTCAAAATGTGCAGTAAAATCAGCTTTTCGGCTCTTGCCAGTCCACCCTGCGGGCTATGAGTTGTTGGGCATTCAATTTTGGGGGGAAATTTTTTGTTGACAAGTCTATGCCTATGGGTTGTTCAGTTTCTTGTACTTTGTTTGAAGCTTTCAGTTCATTTTTGCAGAAATTGTTTACACAGGTAACAGGGAAGGTAATTATGAAGCACTATTTAGATGATTTTTTCTTGGCGGGTGTACCAGGTTCACAGGATTGTCAGGACAGTTTGGTGGGGATCCAGGATTTGTTGGAGGATGTGGACGTTCCCTTGACTCCAGAAAAGACAGTTGGGCCCGTGCATGTGATAATTTTTTGGGGAGTAGAATTGACTTCCATTTGAATGGAAATTAGTTTACCAGAGGATAAGAAGCTGCCATGCTTGCAGCTGTTGGACAAGGTGTTGGAGAAAGAAAAGGCGCAGGTGAAGGACATTCAAGTTTTACTAGGCCATTTGAATTTTGCCTGTAGGTCTGTGTGAGCTGGCAGGACATTTTGTAGGAGGTTGGGTTGGGCTTTCATGGGGATGGGTCTCCCACACCATTGAATCCATCTCAAAGCAGGGGTGAAGGAGGATTTGAGGCCTTGGCAAACTTTCCTGAATGAATGCAATGGCATCACCCTGGCCAGACTGGGGAACCAGTTTGAGTGGTCCTTACAATTGTTTTCCATGCAGCAGGAGGACATGGCGTTGGTCTTTTCTGGCAAGGGCATAGGTGTACAGAGGAGTAGCTGGAGGCCTGGAAACAAGAAGGTCGGATTTTTACCTTCCTCGATTTTTTCCTTTAGTGGTGGTGGTGTATTTGTGGGCCAGCAGTTTGCCAACAAAACAGTGCTGTTTAATGTTGAAATATGCCGGTAGTAAACATGGTCAACAGGCAGTTGGCAAGGGATCCCAAGTTTCGCAGTTGTTGAGAGTGTTGGAATGTTTGCAAGCAAATGTAATTTTCAGGGCACCGTATATAGCGGGAGTACACCGTGAAACTGCTAATGCCCTTTCTTGTTTCCAGTGGGTGAGGTTCTATAGGCTTGCTCCATGGGCAGAAGAGAGGAAGACAGTGAAGCAAGCTCATTTGTGGTCTGTCGGCAGGAACGTGTGATACAGCTTATATTGGGATAATTGTCGGCGTCCACTCAAAAGTCGTACAGCCTTGCATGGGAAGAATTTGTCCAGTCTGGGGCAGTATGATGTGTCTAGGAGAGCCACTGGTCAGGAACAGAAAATCTATGTGGTACAGTTCATTATGACCTTGAGTGATGAGGGTTTGTCAGCTGTTAATATAAGAGGTTAGTTGGCAGGATTGGCATTTTTGTGGAAGTTGTTGTGGGACTACAAGCGGTCGGCTGGAGAAATGGGGAAGAGAGATATTGGAGGGGTGGGCATGGGAGAGTGGTGTGGGGGTGAAGGTGAGGCTCCCCATCATGTTAGACATTCTAAAATGGATCATTTGCAGCCCACATCACGTGTGCAGGGATGGCGGAGAGGTGTTACGATCTTTTGTGATCATGGTTTGACTGTTTTTTGGGGCTTTTCGGGTGGCCGAAGTGGTTGGTTCCAAGTTGCAGGCAGAAATTCATTGGCAAGATGTGCGCATGATTCCTGGGGCTGTTTAGGTTGATGTTAAGTAACATGAGTCTTTTTCACCTAGTTTGCATTGCAGACCCGCCAAGGGTGCATATTGAGGTTTGGATTTATGGGCATACATTCGTGAAATGGGCAGTGAGGCATGCTGACACCAGGAAAGGAGGATGCCAACTAGGATTGCCTGACACCTTAGTCCAATTTAAATGGTTTGTCAAAGGTGGCCTGAGGTTGCATGAGTGGCTGCCAAAATTAAATACTCTTGCACGTGGTCTTCCTTTCCCAGACATTTTGATACTTCACCTGGGAGAAAATGACAGGGTTCAACTGAAAGGTTTGGCTTTGATAAAAATTTAAAATATTATTTTCTTGAGATCAAAGTGTTTTGGTCAGGCACAACAGTGGTTCTCAATGAATTCATGCCCAGGAGATCTTGGTGAGGGGATACAAAATCCGGGGCAATTGACAGACAAGCGAAAGGGGAACAGAGAGTTGTGGAAATTTTGCAAAACAGTTTTCCTTTTCATGGAACACTCTGACATCAGATATGAGGCAGTAGAATTATTTCATGAGGTTGGGGTCCAGCTGTCTAACTTTGGTGTAGAACTATACCTGATGCCGGTGCAGAACATGTTGGCAGGGCTGCTGTACTTAGCAACATGAACGTAGGTTATATTTCGGGGAACAGAAAGACTCAAGTGGTTTTTCTGGCGGTGGATTTTTAAGATATGTTTTGAAAGTTATGGCCAAAATATTTTGGTCAGGTTCAGACCCAGCTCAGATTTCAGGGGGAGGGTAGTGGCAGAAGTTGCAGGAATGGAACAAGATGACACCAGTGGGGTTAGGTTTGGATGTGTAGAATTGAATGAGGGGGTGT
This sequence comes from Lissotriton helveticus, assembly GCF_964261635.1. Lineage (NCBI taxonomy): Eukaryota > Metazoa > Chordata > Amphibia > Caudata > Salamandridae > Lissotriton > Lissotriton helveticus. The sequence goes on along the minus strand of NC_136063.1, from coordinate 1,739,242,047 downwards.
GTGATTGATTTTGGTCGGTGTGGTTGGTGAAGCGTTATTTAGGGGAGGTAGGAAAGCTGGAGGTTCTTACGCTTTTCCTGTCTTGATTGCTAGCAACGCTACGCTACGCTTGAAATAATAAGCATTTTATGTTCGTTTAAACTTGTGGGGTAATTTACCTCTCGCTTGATTTTAATAAGCGCTTGCACTTGTAATTGTCTCCTCACCTCCCTTTGCCGTCTGGGCCACTCTCAGCCGAGTATTGACGCTGAGAGTTGGTCCCGGGGAGGCGAGGGCAGGACAGCGGCCATATTGGGTCGGGCTGTGCCGTGACGCGCTCCAGATTTCTTTAAAAAGGGAAGGGCGTCTCCGCGGACGCGTTGCGGACGCGCCGGATGCCCGCCGGAGTCACACCAGAGTCCAGCCCGTCTGCGCCCGTCCGCGCTAGGCCGGGCTTTGGGCTCTGGCGTACTCTTCTTCTGGTGAGCAACGCTATTATTTCTATCATGGTTCTCGCATACTCATTTGAAGAGTTATATGCGTTACGTGGTACTCCCAATAACAACTGTTCCATCTACCCTTTCCCCCCTCATAAATTTCGCTGTCCTCGCTGTAACTTTTCATTAAATACTCCTACCAAATGTAGATCTGTGCAATATCAAGGTAGACGAAATATACAGGTATGCTCCAGGACAGCTTCCCCACGTCCCCCGTTAAGTTTCTGGAGTATAAACTGCAGATCCCTGCCACAACATAGATACAATATCCATGACTTTCTTGTTGAACATCAACCTGATGCGATATTCCTGACCGAGACTTGGCTCAGAGACTGCTCAGGTCCGGATATTGCAGACGCCATTCCCTCCAATTATGCTATTCTTCGCCAGGATAGAGTTTCTGGCAGGGGTGGTGGTATTGCAATCATCTACAAGATCATATATACTTGTAAATTGGTAGATGCAACCCAAAAAGACTGCGAATCAGCCCTATTTCAATTGTTTATAACCCCCCAATTTACGTTGTCAGGTTTATTGGTATACCGTCCCCCTGGGACAGCGAGTTCATGGATAACATCATTACCGGACCTCTTAGCCCCGGTAATGCTTAAAGCGTCAAATTTTACAATATTAGGGGACCTAAATATACATTTAGATGATCACGAATGCCCTTATAGGAATCAGCTCCTCTCTACCCTGGAAGCTTTTAACCTTCAACTACATAACACAGGTCCGACACACTGCGCTGGGCATTTACTGGACCCAATCCTATCCAATCTGTCACTAGACTGCTCTCGTGAAGCTCTACAAATTGCCTGGTCCGACCACTCAGCTGTCCCTTTTACCTTGGATATGGCTGAAACAGCAATAAGACCTGAGATGGAAAGCCCGAGGCCAGCTCGGAATTGGGGGAAGGTCAACATACCAGAACTCAATAAACTTTTGATCAAAACCCTCCCGTGTACTGATGTACCAGTCGCTGCTCTCAATTGTGCCACTGAACTCTGGCTAACAAATGCTGTTAATCAGGCGCTACCAATGATATCAAAGTCCACAGTTTCACACCATCCTCCGGCCCCATGGTACTCGGAACAACTTAAAAGCCTTCGCTCACAATGTAAGACCTTGGAGCGTAAATGGAGAAATGGCTACTCTCCTTCACGTAAAGTCATATACAAAGAAGCTTTAAAAAAGTACCACAACAGCTGCAAAACTGCTAAAGCAAACTACACTACAAAAACAGTGACTGATGCACAAAACTGTCCTAAGGTGTTATTCTCCGTCGTAAAAAAACTGACCGGTGTTAATTCCACTCCTCCTCCTCCGGCTCTTGATGCCGCTCAGTGTCAGTCCTTAGCAGATTACTTTATAAACAAAGTTGATCTTATTTACGCTCATTTTACCACACCTTCAGAGACTACTCCCACTGCCCCTGTTACGGTCCAGGAATTGGTGAATACCACCACCGATGCAGTAATTACTACTTGGCAGCCTTTAGATGCCACTTCTTTTGAGTCCTGCTTAAACAGTGTGCGATCAGGCTCCCCACGGGACGTTCTCCCGGCCAAAATATTAAAACAATTAGATCCCCTCACCCACCCTCTCCTTATTAAATTACTAACCGCTTCTCTGAGTGAGGCCCTGGTCCCCCAACCTTGGAAACACGCCATGGTGGTACCTTTACTAAAAAAATCGGGTGCAGATTCTTCCAACCCTGCCAACTTTCGCCCGATATCTCTGCTGCCAATCTTTTCGAAGATACTGGAGAGACATATAAATTCCCAGCTTTCTAAACTGGTTGAAAACACTGCTTTCCTCCATCCTTCTCAGTCGGGTTTCCGGCCTAGGCACTCAACTGAGACAGCTCTCCTGGGGGTAACGGAGAGTCTGAGGCACGGTGTCGATCAAGGTAACACCATGGCGCTCATCCTGTTGGATTTGAGTGCAGCGTTCGACACCGTGTCACACTCCATCCTCATTGACTCTCTGAAATCTCTAGGTGTGGCAGGCCAGGCCTTGGCCTGGCTGGTGTCTTTCCTCAATGACCGAAGTTTTCAAGTGTTCTCCCCTAAAGCATCTTCCACCATCTGTTCATCTACCCGCGGCGTGCCCCAAGGCTCAATCCTTAGCCCTTTATTGTTCAACATTTATGTTAAACCCTTGGCATCTATAGTTGAACAGGCTGGGCTAACCCTGTTTTCCTACGCTGATGACACCCAGATTGTCTTCTCCCTATCAGGGAGAGACGAGAACAACATCTCCGCACTCAAGTCGGGCCTCACTCTTGTGGCCGACTGGATGCGGAGAAACTGTCTCAAACTGAACGGGGAGAAGACCGAGGTGGTCATCTTGGGTCGGAATAAACATCTCTGGGGTCCTCGCCATTGGCCCATCGAACTGGGTAATGCGCCAATACCATCTACTGCAGTTCGTAACCTGGGTGTCATTATTGACGACAGGTTAACTATGAGACAACAGGCCACCAAGGTTGCGGCCATTTGCTTTTCAACGCTGCGGTGGCTTCATAAGATTCTGTGGATGCTCCCCCTCTCCTCCCGCAGAACCGTAGTCCAGGCGCTTGTAACATCACGCCTGGACTATGGCAACATTCTCTACTTAGGCGCAGATAAAGCCACCTTACATGTGCTGCAGGTAGTACAAAATGCGGCTGCGCGCCTGTTAAAAAACATCCCTAGACGCACTTCAGCCAACACCGCCTTGCGTGACCTTCATTGGCTGAGCATCCCTGAACGCGTTAAATTCAAGGCACTCTGCTACATGTTCAAGGTTAAGCAGGGCAGCGCTCCAGCCTATATCCAAGGGCTGATAACACCCTACAGACCCCTACGTCCACTAAGGTCATCGGACATGGGAAACTTCACTGTGCCAAGATGGAAGCTGACAAAAATGGGAGGCCGTTCCTTTTCTGTTCTGGGCCCCAAATATTGGAACTCCCTCCCACTGGCACTAAAATCAGAGACCAACCTACTCCGCTTCCGTAAGGCTCTGAAGACTTTGCTTTTTACTCAGCGTGGCCAATAGTCATTTGTGGCTTCAAGTCAGGTGATGTACCCTCCTTCTTCTATAGTCTATCCCTAGCGCCGGGAAACCCATTGTGGGTAGCTGCGCGCGATATAAGCTTAAATAAATAAAATAAATAAAATAGGGTTTATGGATAGTTACGAAATGTATATTGAGGACAGATTGTTTTAGTATGTAAGGCTTTAGAGCCAAGGTTTGTGATCCTCTGTGCACCTGTCTCATTAAACTGGTTTTTGCACACTACAAAGTAGTCAGCCATTCTTGAAACCGCTATCCCGCCTGAATAATAGTCTGTGACCAACAGTTTACAGAAAGAGACATAGGAATACAAACAGTATAAAGATAATTAAAAGAAGTTGAAGTTGAAGTTGAAAAGATTTGTAAAGCGCTCTGTGGCCAAGCGGCTTCCTGGCGCTAGGAGATTAACATTTACCAGAGGAGGGAGCACCAGGAAGTGACTAGGAAGTGAAAGCTTGGGAAAACAGATGGGTTTTGAGTGCCTTACGGAAATGCGAGTAGACAGGAATGGATCTAATGGTCAGTGGGAGGCTGTTCCAGAAGCGGGGGGCAAGGATGGAAAATCTAGTGCCACTTACTCTGGTCTTGCGGAAGAGAGGAACAGTTAGAAGTGCCTGGCTGGAAGAGCGGAGATTACGGGAGGGAAGGTAGTGGGTGATCATGGAATTAATGAAGACAGGGGCCGTGCGAGCGTGGGCCATAAAGACCATGCAACCCATCTTGAAGAGGGTCCTCTGCAGGATGGGAAGCCAGTGGAGGGACTTGAGTAAGGGGGTGATATGGTGGAATTTAGGAAGCCGATGGATAAGGCGAGCGGCCTGATTCTGGATGGACTGAAGGCGCCACAGCTCGTAGGCAGGAATGCCCACGTACAAGCAGTTACCGTAGTCCAATCGTGAAAGAATCATGGCCAAAACTATAATTTTCAGGGCATCAAAGGAAAAAAAACGGGAAATCTTTCGAATAATCCTGAGGGACAAAAAACAGGATGAAACAACAGAGCTAACCTGGGGACGCAGGGAGAGGTCCTGACTGATTTTAATTCCCAGGGTTCTAACTGAAACAGAGGGAACCGGGGGAGGACCAAAGGTGGAAGGCCAGAAGGCAGGAGTCCAGGGGCTAGTAGAGCCACCAGTCAGGACCAACTCCGTCTTGTCCGAGTTAAGCTTTAAATGATTTTAGTTCATCCTGTCAGCAATGAAAATAAGTGTGGTTTGGAATTTAAGGATAGAGTCAGAGTCGTGGGAGAGGTCAAAAACAAGCTGAAGGTCGTCGGCGTAGTTATACACTGAGACCTCCATGTTTACCAGAGAAACAATAAGAAGATAAATATAAAGGTTAAAAAGAAGAGGGGAAAGGGAGGAACCTTGGGGAACCCCACAGGGCACCGAGCGAGGGGGGGGCAGAGAAACTGGAGAGACGAACAGCCTGCGTCCGACCTTGAAGAAATGAGGCGAGCCAAGAGAAGGCAGGACCCTGGATGCCCGCTGCCCTGACACGGTCGAGGAGGATGGAATGGTCGACCGTGTCAAAAGCAGCGGACAAGTCAAGAAGCACCAAGGCGTGGGGGGTGTTGGAATCAGCCTCACTCTTCAGCTCGTCCAGGACAGAGAGGACCACAGATTCGGTCGAATGGACCGGACGAAAGCCAGCTTGATGGGAGGCCAAGAGATGGTTGTCCTCAATGTAGGCCAAAAGGCAGGAAGTAAGGTGGCTCTCCAGGATCTTGCCTAAGTAAGGGAGCAGAGAAATGGGCCTAATATTGGCACGGAGAGTAGGATCAGAGCCGGGGTTTTTTTTAAATGGGGATGACTGTGGCTGATTTAAAGAAGGCTGGAACTATACCCTGGGAAATGGAGGCATTAAGAAGGGAAAGGGTGGGGTCGGTGCAACCAGAAAACAACTCCCTTAAAATGCGAGCCGGTCCATAGTCGGTAGGAGAGCCTGACTTAACTTTCCTGAGCAAAACAAGGAAAGATTCCTTAGAAATAGGTGAAAATTGGTTAAGAGAGGAAGAGGGGGGAGGGGAGGGGAGGGAAGAAGAGGAGAAGGCAGAGGGATCTTCTGTTTGATGTTGGCAATTTTCTCAAGAAAGAAATCATTCAAGGAAAGGCAAAGGGCTTGGGATGGGACAGGGTAGGGGTTGACTCTATCAGATGCGGCCAAATTGTAGACAATGGAGAAGATCTCCTTAGGTTTATTTGCCGCTGACAGAATTTTGCCAGAGAAATATTCTAATTTGGCTGAGAGAATAGCTCTCTTGTAGTTGTTAAGGAGAGACCTATATCGATCTCTCAGAGAGGGGCAGTAGTTGCGCCTCCACTGGCGTTCTGACTGTCTGAGAGCCAATTTAAGGGCTTTAAGGTCATCAGAGAACCATTTATTAGCTTCGTGGAGGCGGCACACCTTGACCCTCCTGAGGGGGGCCACCGGGTCGCATGAGGTGGACAGCCAGGTGTTGACGGCATCAACTTGGTGGTCAAGGGAGAGGTCAGATAGTTCGGGGGAGAAAGTCACCAAGGACGAGCAAAGAGTGTTAAGATCCACCCGGTTCCAATTCCGTGCTAGAATGTTCTTGGGCAGGGGGGACTTGTCGGTAGCTCCAAGATCAATGGAGAAGGAGATGAGCGAGTGATCCGACCAGGTACAGGGGAGGATAGTGAAGGAAGATATAGCCCGACTAGCCGACCATAACTGAATGAATATGAGAAATAAAATTGAGACCACACAGAGTGTCAGTAAAGTCTTTAGAAGCCTGATCTTCCCTGGGGTCACCGGGACAGTAGTTGAAGTCGCCCAATAAAAGAACCGAGGAGTTATTGACCACAAGAGTGGCCAGCAGCTCCTGTAGGGCAGGCACAAAATGAGACATGGTCTGAGGGGGGCGCTATAAGAGGACTACAGTGAGGGGGACCAAGAGGTTCACCGACCGGGCCACTATAAGATCTACATTGGGTATGGAAGGGTAGGGAAGTGGTTGGAACTGAAGGTTGGATCGGATGATCATGGCCACGCCCCCGCCGACTTTACCATCGGGGCGATCGGCCCAGGGGGCATAGTAGGAATCGGGAAGCGCAGATAAGACATCAGGCAGGGAATCTGCAGAGAACCAGGTGTCCGTAAGAAACAGGAAATCAGGAGTCTCTGTGTCCAAAAGATTGAAAAGTTCCAGCTGGTGCCTGCCCGCCGAGCGGGTGTTAAGGAGGTAGTCCGAAGCCATAGTAGGCGGGCAGGAAGGGTGAAGGGGGGGGGGAGGCAGGGAGGACGGCCGATTGGGGACTAAGCAAGGGAGCCGCAGGAAGGGAGGGAAGAGGAGCAGGGATTTCAAGGGCGAGAATACGTTTGAGTGTAGAGGGACTGAGGGACCCATTACCTTGGTGAGCAAGGAGCTGTGTAGACGTGTAGGTTAAAAAAGGGGCAGGGTCTGTGGCCCCGGGTCCCGACCGGTCGCGGACGGGCGCAGACGGGCTTGCCTTTGGTGCGCCATTGGCGCGCCGCCGGCGCGCCCGCTGGGCGCGTCCGCTTCGCGGCCGGGATGATGTTATCATTATATGCTGGCCAGAAGGGGGAGTGGCCGAGAAACTGCACCGGAAACCCCAGAGTACCGTCAAGATGGCGTCTAACCTCGCCCGTCCCCACCACAGCAACCTAATCGGCTGTAAAGGGGGAACGATCAGCGAGGGAGGGCAGTGGCGGTGAAGGTGCAGGCAAGTGCAAAGATTTGAAAAGTAAGTTACACAAGTGCACAAAAAATATAAGATCGCTTTCAGAAAAAGCAAGTATCGGTGCTCCCGGCTTAGATGCCTCAGGAGATCTGCAGGCAATAGTAAATCATGCGAGCAGGCAAGCGTGGAGATTTTAAAAACACACGTTACATACAATACACAAAAAAACAGAATCGCTTTTAAAAACACAAGTATCGGTGCTCTCGGCTTAAACGCCTCAGGAGGTCTTCAGGCAATAGTAAATCATGCGAGCAGCGCGACCAGCATGCCAGAAGTATTCGCCAGAGGGGGGAGTGGCCGAGAAACTGCACCGGCAACCCCAGAGTACCCTCAAAATGGCGTCTAACCTCACCCATCCCCACCACAGCAACCTAATCGGCTGTAAAGGGGGAACGATCAGCGAGGGAGGGCAGTGGCGGTGAAGGTGCAGGCAAGTGCAAAGATTTGAAAAGTAAGTTACACAAGTGCACAAAAAATATAAGATCGCTTTCAGAAAATGCAAGTATCGGTGCTCCCGGCTTAGACGCCTCAGGAGATCTGCAGGCAATAGTAAATCATGCGAGCAGGCAAGCGTGGAGATTTTAAAAACACACGTTACATACAATACACAAAAAAAAAAGAATCGCTTTTAAAAACACAAGTATCGGTGCTCCCGGCTTAAACGCCTCAGGAGGTCTGCAGGCAATAGTAAATGGTAAAAGAGAGAAAAGACCAACATTTTAAAGCTGGGACAGGAGACTGCACAACAGCAGCCATTTTGCCCTGACTTAAAAGGCTTACAACATATCCGTTGCTTCAATTAAAAGAAATTTATAGGATCTTGTGACTGGTTTTGCTCGACATCAAATCAACCCATAAAATGTCTGTGGATGAGCTGCAGAAGTTCTGGATGGCAAACCTTATCTCCGTAACATGTCAATTTAAGGCATTTTACGTGGTCAACATCAACCCTGCAACATATCCACATCATGAATGTTTGATAAGCGCTGGGCAACAATGACCACTTTTCATGTTTTGACATTATTTGGATTGGTTGAACAAAAATAAGTGATTATTGTGAACATAATCTGAGCTTTCATAATAATTATGAAGGTCAGGAACCATATTTAGTTGATTGAATATTGTTAGATTATTCAGACAGAGCATGGGTTTTATAGTGCCTTCCTAGATACTCTTTTTTAAATCCTGGGTAAATATTGATGCATCAATGTAGAGGGTTGAGATCTTGTCTATCAAAATTAGAGCATGAATGCCAGATTTTAATTTAGGAAAAGATATTCTTTTGATTGAGGGGTCTGCGTCACAAACAACTGTCAATCCAAATAATTACATTATAATTGTTAAGATCTTCGGGCCTCGATTGACAAAAGGTATCTGAGACAAAATATTAACTTTACGACTTTTGGTACTCACAAAAGGCATTTAGGAATCCTAACTTTACTACTCCTAAACTGAGATGAAATCAGGCCCGGACTGGCCATTGCGGCGCACCGGGCAATCCCCCGGTGCGCCGCAAGGGTGGGGGCCGGTTTTGGGCCCCTCGGGCCGTTTTTGTTCCAGAGCCGTTCATGCAGCATAGCTGCAAAATCGGCCCTGCAACAAAATCGTCCGAAAACCGGCCCTGGCAAAGAGCTCAGAACCTCCCCCCGGGTTCCGGCAGAGCACTTTGCCGTGGCCGGTTTTGGTTCCCAGTCCGGCCCTGGATGAAATCCTAACTTTACGACTTTCTGTACTAACAAAAGGCATTTAGGAGTAGTAAAGTTAGGATTCCTAACTTTACTACTCCTAAACTGAGACAAAATCCTAACTTTACGACTTTCAGTTTTCACAAAAGGCATTTAGTAGTAGTAAAGTTAGGAATCCTAACTTACTACTCCTAAATGCCTTTTGTGAATACCGAAAGTCGTAAAGTTCGTACTTTGTCTCAGATTACTTTTGTGAATCGGGCCCTTTGTTCCTACTGAAGTATCTGAATAATGTAGTCTTCTTTCCCTCTTTGCTCTATCAGGAGTCAGGTTGCTGGTGAATATATTCTCCCGGCACGGGACCACTTCTGCTTGAAAGGTCCTCGCAGAAAAAAATCCAGTAAGTGTAAATAAATAAATGTGTAGGAAGATTTGCCACATCTATTTTGGATCATTAGTGCCTGCTGGCCAATTTTGCGCAACAAGATTAATGCCGCCTGCAGTTTCTCCATCTTCTTAAAGCTGTTGGTCCACTGTGTCAAAATTGACTATTTCCTTTTCCAGAAGCAACTCACAAATCTCTATTTTGGCTTCCTTCTATTGTAGAAACTGATTAAGTAGTTTGTGAGTTCAAAGATGTTTTGGCATCTTTGAGTTGTTATGTAATGACTGAATTTGTATTTTCTTTAATGTCTGTTTACTTATTTGAAGCATGGTAAGTTTGACTTTTATATTAGCTTTGAAACCATTCTAGACAGTTTCAGGAGCCATATCCTTATTTTGAGCAAAGAACTGCATTCTTTATTTTTTATCAGACCTGGTGGTCAGTTAAAAGTGTTTTCTTTATCCATTATCCAATTTTTATGGATTACTGATTTCTAGAGCTATTTCTATATCCATCTTCATATCCGGGGAGCATATTACCAAGCAATAGCGATAATTATCGCTATTGCTTGGTTAGAGACAAAAATGTATCGCCGACCTGCGGCGATTTTTATCGCAGATAAACCTTGGTATTACCAAGGTTTATCGCAAATGCGATAAAAATCGGCCGCAAGGCATGAATATCGCTGAAAAATCTGCGATATTCAGGCATTACTGAGCTAATGCTCTTAGCCATGTTATCCACCTTCCATTGGATAACATGGCTAAGAACTGCTCAGGGCAGGTGTTAGCTTTTGGAGATATTCACGCTTAGCGCGAATATCTCCAAAAGTTGGTAATAGGAGATAGCGATGTTAGCGACTGTTTCCAGTCGCTAACATCTTGACACGCCCACTTTGCATGTCATTAGTGATACATTTCTCTGACATGCAAAGTGGGGCCCAAGATGGTAGCTATCTCCTACTAGCTGTCGCTAACTAGTGTTAGCGACAGCTAGGTAATAGGGAGATCATTTTATCTCCGCTTTCTTGGCTTTTAAAGCCGAAAAAGCGGAGATAAACCCCCTTGATAATATGCCACCATGTTCTTTAGGGATTTAATGTAACACAAATAACCTTAGTGAAGATGAGAGTACAAAATAGTTTATTCTGAATGCAGATTGTCACAGTGGCCGATCCTCGGGATTTGCATGTAGTTCCCAAAGGCCCACCTCCAGACAGCTCCAACTCAGTATGCTTTTATAGCTCTGAGTAATGGAGTGGCCAGGCGAGGGGAAGGTTATGTGATGGGAACAGCAGGGAAGGAGATATGTAACGGAAAAGGTTATTGTACAAAGTAATCATAAACAAAACATGAATGGTATATATCCAACTTCAACGCCTTTCAGCATTTTGCAGTTTTTAGTGTTGTGCGATGGCTTGCCCTCTATGATAAAGGCTCACAGATCGGAGTAGACGCAAACTGGCACTCTCTTCTCAGTATTGTACTTATATTGTTCATTCACACTTCATACAGACTCTCAATGTGTGCCATAAGTTCTGCATTCATTCATGCACACAACACAGTACTCTGATCCTTCCCTGTTCTGAAGTGAGCCCTGAGCCCGAGACAAACATGCTTCAAACAAAAGCAAAGTAAACAGCAACACGAATGATCTAATTTACTGCTTCAGTCGCTATCACCTACCAGGCAATGAGCTGTTGAGTGCACACAGCTCGTTTGAACAAGCATTGGAAATGCAATAGGTCTCGCATTTCTTTGAGACAGATCTATTGGCATTGTAAATGGCAATGTGTTTTACATATGAGTTCTGAAGTGTATGTATGTGGTGTGTAGTGGATCCATATAGGTTGGATTATAATAATTAGTTGTGGAATTGTGTGGTGTTGATTTGTGTAGTAGAATTAGGTGACAGAGTTTGCTATGGAAGGGGGGCGCTAGGTGGCGCATGACCAAGATGGCCGCACGCCCATGAGGCTCTGGACACTTGGCTAATTAATTTACCTTTTATCCTGGTTGAATGACCACAGCTCTCTTCCACTGTACGGGTAAAGCCTACTGATGTTACTAGCTGCCTGCCGTCATAAACTCAACCCCTGAGAGTGTCCTCCGACGCCTACATCAGCTGAGGAAAAGTGCCAGGGACAACGGCGGAACCCTGTAGTGATTCGTGGACGGCTGTGCTGGCTAGGAGAGGGCCGGGGATTTACACGTGGCGCCTGAGCCGCACAACCTGCGTCGCTGCTGTCCCCCCACCGCGCACAATCGCCAGCACTGCCGACAACTCTACCGGCTATACCAAGACGTGACATCCCATAAGGTGAGGCGACCGGAGCTCGTACGCTCTCCGCAGCGCCCTTTTCCATTGACTTGGCGCTCATCATGGCCGTTCCCTGACTCCTCGGTTACCTGGTGGATGGCTGCAACTCCTGACGTCCTGTTCCCCCCTCACTCCGCACCTTTGCTGTGCCACCTACACTGGAGCAGCACCAGGGATTTTTTGTGAGAGAGGGACACTTGCACTCGCACTGTGGAGCGGCCTATCTGCCATTACTGACACATGATACACCGCCCGGCGCCATTGTTTGTGGCTGGCGCCAGGCGCTTTCATTCTGGCCGGAGTGTAGGCCACGCACAGTGCGTGTTTGACGGGGCCATTTGGTACCTACGCCGCCACCATACTAGCGTGGATCCTGCAGATACCGCTGCCTGAGCCTCAGTATTTCACAAACCTGTGCCCTATACCTCGGTGAGAGGAGCCTGGACTGAATTTGCACACAAAATTGTACTATGGTGGAACACGTTATTCCCCCCTATGTTTCTTCTGTGGAGTGCTGCTTGACTGATCCACTGAGGTAGCTGTTTGTGCACCTCCCTAGCTACACTTTACTTTGATTCCTCTCCAGGGACCGACCTACTGGCCCTCCATGGTCGGGCCCCCCTGCTCCTTCCAACCCACGGCTGCCATTATACCTGATCCTCCGCCTCTTCTACCTTGCACCGTGCTGCTGAACCTTTGCCTCTCTCTGCTTGGATCTGGCTTGGCTCCCTCTGCTTTACCACCAAACGGCCACTGTCTCTGTCGTAGAGGGGCACGGTTACCTTCACCCCTGTGCCAAGTCACTCTATTCGAAATACATTCAGCATTGGGAAGCCTGAGGGCCGCCAGACCTAACTCCCCTTTGATGCCAAGAGAACTGTCACAGGCTCTTGCGCTCAGGATGCAGACCCGCCGGCTAACACATCCTCCACTGTCCCACCTCCAGCTCCGGAGGAGGAGGTCAAATCCCTACTATTGGACATGCGATGCATCCTGACTGACCTCTCCACTAAAATGGATTCCATGAACACGCGCATGGACTACATAGTCCTAAAGGTGGAGAAGCAAGATGAGCGGTTTAAAGAGGCATAGATGCGTCTCTCGGATATGGAAGACACCAACTCACAGATGACCCGCCAAATGGCTCCGATGGATAAGCTCTTAAAGGTAATCGCGGCCAAGAACAAGGACTTGGAAGCTAGAAGCCGGCGCAAAAACAGCCGCTTTACCGGAATTCATGAGAGCACGAATATTGGCCGAATGGAGGAATTTCTCGAACGACTCCTACGCACCATCTTTGGAGCAGACGCCTTCTCCTCTCAGTTCAATGTGGAGCGGGCGCATCGCTCCCTCAGCCCACCTGGCCCCAGGAGCTACCCCGCGGCCGATAATTGCACGCCTCCTAAATTACAGGGATTGGGACGTGCGCTGGAGCTGGCCAGAGATAACCAGAACTTACAATTTGAGGGCACCAGCTTCTCAATTTACCCTGATTTTACGATGGCAGTGCAGGAGGCCCACCGTAAGTTTCTCCCGGCTAAGCAAAAACTCTGCAAGCTCCAGATTGAGTAAGCTCTGCTATACCCAGCTCGTTTGAGAATCACCTACCGGGATAAACACTACTTCTTGGCAAATGAACAACAGGTGGATGATTTTCTTCGTACCATTAAAAAGAACACCCAGATGAGAGAGTCTCCGGAATGTCTCTCCCAATCGCCATCATTAAGTGCTGACTGAACTTCATCCTTTTGTCTCTTTGGCCGTAAATGGCCCCTCTTTTCCTTTCCCATGATGAGCTTCTTAACCCAGTTGTAGTTTGTCCTCATACTCCTGAGACATACAGGACCTGCCGTCATTCAGGCCCCTCTGCTGGGAGCTCTGGGTGCAATGTGAATCTGCATGCACTCTCACCATAACCTGCTTGTTTCGGCCTATACCGCCCCATGCTCTTCTCTCAAAACCCAGATAAGCACTGATGCTGTATGCATATTGACTGTATCATCTCACTGTTGCACGTTTTTCCCTAATATTGCTTATGTTGGCATGAACTGTTTTCCAGCTGATGATGCCTCTTTTTTCAAATGTGCCACTCTGATGTAGCTGGAGGTTGTTTGATCTTAGTACCATGCTTGCCAAGTACCCTCCCCCCCTTGATCAACAGCATTGGGGGAGGCTCTCATAGCACACTGGCATACCCTCACATGGAAGATCCCCTGAGATCACTCCTTTTGAATAATGACACTTTCCTTATTGCACTGTTGAAATGTGTTAGTTGTGTTGGGTGATGGTAGTACTGCCGGCACATTTGGGGTGCCGCTGTGGGTGGTGGGAGTGTTGGGGATTATGCTCATTGTTTGTATTGTTTTTTAATCCAATTGACAGGTACAGACTTTGTACTACGACACATATGGTATTCTACCTTACACAGGCCACTTCTTAACTTTAATAACGTAGTCCTCCATGTCACAACACGCTGAGCTCTTACGACTTAATCTAATCTCCTGGAACGTTAGAGGCCTTCGGGATCATCCGAAATGCTGGCAAATCCTCTCCCACCTGGACGGACATAATGTGCACATAGCGCACATCCGCTTGTAAATGGGCCATGACACGCGTTTTCTCCTCCTACTCCACATACTCCAGGGGGGTGGCAATCCTGGTTAAGCGCAACTCACCCTTTATCCTGGGGCGCACACAGCAAGATCACATGGGGCGTAGCTGTATACTCTGGGGCACGCTTGGGACTCAATCAGTGACGATAGTGTGTAGCTATGGCCCAAACACGGACGACCCGGATTTTTACCCACATTATGTGGACGTATTCTGCAAGTTGGCTCTACTCACATTATTTGGGGGGTAGATTTTAACTCTGCTTTTAACCCGGCGATGGACAGATCTAACCCCCTCCCCATTCATTACACCAAAACACAGGCAACCATACAGGGAGTACTTACAGCCCATGAGATTACTGATGTTTGGCACCACCGTCATCCCGGGGATAGGGAGGGTACCCATTACACTGCTCTCCACGCCTCATGGGCCTGACTGGACTACTGGGTGGTTTCCCGGGGTGCTGTTTCCTGGACTGAATATACCACTCACCTCGCCAGAACTTATTCAGACCACGTGCCAGTGCTCATAACTATTGCCCCGCCCGATCTGCGATCCACTCCCCGCAGTGGCAGCTCTCCTGTGGAAAAGTAAATTTTGCCATGTTCTGTGTCCCTACGTGTCATCCATCATATGTTATGTGTGCATGATTAAATATGCATATGCATTCCCCATGTCCGATTAATGACGCAATTACAGTTGTGTCCCCCTCTAGTATGCCAGTTTCCAGTCCTCGTGAATACTACGAATATCAGGCCTATGTAAAGCTACGTTGCCACGTTTCTCAGTGTGCACGTTATTCCATTATAAAGTCCCCGTTTCTAGGCCTCAAAAGGGCCTGGACACCAGATTCAGCTCCTGTCTCCTGAAGCCCTCGCTGAGGAGCGACACGGCCCCCACCTGTATCCTCGACCCTTCACTTACTTCCTGCCTCGCAGTGCCCGGCCCAGCCTGGCTCAGTCTCTGAGTCTGCCAAGAATATGTTATGATTCCAGTTATCAGTTCAGTCCTCCTTCTCTGCATTCCTAAGCTACTGAACTGTATCAATAGTTTCCGTCATTGTCTAGCCTTCACGTCTCCACGTTAGAGAAATACTGTATTTAATGGTCATTTCATATTCTTCATATTCTTCATCACGCACTACATGTAGAATAATACATGGTCCAGTCTTAGAATCAAGTTAGCCTTTCCTCTCCTGACTTATAGTTTATATCAACATGTTCCCTAAACATCAGATACTAGATAGGGTTTAGGTACATGTCGCTCCGACCCTCCAGACTCCAGTCTCTGCTCCTAGCACAGAGTTCATAGCCCCCAGCTTCTCCTAGTAACACGTCATTGCCAGTTTGCGCGCACCATCAGGTTAGAGGTCCCGGCTCCTCAGGTAGCCCCCTCCATGGTTTCCGCCCCATTCATGACATATTCTGTTACGTTTGCATCACATGTCTATGTATACGCCCAGTTACACCTCTTTTTGTCCTTATTTTTCGCGACTGCTACGCGTCACACCTTCTGCTCCACCCACTGCTACGCCTACTGCAATGTAATGCTATGTGTTTGCGTTATGTATATATGCTCATGTATTGTTATTAAAAGTCAGCGCGCTCATCCCAGATCCAGCCCCAGCAGCTGCTGGGCCCTGTCAGCCTATTCCTATGCAGGTTGTCCTGTTCCTGTCCTTATGCTGTATTAAACCTGCAAAACTCCTACTACCTCGAATCTTGACCCTTATTTATTGAGCTATCTGTTATGATATATGTCTAGTCAAAAATAGGGTATTATTTATTTATTTACCACATAATGGCGCCCGAACAGGGACTTGCCCTTTCCCCACGCGTCGGTGAAGCCACGCCGACCCCCTGACCCTCTGCAGTCGTGACGGAACTCTTCTGCGCAGTGGCAGATATTTCTGCTCAAGTATCCCTCAGGCCCACGGAGGAGACGGAGGAGGCGGTCCAGCATCCAGACGAGACGGTGGAGGAACGCGGCGAGTCCCGACCAGAGCCCAAGCCAAGAGTCCAAGGTCCGAGGTATCCGGAGGTCCACCCGTAACTGAAGTCCGAAGTCCGAAGTTCGTCGTCCGTCGTCGTAGCAGTTCAGTCCAGTCCGAGGCCTCCCGTTCTTGCTGCCCGGTGAGTACCGTTACTGGGGTGGTATCTAGACAGGGTCAATTTCATTGACTCTGGTCTGTGGGTTGGTGGTACACAGTCCCACAAACGAAGTGTCCACTTCGGTGGATGCGGGTCCTGACGTGTCTCTTTATGAGACCGGTAAGTTTCGTACTGTTTCAGCAGTGCATCTAGTTTCTGTTCTAGTCAGTTTCTGTTCTCGAGAAAATTTATGTGTTCTGTTCTCAGTATTTCCAGGTAGTATTCTGTTCGAACTGTTATTTTAAATGTTTTTCATGTATTTTAATGTCGTGGTATGAATGGGGAATAAGTATCGTGTTCATTGTGTATTGTATTGTGTCTAGATTACAGTTCAGTCATGCCCATATTTTCCAAGTTACGTCAGTTAAAAACTAGAAAGGGTCTGCTGGAAGCAGCAGTTCCCGTCCCGCCCAGGGACAGTCCAGGCCACTTTATGTATCAGAAACATGGCATAAGTGCCATATTGTATCTAGATTTATGGGTAGAGTATACCAAACAGTTAGAAGAAAAGTATAGATGGCCCGTATCGGGTACATGGGATGCCGAGTGCATCATGCGAGTAGAAGAAGCATTATGGAAAAAGAAAGCCAGACAGTCACAGAAAGATGCCATCGAGTTATGGCATAAAGAAGCTCATAAAAGAACTGAAAAAGAAATCAGAAAGTCAGAATTAAGTAGAGAATCCTTAGAGCGAGCCCAAGAAAAAGAACTAATCGAGATAGGTGAACAAGTCAAAGCCGAACAGTCAGACAGACAGAGGCATGCCCTTATTAAGGGTATGTATCCTCTTCTTGCCGAGGGCTTGCCAAAAGCGACCCCGGAGGCATCCAGTAATTTCCCGCCACCACTAGTTCCGACCAAGCCGCGTCACAAACCGACCGCAGCTGATATTTTTATTTCGTCCTATCTGGACGACACAGTCCCTGAATATGCAAATCCTGTTCGTGCTCCGCCAGTCCCTGTAAATCAGGCACATCCTGCTCCTCCAGACACCGGGGCACCCCATGCAGTACCTGCTACGGTACCCCCGGTCCAACCAGCATTTCAATTTCCCGCTCCGCCACGAAGAATATCAGTCGACGATTCTAGTCTAGGGGCCGCAGGAGGAGGTCCTCCTCAAACCCCGCCGCCACGCAAGCGTTTATCAGCACTCGAATTACATGCTCAAGCATCACAGCGTACTCCCAAGAGTAATAAGTCTGTTGCAGAGATCAGGCAAGCCCTTGGCGAATGTGCCTATGACCCAGTCCCAGGCGAGAATAATATGGTTTTATATTCAGTACGCGTAAGGAGGGTGACCGAGTATCTAGTCACCCTACCCAATATGAAAGAAGATCTAGACAGAATATATCGTTTCATCCGTACAGGGGATGATCCAGAAAGTATTAGTGATGCCATGTCTCAAAGGAAAGCTGAGATCCAGCGTATGATATTAAAGTTTTTAATTAACTGTCTAATAAGAGAACAAGATTACCCGTCTAAAGATCAGGCCGAAATGAAAACCCTGACAAAGTGGAGTGATAATATAGCCGAGGGTAAGCACAATACCATTAGTGCCATGGAGAGTATGTACAAGAAAATCCGTAGAGAAATAATAAAGATACACGAACAACGTAAAGCAGCACAAGTAAGCGAGAAAGAAAGTAACTCTGATACTGAAGAGGTAGAGGACGAGAATCCCGCCAGAATAGCGTATGTAGGAAAATCTAGATTTCCAGATCGCCATTTACGCCTAGAACACAAGTCAATTTTCCATCATTCAGTACCAGAACAAGGTTCCCTAGAACAAGTATTCCAAGCTACCGATCACATTCTGAAATCACGAATCGGTTACAGTGAGTTAAGTACCATGCATGAACAAGAACTAGCCCGATCAGCAGTCCGATGGATTACTGATTCTACCACTTTTCCAGACGAAATAGTGGCACAAATGTTTCTGAAAATGCCCCCAGCCGAACAACGACTGGTGGGTATGTATATGATCCAGCACCTCATTACTCTGTATGAGGGTCAGCACTCTGATCCAGGTCCGTTACACGATATCCTGAACGAGTTACTCCAGTATAGATGGAGAGGTCTAGGTACCGATTTAATTAGTGTCATTCTAGAACAGCGCCACAAATATAGAACGTTTCTGAACCCGCATTTTGTTCATGTCTCACCCCCAGAAAGTAAACCATTTTACATGGAAAGACAGAACCCGTTACGAGAAGTGCATCCAGTTAAGACAGAGGACGGTGAAATGCAACGAGTGTTTGTTTACACCCCGATTACAAAGATGGAACTCCTCGAAATGAAGAAATTAATTCCCTGTCATGACAAAGATCCAGCAGGGTTCCATAGAGAATTAAAAGACATGCTCCGTATGGGAGAATACACTTACCCAGATATCATTAAAATGTTAAAGGTCCTGTTGCCCGCAGGGGTGTATGAAAAGCTAAAGGAAAAAGAATGGGAGGTGGGAGAGAAAAAGATCGATTGGGCAGTTCTAGAAGCTGAAGACAAGGCACGAGTACCAGGTACCGGTCTAGGAGAGAAATGTAAAGAATTACCAGAATTATTAATACAAGTTTTACCCAGATTATTAACAACGAAAAAGGAAGACTGGGATGCAATCTCAGCCTGTAAAAAGAAGCAAGATGAAGATATTAGTGATTTTTATTCTAGATTTGAAAAATGTTTTAGTATCAATAGTGGTCTCAAGACAAGTAGTGAGTCGTACCCTCACCTTTTTGTTACTAAATTAGTCGAGAATTCAAGCCCACAAGTTAAAAATCGAGTTTTGAAAGTCGAAAGCACCTGGCAAGCTAATACTCCGTCCCAGATGCTCCAGATGCTCCAGTACCACCAGAATAGAATCAGGGAAGAGCAAGAACACGAGAGAAAACGTATGAAAGACACGAAAATGAAAGTACTAGTTGCACAATCTGTTCCTCAAGACAGTCAGAAGAGGGGTCCGAATCAAGCCAGTCATCCTGCAGCTCCCGTTAAAGGGAACTGCAATTATTGTAAACAGCCAGGTCATTTTATAAATGAGTGTGCAGTTCTGAAACACAACATAGCTGCTGGTAAAACTAAAGAAAGACCACGTCCGCCTAGACAAGAACAAGTTTCACAGATTCCTCAGCCACAGAATGCACCACAGACAGTTACAGCACCGCAGCCTATTGCTGCAACACAGCACGTTACATCGCAGATGTACCAGTATGCACAGTCTGAGTATCCAGAGTACCAGCAGTATTCATGAAACAGCCTAGAGAGGGAGGTAGGCTTGCCTCTCATCGAGATACCTGTAGATCAAGAGGGTCCCTATGTTCACAGTCAAGTATTAGGGAAAGACAGAAAGTTTTTGATTGATACAGGGGCAAGTAGGACCACAATTAGTCACGCCGAAGTTCCAGGGGCTCCGCTCTCAGGCTCAAGAAATGTTTCCCTTGGATTTTCAGGAAAACCTATCGTAAATGAGATTTCAAAGCCAGTTACTCTAGAAGTAGGTCCATTGTCCCGCACTACTGATCTGTTACTTACTAAGTCATGTCCAGAAAACCTATTAGGCATTAAGACACTGAAAGGGTTGGGTGCAGTTATATGCTGTTCCCCAGAGGGAATACGTTTGTTCCTACGTGACTTTAAGGGTCACTATGTATTACGAGATTTTGATTCGAGACTGTCTAATGTTCCACAGCACTTATGGGCGCAAGGTCCAACTGATGTAGGTTACATGCAAATCACACCTTATCGTGTGACTCTCAAACCAGGTGTAGTGTTACCACGAATCAGACAGTACAGATTGCCACCCGAGGCTGTAGCAGCCTTATCTAAAATTATTGACGAGCTCATCGCTCAAGGAGTAGTTGTAGAAACTGACTCCAACGTATGCAATTCTCCGATCATTCCAGTCATGAAACGTACTGATCCAAATGCACCCCCAGTATATCGATTAGTGATCGACCTACGAGAGCTTAATAAATGTATTATTCCACAGTACCCAGTTGTCCCAGACATCTCTTCCCTATTGACAGCCATTGATTCCGAAGCCATGTTCTTTACAGTAATCGACCTCAAGAACGCATTTTTTAGTGTTCCAATTCATCCAGACAGCCAGTTTCTTTTCGGATTCTGTTTAAATGGAAGGAGCTATATGTTCACACGCGCTCCTCAAGGTTTCACAGAAAGTCCTAGTATTTACAGTCAAGCACTTAAGAGACAACTTGACAACATTCACATGCCAACTGACACTGCCCTGCTCCAGTATGTCGATGATCTACTGATCACAGCCCGTTCTGAACGTGCTTGCGAGCGAGCATCCCTTACAGTCTTGTATTTCCTAGCCGAGATGGGGCACAAGGTGTCCCCTTCGAAGCTTCAATTCTGTGTCCAGCAAGTGGTATACTTAGGACACTTACTGTCCAAGAGGGGTAGGCAGTTGACACCTGACCGTATCCAGTTAATAGCGAGTCTTCCTCAGCCCAAGACCCAGAAGGAGGTACGTGCTTTTATCGGCCTTACTTCTTATTGCAGACAATGGATTCCTCAGTATGCATTTCTAGCTAAGCCACTGATACAGTTAACGACACAGGAGGCAGCCGTATCGACTGTTCTCCCTTGGACATCTGAACATACACTTAGTTTCAACGAGTTAAAGAAAGCTTTATGCCAAGCTCCAGTTCTAGCTACACCAAACTACAGTAAGCCTTTTACACTTTTCGTCACTGAACGCGAAGGTACAGCATTATCTGTTCTCACACAAGATCAAGCAGGACAAAACAAGCCCTGTGCTTATTTTTCGAGCACATTAGATCCAGTCGCCCAGGCTTTGCCTGCGTGCCTTAAGTCAGTTGCAGCCACAGCACTAGCTATCAGACAAAGTGATTCCATAGTCTTAGGACATACCTTGACAGTACAAGTCCCACATTCCGTGGAAGTTCTTTTAAACCGAACACAAACTCAGCACTTGACAATTGCACGTTTAACAGGTTATGAATTGACACTGTTCCAGCCACACATAGAAATCAGACGCTGCAACATTTTAAATCCTGCTACACTGTTACCATCAGCTAATTCAAATCCTGACCCACATGACTGTGTGGAAGTAGTTAACATTACGACAAAGCCAAGACAAGATCTGACAGATATTCCGTTACCAGACCCTGACCTGACACTTTATGTGGATGGTTCATGTATGAGAACTAGTACAGGAAAACTAGTCGCCGCGTATGCAGTGACTACTGACACTGAAGTTATTGAAACACACCGTATTGACACCCTGTCCGCTCAAGCAGCAGAGCTAGTTGCTCTGACACAAGCCTGTATACATGCCAAGAACCAGAGAGTTAATGTTTACACAGATTCACGTTACGCATTCGGAGTCGTACACGACTTCGGAGTGCTCTGGCAGGAGAGAGGTTTCATGACTTCTCATGGAACCAAGATTCAGCATGGTCTCCTTATTCAAGCTCTGTTAGATGCCATACATTTACCGACATCCATTGCTATCATGAAATGCAAAGCACATACGAAAGTTACTGACATTATTTCCCAAGGTAACGATCTAGCAGATCGCACAGCCAAGCTTACAGCCCAGACTCCAGACATTCCAGTAAACATGACACATACTCCAGATCCGACTACATGTATGACAGTTAAGGACCCTACTCAAGATGTCATAGATATCCAGTTACATGCTACTCCCGATGAAATCAAGAAATGGTCCGAACAAGGAGGGGTCCAGACAGATCAAGGATGGTTAACAAAGGGTAGAGCCACATGGTTTCTCCCCGACTCTATGGTTCAAGTCATTATCAACACCGCACATAGTCCAGCACATTTAGGAGAAAAAGCCATGTTAGACAGTATCCAGAACATTTGGTTCAACAAGCATTTACGAGCTGCAGCTAAGCAGAAAGTCCGTACCTGTATGATATGTTGTCAGTTTAATCCAGGTAAAAGTGTCCCGGTGGAACAAGGTGGATTCCAGCCCCCTGACCACCCTTTTGAAGTCCTCCAGATGGATTATATTCAGATGGAGCGATGTCGAGGTTTCAAGTATGTCCTTGTAGTTGTATGCGCTTTGTCCAGGTGGACAGAAGCATATCCAGTCCCAGATTACACAGCCGCGACCACTGCCAAGCAGTTGGTTCGTGAGTTCTTCCCTCGTTATGGACTCCCTAGAGTCGTATATTCTGATAACGGCCAGCCATTCTCCTCAGAGTTAATGAAGCATGTTTCCCTGTTGTTAGGGTACCAGTGGAAGTTCCATTGTGTACGCCATCCTGAAGCAGCCGGTCTCGTTGAGAGACATAATCAAACCCTGAAAATCCGCATCGCCAAAGTCTGTCAAGAAAAAGGTGTGGACTGGCTAGTAGCTCTGCCAGTTGCTCTATTTTACATGCGCATGGTCGCACATTCCAGATCAGGTCTGTCCCCGTATGAGGTCGTTTTCGGCCGCCCCCCTAATATGTGGGGTACTCCTAGACCCCGAAGTATTACCGATGTTTCAAGTAATATGCTGACAGATTACCTAGCTTCCTTGATGTCTGCCCTCAACTCATGTCGTTCACAGGTTGCCGCCGCATTTCCAGATAATACCGAGGTGGCACCGCATGAAATCGTTCCAGGATCCATGGTGATGGTCCGCAACTTTGACAGATCAAGTCCGCTGGAGCCTCGTTGGAAAGAGCCCCGACAGGTCCTCCTCACCACCCGTACAGCCGTGAAGTTAGAAGGCCGAAAAGGATGGATACACCTTTCTCATGTTAAACTTTTGAATGGACTGAAACCCGCCTTAAAGAACATTTCCCAGGATTCAAAGGATTGCCAGAATATTGTTCTCAAGGACTGTCCCGCAAATGACATTGTTACAACCCCTCCCCTGTTAGAGAAAACTCCGCAGCAGGAGTATAAGTTAAAACTACGGTCTAGTAAATTAAGTCAGCCAGTTTGATTGTCTAAGTCCTCCCCTAGGTGAAACGGTTAGACTGTTTCTGACATGTATAAAATAGACCCCCATAGTGAGAGAGTTAGTCAAAACTCAATCCGATGTATCGTTTTTCTATGTTTCATATTGTTTTCCAGCCTTATGATTTCCTGCACCAGTTATGCATTTTACCTATGTTTCCCAGTTTCACATGTAAATAAGTCTGCTAATGCTACAGTAGAGCACACGTTTAGTGATCTGCCCCCTCACGAGCTGTCCTACCGCCTCGCTATGCGTAATAACTCATTTATCCGCATGTTACATTACTCACATCAGTCCAGCAATGCCACTAATTGTTGGGTATGTGGTCGACTCCCCCCTTTCCAGACACCGAAGGGAGTTCTGCCACTTTTTCCTTATCCTTTTTCACATAATGGTTCGTGTGGAGCATGGTCCACGTTAACGTCATCCTCAACAGATATGTTTTTTCTTAACAGTACATGTTTCCCAGACAAGCAAGGTCTCCCTCACCGAACAGGTTTAGATCTAGAAAATGAAGTGTATAATTTAGGTAATTATTCGTCGAATTTTATGGTCCTGAATGTTCAGTCTGATACTACTCCAGACTTACCTGCTATTTCAGTACTACCAGTCAAAGGCGAATTATGTGTCCGAAATAATGGTTCTGTACATGTAGGACATAGTGATTGTACTACTATTGTCAAGTATAGTGACAGTGGGAAATCTATTTTCAAAGCTTCACGTCATTTTTATTTTATTTGTGGTCAAACTGCATATGTTCGTCTGCCCCTCGATTGGGAGGGAACCTGTTACATTGCCTTCTTACTGCCACCAGTTTTCCTAGCCCCACCTGATTATCATAGAAACACACATCTAGTACACATTAGACATAGAAGGGAGTCCCCAATTGTCGATTATACTGAAACTGCTCTAGAACAGTATACAGATTTCAATAGAGGTTTCTTCTTCTTTATAGGACCTGTCCAGAATAGTAAGTTAATCCGTAGATTAACAAGAACCCTTGAAGCTGTAGTAAATGAGACTGCCTCTGCTCTAGGTAACTTAACCGAAGAGCAATCTGCTATGAGATTTGTCGTTTTACAGAATCGTCTCGTCCTTGACGTCATACTGGCCGATAGGGGCGGGGCCTGTAGAGTCATCGGATCTAGTTGCTGCATTTTCATTCCAAATAACGCGCCGTCTGTTTATTCAGCTATAACCAGACTCCATAAAATTGCCCATCTGATACACCAAGATCCAGGCACCTGGACATGGTCCGGTTGGTTCTGGAATATAATTTCCGCCTGGGGATGGAAAATATTGTCCTTTCTAGGTATAGCAGTAGCGATCATATTCAGCTGCTGCCTCTGTATACAATGTGGCCCTGCGATTTGCGGCATTTGTGCTACCTCTTGTATTCCTAGTCCCAAGCCCAGTTCTAAATCCCGTTCCAGGATAATTCGAGACGAGCAAATGATACTGTATGAAATGATAGATGGTATCATGAAGATTGATGTTTCCTGATGGAAACGTAGTGACAAGGAGGGAATGTGGAAAAGTAAATTTTGCCATGTTCTGTGTCCCTACGTGTCATCCATCATATGTTATGTGTGCATGATTAAATATGCATATGCATTCCCCATGTCCGATTAATGACGCAATTACAGTTGTGTCCCCCTCTAGTATGCCAGTTTCCAGTCCTCGTGAATACTACGAATATCAGGCCTATGTAAAGCTACGTTGCCACGTTTCTCAGTGTGCACGTTATTCCATTATAAAGTCCCCGTTTCTAGGCCTCAAAAGGGCCTGGACACCAGATTCAGCTCCTGTCTCCTGAAGCCCTCGCTGAGGAGCGACACGGCCCCCACCTGTATCCTCGACCCTTCACTTACTTCCTGCCTCGCAGTGCCCGGCCCAGCCTGGCTCAGTCTCTGAGTCTGCCAAGAATATGTTATGATTCCAGTTATCAGTTCAGTCCTCCTTCTCTGCATTCCTAAGCTACTGAACTGTATCAATAGTTTCCGTCATTGTCTAGCCTTCACGTCTCCACGTTAGAGAAATACTGTATTTAATGGTCATTTCATATTCTTCATATTCTTCATCACGCACTACATGTAGAATAATACATGGTCCAGTCTTAGAATCAAGTTAGCCTTTCCTCTCCTGACTTATAGTTTATATCAACATGTTCCCTAAACATCAGATACTAGATAGGGTTTAGGTACATGTCGCTCCGACCCTCCAGACTCCAGTCTCTGCTCCTAGCACAGAGTTCATAGCCCCCAGCTTCTCCTAGTAACACGTCATTGCCAGTTTGCGCGCACCATCAGGTTAGAGGTCCCGGCTCCTCAGGTAGCCCCCTCCATGGTTTCCGCCCCATTCATGACATATTCTGTTACGTTTGCATCACATGTCTATGTATACGCCCAGTTACACCTCTTTTTGTCCTTATCTTTCGCGACTGCTACGCGTCACACCTTCTGCTCCACCCACTGCTACGCCTACTGCAATGTAATGCTATGTGTTTGCGTTATGTATATATGCTCATGTATTGTTATTAAAAGTCAGCGCGCTCATCCCAGATCCAGCCCCAGCAGCTGCTGGGCCCTGTCAGCCTATTCCTATGCAGGTTGTCCTGTTCCTGTCCTTATGCTGTATTAAACCTGCAAAACTCCTACTACCTCGAATCTTGACCCTTATTTATTGAGCTATCTGTTATGATATATGTCTAGTCAAAAATAGGGTATTATTTATTTATTTACCACACTCCCATTGGGGCGTGGGGGCTTTGCCCCACTGCTTTCTCGCAGTGCGAGAAGACAGAAACATAAACGGTAAAAACCACTCTTTATATTTCTGTTTCTCGCACTGCAAGAAGCAGAAGTGCCTCTGTGCCTGGTTGGGGGAGGGTGGGTGGGCGGTCCTGCTCGAGGGCCGGGGGGAGTGGCTTTGCCCACTGTTGTGGGTCGTGACTGTTTGGTCGACCCCAGGGCCGAACAAAGCAATCATGCGCACTCCCTCTTTTTCTGTATGTAGGTTGCATGCAGCCTACATACAGAAAATGTCCCGGCTGGGGCGCTCTCCGCTGCGCCCCTATTGGCTTGGGTAGGGGAGGGAAGCTGGCTGCTTCCTGTTTCTGCAGCAGGAACATGATGACCTAGCTGCCGCTACTCCATGACAGGCCAGGATCGGAGACGGCGCGGTACCCGGCACTCCTGGCAGTAAGGTATGTTTAATTTTTTATTTTTTATTCCCTCTCCCCATCTCCCACCATCCCCATCCCTCCCACGAGCATGCCGGCCGCTACTGCTGAAAGATCATCACCCTTGAACTGACTGTTGAAGTACTTTCATTGCATTACGCTGGGTATGTTTAAGTTCGGCTATATTTTATTTTATGAAAAATATAAACGCCGTGTTTAAGTCACTAGTGATGTGACTATACCATATTGCGGGTTTCATTTTTCACTATACGACCATGTTACGTTTTTTGAGCCACTTTTGATGTATTTGCAGGAACGAGGGCCGTTTGGAGTAGCCCGGGCTCCAGTATATTCTCAGAATGCCATTCCACAGCTGAGAGAGGGAGAGAGAGAGTGAAATATCCTTTGATGCAGCTGCTCATTTACAGAGTCCGCTTTATATGACTCTTCTCAGACAGAGAAAGCATTCTGGCCGCGGCTTCTTCTTTGATCTCGTGTAGTGTAACCTGAATTCCATTAGGGGAGGTATTTAAAGCGGCTGCCTGGCCATAAAAGTGTATATGCAGTCACGTATATGAGCCTGATGAATGCTACGCAAAATCTTCCGATGGATCCCCACCGAGACCAGGAAGACGGTCACCCAGGCCCTCGTCACCAGCCGTCTGGACTACGGCAACTCCCTCTACGCCGGAACCACCGCCAAACTCCAGAAGAGACTCCAGCGGATCCAGAACACCTCAGCACGACTCATCCTGGACATCCCCCGCCGCAACCACATCTCCGGACACCTGAGAGACCTGCACTGGCTCCCGGTCAACAAGAGAATCACCTTCCGGCTCCTCACCCACGCACACAAAGCCCTACACAACCAAGGACCAGGATACCTCAACAGCCGCCTCAACTTCTACGCTCCCACGCGCCAGCTTCGATCGACCAGCCATGCCCTCGCCGCCGTCCCCCGCATCCGAAGAGCCACCACAGGAGGAAGGTCCTTCTCCTACCTGGCCGCCAAGACTTGAAACTCCCTTCCGACCCACCTCCGCCTGACCCAGGACCACCTCGCCTTCAGGAAGCAGCTCAAGACCTGGCTGTTCGAGCAGTAGCGGACCCCCCCCCCCAGCGCCTTGAGACCCTCCGGGTGAGTAGTGCGCTATACAAATGCTCTGATTGATTGATTGATTGATTGATGCAGTGGCGTCACTAGTGGGGTGCGGGGGGTGCGGATCGCACCGGGTGACACCATGACATGGGGTGACACCGTGATCTGTGTCGACAATAATCTTGGCCGGCGGCCGGGTAAGGTTCGACAGACAGTAATATTATTTTGCATTTTGGTGTCACGGAGTCCATGACACCAAAATGCAAAATAATATTAGTCTCTCGAACCTTACCCGGCCACCGGCCAAGATTATTGTCCAATCGCGCAATAAACAGACCATGCAGGTGTTAAAGCGTAAAAGGCCATTTATTAAACCAGGCTGCATAACTAAAGCAAGAACCAAAACATCAAAATTAAATAACAGCAACCCCATATCAACATCTCATGCCTCACACTCTTCACCCTCTCTGCCTCATGTCTCCAACCACTCCATGCCCCATACGTACCTCAACCATATCCACAAATCACCTATCATCCTACCCCGATCCTTGTGACATTCCAGTCATGCCTCCAGCTCCCCACATCATTCAAACTTCCCCCCCAAGGGATGGGTGCGCCCGCTCTTGACCCCCCATCCCTCCAAAGTACCGCCTAACTGCAGCCCTCGCCTAAACTGGCACGCTAAGCCAACCCAAAACACCAGACCCCATGACTGCAGGGTGGGTGGGTGCCCTTTTCACTGAACCCTCCCGATGGTGCTAGGCGCAGGAAGAGGGAGTTACCTTCCTCCCCTGTGCTTTATACCCTCCCCAGAACTCCTCCCTTTCCCCCTACCTAGCCTGGTCTCGCGCGAATGACCCTGTGGGAAGACTAGTCTGCGACTGTGCTTCCCCCGGGGCCCGGCATCGCGCAATAAACAGACCACGCAGGTGTTAAAGCGTAAAAGGCCATTGATTAGACCAGGCTGCATAACTAAATCAAGAACCAAAACATCAACATTAAATAGCAGCAACCCCATATCAACACCTCATGCTTCACACTCTTCACCCTCTCTGCCTCATGTCTCCAACCACTCCATGCCCCATACCGTACCTCATCCATATCCACAAATCACCTATCATCCTACCCCGATCCTTGTGACATTCCAGTCATGCCTCCAGCTCCCCACATCATTCTAACTCCCCACCCCCAAGGGATGGGTGCGCCCGCTCTTGACCCCCCATCCCTCCAAAGTACCGCCAACCAGGGAAACCCCTGTATGGCGGTTAACTACCCCACACCCCCTTGGGTCAGTCTCCCCACGCATCATTCCACCATTCCGCACTCACCCCGTCCTACAACACCATATCGCCTCATTCCACAGTCTGCTGACCACGTCCCTCATCTTCATCATATAGTACGCATTCCCCAAATGAGAAAGATGCACACTGTCGTCCCTGAACAGTAAGGGTTCCTCCAGTCGAATGCCCCCGTGAGAGATCACCTTTATGTCCTAGTCCCCACAAAACAGTCTCATTGCCCTGTTGAGCTTTCTCCTCGCCTTTTCAATGGCCCCATGCTTCATTGCTCCCCTCTAAACCTTTCTGGGGACAAATTCAGTCCAGGCTATGCAAGTCCCTGCAAGCCTTGTCTTGAGTACCTCCAAGTCCCTTTGCATCAGCTGCAGGAGCGCCAAACCCGACAGATGCACCAAGTCATTTTCCCCCAAATGAATTATCAATAAGTCCGGGCATCCTTTTTGCGCAACCATTTTTGCGAGCCAAGGCAGTAGTGCCCCCCATTGCATCCCTCCTTTACCCCACCAGTGCACCTCATGTTGATGTCCTTTCGGTCCCAGGTTACGGCCGTACACCTCTTGCTCAGCGTACTTGGATGCCCAGTGCACAAAGGAATGCCCCACAATCCAGGTGACCGTCTTGGCCCCCGGTTCGCCCACACAACCTACGAAAGAAAGATATGTTAGAACAAACCTAAGCCGCATAAAACCACCGACAGAACTCTCGCACACCCCCTCACTTCCGCACATACCTCTCACAGCAACGAGACTTCCATCTCCCAATCTGCCGAATCCTATCCCATGACCACCCCAAACGGGCCACAGCTGTCGCAGCCCCAATACGGAAGGAGTGAGTCCCAAAACCAACCGGCTCCAGCCCCAGACGTCGCAAAGCCATGCACAGCACAGCCAACAACAGACCAGACATCACCCTCGACCTAGACTCGTGACAGAAAATCTCACCCTGTCTGGTCTGTGAGGCCGCCAAGAACATCCTCCATTCAGCCACCGGGCACATGCCCCCACCACCCGCTTCACACAGCCAGACCCACTTACCCCGGCCCAACTGGTCCGTCTTAGAACGCCCCAACCAAATACCCAAGCGCCCTCCATCCAAGCGTATCTCATCATAACTCAGACACCTGAAATGCACCAAAAAACATCCAAAACATGCACAACCGAAAAATTTGCTCCTCAAAAAGATCATAATAGCACTCCGGCAACACCCCAACGAGCTGAACCAACAGCTCAAACGTGACTGCCTCCCGCAACACCCCCCCCCCCTCTGACGCTCTCTACCCCAACCTCGGAGCATCCGACTCAAAATCACATCCTTCGTAGGATCAAACCCCAAAAACAAACTACAGTTAAAGGACACTCCTGCCAGTTTCCCAGATATCGTAGCCGCAGTCAAACCTTTGTCAATGCAACATAAAACAAACCACCTGACACCCTGCTCCACTGCTGAACGGTCCCCCAGCACTGAATCCTGTCTCCAACCCATAAATGCTCCAAACTCTGCCCATGCCAGTTGGTACGTCCTCCTTGTAGTGTCGGCAATAGAATGTTCCACCAGGCCTATCACTCTCACTCCCCCAAGGCCCAGATGCCGGCCGGCAGCTCGGTCTTGCACTGATCCGCTCCCGGCGCCAGACGCCAGAACCGCTGCCACTGCGAACAAGACAAAGCATCCGCAATGTCATTATTCATTCCAGGGACATGCTTGGCTCTAAACACCACATTCAAGCGCTGGCACTGCAACATGAAACTCCGCAGCAACCGCAGCACTCTCAGATCTCTGGCTCTCTGGCGGTTAACCAACTCTACCACAGTCATGTTGTCGACGTGGAAAAGAATGGACCTATTCCGGAACTCCAGACCCCACACCTCCAGCGCCACCAGCAAAGGAAAGAATTCCAGAAAGGCAATGCTCCTCCCCTGTTTCAACCAGTGAGCCGGCCAACTCTCCGCACACCATCTGCGATCCCAGAATATGCCAAATCGGCCGACCCTGCTGCATCAGAGAAAATTTGACATTGCCAAACCACCCTTTCGTCATCAAAGTCCAGGGACACACCATTGAATTCCGTCAAGAATGTCAGCCAAGTCTACAAGTCAGCCCGCAGCCCCATGGAGATCCGGACCCTGTGGTGTGGAAGCACTGCCCCCGACATGGCCATGCCGAGCCGCCGACAGAACGTCCGTCCCGCCCTGACTACCCTGCACGCAAAGTTCAAGAAACCCAACAGCTTCTGCACTGCCCTCAAAGCAATCCTCTTTTCTCCGATCGCCCACAGCAGACACTGGATAGAATCCAACTCAATCCCCAGGAATGTCAAGCAGCAGCTGGGACCAGCCGTCTTTTCTGGCGCCAAGGGAACACCAAAGCGCAACGCCAGCTCCTGAAACATTGACAGAGCCCTGCCACAGTCTCCAGAGTCCACCCTCCCCAGAAAGAGGAAATCATCCAAATAGTGAGTGACGTCTCGGCATCCACTAAACCTGACGAAGGCCCACTGCAGGAAAGTACTAAAAAGTTCAAACAGGGCACAGGAAATAGCACACCCCATGGGCAAAACCTTGTCCACGTAGATGGCCCTCCCGAATTGCATTCCCAGGAGCGAGAAGTCCGGAGGGTGAATGGGCAGCAGACGGAAGGCTGATTTGATGTCACATTTTGCCAATTCCGCCCCCGGCCCACACACCCGCACCAGGCGAATTGCATCGTCCACCGAAGCATAAAGCACCCTCGAGTCCTCCTCGGCAATGAAGTTGTTCACTGATTGACCCTCAGGCCACGAGAGATGGTGTATCATTCGAAACTCCCCTTCCTCCTTCTTCGGTACCACCCCTAGTGGAGAAATGATCAGATCCTCTGTCGGCCAATCAGTAAACGGGCCGGCTACCCTTCCTTCCTCTACCTCCTTCTTCAATTTAGCCGCCGCCACTCCTGGCAATTCCTTAGCGGCATTCAAATTGTGGGCCCACCTCCTCACTCTGGGGCCCTGATAGCCCACCCTAAAGCCCTCCGTGAAACCCCAGAAAAGCCGCAACGCCGCCTCCAGGTTCGGGTAACACAAGAGCCACAGGGCCATCGCCTCCACCCTAACCGGTGTAGGCGCCCTTCTGTCCAGGTTGACCCCTACCTTTGGCGTTCCACCACTGCTCTGAGGGGGTGACCAGTGTAAGGCATTGTGTGAGGGCATGCTTCCCGCCACACTGAGAACACTCATGCTTAAACAGGGGTAGCGTTAGCAGTAGCCTCTGTTGTAACTCCAACAAGCCCCCGTGATGTAGCTCCCTGGTTTGCTGGACTGTCCAGTAGTAAGTGTGCTGGCCACAGCACCTCCCCCCACCCCGCCGTGGGCGGGACACGGTGGAAAGGACCGATAAGCCGCGGTCAACCCGCTGGCCGTATGCGTAGATGCAGAGGAATGCGTGGACGACATCCACTGCATCTAGAGTTCCTGCTCTACCTCCCCCCAATTCTTACCCGGGTTAGCACTAACTCTAGCTCTGAACTCCTCATCATAGCTCAACCAAGCGAACCCGCCAAACTGCATCTGCGCCTTC
This sequence comes from Lissotriton helveticus, assembly GCF_964261635.1. NCBI lineage: Eukaryota > Metazoa > Chordata > Amphibia > Caudata > Salamandridae > Lissotriton > Lissotriton helveticus. Next base: position 1,739,209,550 of record NC_136063.1, on the reverse strand, counting down.
CGTATGATGTCCATGTACTTCAGCAAAGCAAGGGCTCTGTCCAAGTACTTCTCACAGTAGATGCTGGCATAAATTAAGAAAGCGGAAGTCCAATTCTCCATCGTCACCGGGACCCTGGGCCGCCTAGTCAGTTCCCACTCCTCTTCCTTCGAGCACTCTTTGGCCTGGACCTCCCTATGCAACAGCTTAAACACGTCTACATATTTGTGCTTCCAGATCCTGGCTTTAATGTTGTCCAACGAATGAGACCCTAAGGGCATAGCCAACCCCATATAGGGGAGCCTCTTCTGCAGTTTAGCATTCCCTTTGTCCCCTTTGTCCGTCTGTACCCCGGCAGTAGCCACCGACTTACCATCCACCTTCTTACCATCCGCAGGCGGACCGCCCGTTGGCACTCCAGGCTCCCGAACGGACCCATCTCCCACCCCCACAGACCTACAAGCCTTCTTCCTACCCCCTTTTGGTCCGTCATCCCACGCTGCCCACTAAGACCCCTCACCTGATATAGTGGAGTGCATCTGCCGGGGCCGTCCTCTTGGGGTCGAAGCCTTAACCGCCTCCGCCTTGTCCTTGCCTTTCGCCGTCTTTGGGGCCTGCCAAACACCAAGGTCGCTGTTGTCCACCACAACCCCTGGCCCGGCCTCGTCACCCCTCACCTCCCCGTCCTCAAGCACCTCAGTTTCATCCTCATAGTCCAATTCCAACACCGGTTCCACATCCACAGGTGCACACAACACTTCTTTCACAGCCCTCTTCACACCTTTACTCCTTCCCACAGACGCTCTTTGCGCACCAGGCACGCACGCCGCCGTTGCCCGTTCCCGCATTGGAGGGATGGCCGCCGCGAACCGCCCTACAGCTTCCGTCCGGCGTCTCAGAGCCGTCTTGCGCCCCACCAGGCCCCCTTGACCTCTGCCGACAGCCGCCGGCTTGGAGCCCCACCCCTCAGGTCGCTCCAGCCTGAGTGGGCCCCAGCACCATCGGGCCTCAAAGCCGCCCTGGCCGTCCCTACACTTGCCTTCCTGCCCTTGGGACCCCCACACTTGCCTTAATGCTCTTCGCTCGCCTATCCTTCTCTTCCTGCTCCGCCACCCGCTCCTTCTCAGACGTAGGAGTGGGTGGCCCCTCTAACTCTGACCCCCAAACAGCTCCAACCCGGGCCGCGGTCTGTTCGGCCCACCTGGCCTCACTAAGCTGAGCCAGCAGCCTTTGCCCCCAGATCCTGTCCTCCCACACCTAGGCCCCCCAGCTCGGGAGGGGAAGGGGCGGGCACTAGCCCTGAAACCCCACTCCTGGCGGCAAGAAAGCCACTGAAAGTCCCCCTGGGCCTGCCCCCTCACCACCTGGGGGCCTAGCAAGCCAGTCTCCACCTGCCCTCCTGCCAATGACTCGGCCCTCTCTCGCCCCAAAGGGGCGGGAATATGGGCCCTGGAACCAACCGAAAGGCCAATGGGAGCATCATCCCATTGCCCCCCATCCAGCTCTTCAACCCTGGCCCAGGAACCTGCAACGCTGACTGCCCTGCTGAATCCCCTTCCCCCCAGGTCTCAGAACCACCATCCCAGCCTCCGAATCCTCCCAGGCCCTCCCACCTGCCAGATCAATGGGCCCGCCCCCCCCTCGACAAGCAAGCTCCCATGTGCCACAGTAGCTAACTCTCCTGTGGGGGCCTGTCCCCCAGCGGCATCGCCCAGTCCCGCTTGCACAAACTGGAGTGGAGGAAACACTCGCGGGGGCAAGCTCTTATGCTTCCCGCCCCGCGCCGAGTCCTTCAAGGTCCCACCCCGCCCTCACCCAGCCACCTGTTCAATCGACGGCCGTGCGTCATCCTGGCACGCCAGGAACGCCGCCGCGACCCCGCCGAGGCCGCACACGGGGCCCTGGTACAACCTACCCATGCCTGGTTGAGGACCCCAGGCTGTAGGAGGTCCTCTCTGCCGGCCCTCGCCAGCAACAGCAGCGCTGCCCGCACTTCTTCTGCGGGATCGCCCGACATAACGGAGCCGCTGCAACCTTCTCTTTCCTCACCGCCCAAGCTGCCGGCCAGGAACTAGCGACACCTCCCAAACTCCAACGGCGAGTTCCACGAAGTGAAACCACGCTGCACGATCTCATAAACCTCTCCTTTCACTCCCTTTTCACTGAACCCTCCCGATGGTGCTAGGCGCAGGAAGAGGAAGTTACCTTCCTCCCCTGCGCTTTATACCCTCCCATTAACTCCTCCCTTTCCCCCTACCTAGCCTGGTCTCGCGCGCATGACCCCAGGGGATGACTAGTCTGCGACTGTGCTTCCCCCGGGACCCGGCATCAGGCTACAACGTCGGCGACGTTCGAAACGTCACTCACGTGACGTTGCTCCCGGGCCCGCCGTTTTCAGCACTGCTCATGGGGTTTTGCAGAGGAAGATAAGCGTGCACCTGGCACTGCACAGCCTCCCCCTAGAGTGCCTGCATGAGACAGCCTCCCCCTTGAGTGCCTGCATGAGACAGCCTCCCCTTTGAGTGCCTGCATGAGACAGCCTCCCCCTCGAGTGCCTGCACGAGACAGCCCCCCTTGCATGCCAGCATGAGACAGCCTCCCCCTTGCATGCCTGCATGAGACCGCTGGGGTGCTGGTGGTGTTTCAACCATGCACCAAGGCCTGACCCTCCTGCTGTCTCTGCCCCGGCCCCCCTCCCTGGAGAAGGAGCGTGTGTTGTGAAGGCAATGGCCCTACACCCTGGAGTCCCCGTGGAAAGGGCTGAGCGGCTAGAAGCCCCATGCTGGAGGGGCGGCCCGATGGAACCGCTGCCCTCAAACACAAAGTGAAAGCGAGTGGCAGAGTGGAGGAAGAGGCGATGAGCTCCCTGGAATAATTCCTTCCAGAGCTGACTGTTGCTGCGCGACTTTCCGTCACATCTGGAGTCCAGGAGAGAATGCCCCAGCCTGTAAGTTACTTTTTCATACGTGTTTTCGCCTCATCTTTGCCCATCCTCCCCTTCTTGCTGGGTAGGAGTGGGTTAATGCTGGGCATTTGTTATGCCCACATAGAGCCTGAGGCTTCCCTTTTTTTCTTTATTATGGAAGAGGGTTGTCTCTCTCTTTCGCCTCTTGCTCCCACAGACAGGCTCAAAAATGCATTAAAAAAGAGTTGATGCCAACAGTAGTCTAGAGAGCTGAGGGGAAGGGGAAAAGATTGATGAGGGAGAGAAGGAAGGGAAAGGAGAAAGGAAAAAGGAAAGAAAAGGAAAGTAAGACCCTTCGATGAGGTAGACCGGAAGAGAAGGGTTCGAAAGGAACTAAATTGAACATAGGAGAGGGTAGATGGCAAAGCAAGTAAAGGAGACCTGGACTGAAAAGGCAAAATAAATTAAATGGAGAAGTACGGAGAGCAAAGGGAGAAAGATTTAGTGGAGTAGAAAGAAGGAGAGTAGAGGAAAGCAATTGGTAATGAAAGTAGGAGACGGGAGAGGAAGGGAAGAGTGTTTGGTGCTAGAGCTTTGGCAAGATAGCCCCTGCGAGTGGGCGCTAGAGGGGCTCCCTGGACCCGTTGAAGGACCCTGGAGCGACCAGCTCCTCCTTCTAATGCACCCCCTCAGACGCAGGGAGACTCGCCAGGGCCTTGGAAAGATGGAACCAGGGGCTGGCCTGGTGACCCCAGGAGAACGGCGAGACTTTCCAGCAGACGGGTTCCCCTGGCAGCCCACCAGAGACGGGGCAGAAGAGGTCTCATGTCACGCCTGACATGGCTGGCACTGCCCCGGCTGCCTGTTGTGAAATCTCCTCTGTCCCCATAGGAACGCCGACTGAATTATGCGGCAAGAAAAGGGACATTTGGCCTAATAGTGGCCTACAGCGACACACACTGTGCGGCCATGTAGGGGTCTCACCTCAAAATTTCCAGTTTTGCACATGAACAGAGCAATTTGCAACTAAAAGGAGACCAGTGCGCCTTTTTATGCAGCCCCCACTGTGTAGCAGCATGTGTGTTACTCTCCTGTAGTGAAGTTTGATCCATGTGAACTAGAAGCACATTTCTTGGTGAAATATGGATTTAATGCATCCGGCAGTGAATTATGTGGCAAGTGCGGTAAACCCACATTTACACAGAAATCAGATAATTCCAGTGGCCCTGCCATTAGTCTCTGTAACTGCAAGTTCACTTCTCCCCAGGTTACTTAGGTTGTGTACGATCTGATGCAAACCTGAGAATTCCCCAAAATCTGAGCTTTTGTTTTGCATTCTTGTTTTTGCAGTCTTCTTCATTCTGTTATAAACGCGTGATTACAAGTACCAGAATGCACCTGGACTGAATGATCTTCACACATTGAACTGGTAAACTTGAGCGTTCGGCTCTGACGAGGGAGATGTGGGGGGCCGTGTAAGGGTATCTGGGGGGCATCATTGATTCATGGGGTAAGTCGTGAGGGGGTTACACCATGAGTTACCCGCACTGGGTGACACCAACCCTAGTGACGCCACTGGCCTGATGAGTTTTGTTGTAATTGCATTTATGGTGGAAACGGAAGTTGGCTGAAAACTGCATTTACGAGTTACGACTTGCTTTCTGTACACAGATTTTCCCAATAAAAAACATGGTGAAATGCTGGGAAATGTAGAAATCGACTCACGAACGCTGATTTCTGTGGTAATTCCTCAGTCTAAATACAGAATTCTAGGCACATTCCAGCACAAGGACAAGCCTATCCCTGTATTGAGGACATACACAGCAGGGTTTGAGGGCAATCTCATAATGAGTACATAAAGCATTCTTCAAATCCACAGTATATGTGATGCTTATTATGTACATTTCACATGTGCACACTTCCTGCATGTAAAAGTGCAAATATAGGGGTAAAAACAAGAGGGTCAGAGGATAGCAAAGGGCTGGCGTACACCACAATGGGGGTAGTGTAAAGTGTGCACAAAGTACCGTAAAACGCATTAATCCTTGTTGTTTGTCAAAATGCATGTCTGAATGTTCAGCCTGGATGTAAAATCTTTACACCCGAGACCTAATCACAAGCATGCCAATCAGCAATGTTGCAACGCACAAACGCAACACCTGAGCCCACACTTAGTACGTCAGGGCGAAAATCAAAATGACTGTATTTGCATCAAAACACCTGCCAGCATAATGCAGTGTCAGGGCCAACATCGCTGTATTCACCATGTGACTTGACTGAATCTGCTTCACTGTACCCCTCAGCAATTATGAAAAAGCCAGACCAACTGTTTTCGCCAGTGCTTGCTTGTGTATGTTTGTTAGTACTTACTTGGAAGGGCGAGATTTTGATCAATACCTTATCACTATTGACCTAAACCTCGATCTGGTCGACTGAACCTTTGTTGCCTGTCTTTGAGGAAGAAAGTGCATCCATTAGCAAGTTAGTTCACCCAATAAAGGACTCTGCTCCCAAAGATCACAAACAACTTCTAGCTTTCAAAAGTTTATTGTAAAGATATGATAAGCTGCAAATACAGGCATCTCAGAATGAGATTCACGAGATACACAGGTCCAATTACATACATGTGCTCTCTGAAAGCCCTCAGACGAGCAACGGAAATTACTAACACAAGTTCTAAGAATAATAAAGCTATCAGCATTGACGCATATCTCTCCTTCATTTGAGTTGGAGGAAAACACACAGGTTAGGCTGTCCCTACCCTGCTCTAGATGGTATCCCTACTTAACCAAATCCCAACCTAACAAAGGTGTCAGCAGTGAATGACCCCCAAGGGAAGTCACTCACTCTAAGTCTCTTGGTGAAAACCTATAGTTCTCCAGTCATGACCCCTCTCTGCCTACCCATCCGCTCTCTAAAGGGTCCTCAGGTATCTGCTCTAACTCCACCCAGGGGTGCTGTCCCTAATACAAAACAGTCAACAACATTTGAGACGCCCCTCATGAGACGCCTCTCACGTGGTGTAGCTTCTGGCTTTTTCCATGCTGCTTTGTATTGGGCCTCATACGTTGGAGTTGACCTTGCTTCTCAGACTCTTCTCCGGCCCGCTGATACCCCTTAAACATTCCAGAACCCTCCTCCATGTCTGGGCCGTCTACTGAACAGACCTCTATTCATATTATTTATAATCGGATCCTCCCTTTCCCTTGCAGACAGACATCTGCGGCCAAGAACCCAACTCTCATAGACTTCCAAAAAGGTTTGCAACATTTCTCAGCCCAGACATGTACGTGTAAATCAATGTTTAAAATAATTCAGGCCCACAGCATTTCTCATAATGATTATAGCATTCAACTTCTTCATTAATTAAAGCATGTTAATACTCTTATTCTATTATTCAGTAAACACATCTATAAATCATGGCCCATTAATGCAATGGCCAAAACATTATTGCAATCTATGTCGTGAAAAGAAACACCTTCTAGCTTTGGCCCTGAGGCCTACCACATTCTGCGTTTTACCACATGCCATCTTACATTTTAGCAGCTACACGACATGAATTCAGGAATAATCACATCTAATAAAATCATATAGTGTCACACATTTCTGTATTAGTTCCACTTCTACTTAAATCTCTACATTAGCTATACATTCAGAATATAATTACAGATACTACTAGCACTCATGGCATTTCTCCTCATGATTTGTGCTTTCTACAGGTAAGTGTGATGCACTCATACATTTAGATCAGTTTGCGCTCTCTCAGTTCCCCCCTTTGATGACCTCTCGGGGTCATCACTAACATTTAAACTGCAGTTATTGCTGGCATAATTTGTCTCTGCGCTTCCAGAGCCCTCAGACTCCTGTACTGATTATCTTGTATGGCAGCCAATCTCTGCAGCTGCTCTCTTTGGGCTCTTTCTGGCCTTCTTGCTCTGTACCATTTGAATACCCTCACCAATCCCCACAATATAATCCCACAGATCAATATTATGATGATAGGTTTTAGTATATACCACACAAAGCTTTTGCCTAAGGTGGAAATCCACCCTCCAACTTCACTCATTCCGTGACCCACCTTTTCCCAGACATTTTCTCTACTCAAGTCTTCGATCTCCTTGTGAATATTAGTTATGTTCCTAATAACTTTCTCAAGGGGCTTTGAATTGTCTGGAATGTAAGTACAACATTCCTGGACCTTCAAAGCCTTACAGACTCCGCCCTCTTTTGCTAGTAGGACATCTAACGCAAGACGGTTCTGAAGAACCATAGCCCTTATCGATTGCATCTCTCCTTCTACCAGCATTAAGGACTGAGCAGTGCTGGCAGACAACCTGTCGACAACTGTTGCCAGTCGTCTAATTTTAACATCATTAAGGATTACTCCCAAAAGAGGGAACATAGCTCCAAAGACATCTCCAACCATTTCTGCATCTCCTACATCTCTCCTTCCCCTCGATGATGTCTTGCCCTCGATGATCACTAAGTCTTGTGCATGATATATTTTGGGGAAGACAATTGCTAGGTAACATGATCCATACCAGTTGTCAGGTAGTCTCACGTAAGCATTTCTTCCACATACAAAATACACATTTGGAATCACTTGCATTCCCTTCAGGAAATCCTTAGTATAGTACTCTATATTGAAAGCATGTTCACAGTCGACTTCTCCCACGTATACATTTTCATAATACGTTTTGGCTCGGTGAAGACATAGCTTTCCTCTCTGCGTCTTATCTAAAGCTATTGGACCACTACTACCCTTTCTCTTGTGTGCCTTCTCTTCCTCGGTCCAATCTGTTTTCCATTGTCCTGATTTTTTCAAAATCTTTTGTCTCCTGTAACGATCATCCACCTGCCCTATGAACTTCTTCTCGACTTCTGACACCTTGCATGTCAGGTTATTTCTACGGGCATGTGAAGTATCTAAGGTAATCCAAGGAATGAAGAATTTGGCCAATCTGTCTTCACTCTTCCAGTAGTCCCATTTGTTCATCTGCTTATAATTTGGGACTTCTGGCAACACTGAATCATAGTTGGAGAAATAGTATTCAAAACTATCTCTCTCATAAAATATACTAAGCAATAAGCTACATGTAATGCCATATGTCAGCGGGAGGTGATGATATCTAATGCCTTCATCTACAGACGCCGGCAACTGCATGCAGACGTAACAGTCCTTAACCTCCATGGCATCCACGTATTCATATAAGAGTTTAGCATAAGCATTTGACCTAAAGTCTCCTTGGGACTCATCTACGTGTAACCTGCGGGCTTCTGCAGCTAATAACGCTTTCTTTTGAGTGTTTTCCCTTTTCTCACCAGCAACAGTGGGTGTAAGCGTTTCTACAGATTTCACATCAGTTACCTTCGCCTCTTCCTCATGTCCCTTTACATAAGAAATTGTTACCACTAAAGCTATTAATATTATCACTCCTACTATTAGTGTACCTATTATACATTTAGCTCTGCGGTTCTGGGTGCCGGCTTCCATTTCGTCAGACAATATGGCTCTCTCTTATCTTAGCAAAAAGTTCTTTTCTTCTCGTTCCTTTACAGTCTCTTTTTTAATCCTTTCGTCTTTAGAATCCACACAACTGGAAGCTGACAACCTTCTTCGCAAAAGTCCTTTAACAGTTCAATAAAGACTACCCTAGCCCTTCTCCATCAACTCAAGGGAAGTTCCCTAATATTCTCTGCTTCCTGGGCGCTAGGTAATCTTCTTTGTTTCTGCTCGCTTTATTTACAAGGTCCTTTAACAATCTACTATCAAGTTTGTACCTGCAGCTTCGATAGCAAAGTTCAGTATTTCCAAACGAAGATTGTGCTCTTCATGTGCTGTTATCGTTGTACCAAAGTCGGGGAATTGCAATTCTGAAAGAAACATGTGTTTTAACTTGCTGAGGCGGGGAGGTCTGGGGAGCATGAATGTTAGTGACCCTTCTTGTTCGACTCCGGGTACCAACAGTCGTATTTCCACGGTGACGATGGGCTCAGAACTGGACACCACCACCGCTCGAATCCTCCCTGTCTCCTGCTTCAAAGACATTTGTCGCCAGATATGTCCACTCAGGTGTGGAGTATCTTCTGTTAGGCACACGCACTCTTCTTGACCTTCTTCGGTCCGGTGCTTCAGCGCCCTGAGCACCTTCTTCCGGGTCTGAGTCTTCTGATATCGGAGGAAGGGTTACCTCTGGAGTTGACCTCAGGCTAGAACTCCTTCTTTGCGGCCAATTAGCTTCTCCACGTGCCCTTCTACTCCTTCTCCTTCTTGTCTGTTCTCGCTCTCTGTCAGACCTGTCAGTGTCTGACTCGTACTCCCAGCTACTTTCTCCTTCTGTAGCGTCGTCTGTTTCGCTGTTGTACTGACCGTCCTCAGCTTGGTCAGACTCGTTCCCTGCTTCCGCTGGCACCTCTTCAGCTTGGCTAGCCCCCTCTATGGCTTCTCGGTCCTCTGCTGGACGTCTATCCGAGAGAGGAGCTGTTTCTTCCCGAGGTGCTGGAACCCTTCGCGTATGTGACGCGTGGATCCAATTGGGCAGGCCTCCCACCTTCACAGCCGTATTCGCAATCAAGATGATCTGGAAGGGCCCACGCCAACGAACATCCAAGCAGCTTCTTCTCACATGTTTTTTCACCAGGACCCAGTCCCCAGGATACAGGTCATGGCACGGGCCCTGGCACGATGGAACCTCGGCAGCCTGCACCTGAAGGGACACAGAACGAATGGCGTCAGACAGCCCCTTACAATAGTCCAGGATCATATCATCTGTGATATTTAACAGTGCAGTAGTTGGGACAGATGGCAGCCTCATTGCTCTCCCCATTAACACCTCATGGGGTGACAACCCCGTTCTTCTGTCTGGGGTACTACGAAGGCTCATGAGAACCAATGGCAGGGCGTCAGGCCAACTCAGGGTCGTTGAGGAGCACACCTTGGCAATTCGGGCTTTGATCGTGCCATTGATCTGCTCCACAATTCCTGAGGCTTCTGGTCGGTAACTACAATGCAACTTTTGATCGATATTTAGAGCTGCACAAATCATCTTCACAAGCTCGCTGTTGAAATGTGTTCCCCTATCTGATTCCAAAGAGGCCGGCACCCCGAAGCGCGGAATGAGTTCCCTAAGCAGTAACTTAGCCACTGTGAGGGTGTCGCACCTACGTGTAGGGTATGCCTCAACCCATCTGGAGAACACACAAACAACCACCAGGACATAGCGGAGGCGGTTGCATCTCGGCATTTCAATGAAATCTATCTGCATTCGATTGAATGGACCTCCAGACCTTCCTATGTGACTCAGTGCAACTGGTGTTCTTTTCCCTACGTTCAGCTGCTGACAGGTCACACAACGCTGGCACACTGCTTCTGCTGCTATTCTAAACTTAGGATTGTACCAAGTCTGTCTAAACACTCTCAGCATAGCGTCTCTCCCTAGGTGTACGGGACCATGTATGAGTCTGGCCATTGGACTCACCATCTCATTGGGCAACACTGCTCTGCCATCTGCTGAGACCCAAAAATGGGACTCACCCACTACACATCCTGCCTTTTCCCATGTTTCTTTTTCAAAATCAGGAGCATTTTCTTGCATGTTTGCCAGTTCATCCCAAGTATCAACAGTTTCCAATATCATGGCTAATTCAGTCCTTACATTTATTCCACCCACTTCCACCTCTGTGAAAGAGTACCCTTGTTCTGCGCAATACCGCGCAACTTCATCAGCATATCTATTGCCTTTCGAAACGAAGTCCTCATTTCTGGTATGTGCGGTGCACTTTACAACTGCGATACCTGCTGGGCATTGCAACGCCTCTAACAACAGGCGCACAAACTCTCCATTGCGAATGGGAGAGCCTGAAGAGGTCATGAACCCTCTTTGAGACCATAACTGCCCGTAATCATGAACCACCCCATAACCATATTGGCTGTCGGTGTATATGGTGACTCGAATTTGATTGCTTGCCAAGCAAGCACGTGTCAAGGCAATAATCTCGGCTACCTGAGCGGAGTGTACTCCTTCCAGGCACCCAGCTTCTACAACTCCAGTAATTGTACAAACAGCATAAGCTGCTCTCAACTGCCCAACTTCGTCTCTTACACATGAGCCATCGACAAAGAAAATTTCATCTGGGTCAGTCAGTGGCTCATCTACGATGTCGGGTCTGGGTTTGGTGCATAGTTCAGTCACATCGAGGCAGTCATGGTCTGTACATTCATCATCATCCTCGATATCATTTGGGAGTGGCATCAATGTGGCAGGGTTCAAAACAGAGCATCTCTTGAGGGTCACATTCTCTGCAGCAAGAATAACTTGCTCATAGCGCGTGAGCCTGCTGTTGGTCAGATGCTGTGTTTTGGTCCTGGTCATCAACAGTTCAACAGAATGGGGCACGCACACCTCTAACGGGTGCCCCATGACGATATTTTCACATCTCTCAATGCTGACACCCGTTGCAGCAACGGATTTGAGACATCCGGGCAACGCTGCGGCTACTGGGTCTAAAGTAGCCGAGAAATAAGCAACTGGTCTACGGGCATTCCCATGGATTTGGACTAACACAGACAACGCGCAACCTTCTCTCTCACAACAGTAAAGAAAAAATGGTTTATTGTAATCAGGCATTCCCAATGCCGGAGCACGACACAGGTCCTCTCGCAGCTGTAGGAATGCCATCAAACAGTCTTTGTCCCATGGTACCGGATCGCTCACCTCCTTGTGCGTCAGTTTTTGCAAGGGCTTTGCTTTCAGTGAAAAGTTCGCGATCCACTGTCGGCAATAACCCACCATCCCTAGGAACATCCTGACCTCTCTCTGTGTCTTAGGCGCATTCATTTTCATGATCGCCTCTATCCTGTCTGGTGACACCTTTCGTTTGCCTTTCTCTATTCGGTGTCCTAAGTACTGCACTTCTGTCAGGCAGTACTGCAACTTTCCCGGGGACACCTTGTGCCCATTGGCAGCTAGGTGATTTAACAAAGCAATAGAGTCCTCCCTGCAAGCTTCTTCTGTTTCTGACGCCACAAGGAGGTCGTCTATGTACTGGACCAGAACTGACTTCTGGGGCAGCACTAGACTTTCAAGATTTTTCTTCAAAAGCTGGTTAAAGATCGATGGGCTCTCTGTATACCCCTGAGGGATACGACACCATGTTAGGACGCGATTTTCCAGCTTAAATGCGAAAAGAAAATGGCTTTCTTCGTCCAAAGGGATCGAAAAGAAAGCCTGACAAAGATCAATCACAGTGAACCACTCAGCTTGGAATGGAATCTGAAACAGTATCACTGATGGATTCGGTACCACTGGACAACACGAAACGACTATGTTATTAATCTTTCGAAGGTCCTGTACTATCCGAAATTTCCCATTTGGTTTCTGCAGACCCATAATCGGGGAGTTGCATGGACTACCCACGATTTCTTTCAGTATTCCCTGTTTAATCATGGACTCGATCACGGGCTTTATGCCTGCAATCGTTTCTGGAGTCAATTTATATTGGGGTGTTCTTGGGAACTCAGCATGCGGTTTCACTACAATTTTCACTGGGTCCACCCCTTTGACCAATCCTATCTCTTCCCCAGTGAAATCCCATACTTCTGGTGCCACTGTCTCTCTCAAGTCCCAGGGGAGCTCATCTACTGTTAAAGTAGGGTACAGCTCCACGCATATTCTTGAGTTTGCAACTTTGAAGTCTGCATCATCATCATTGGTCAATACCTCCACTCCCTGAGGTGTACAGTATATAGTACAATTCAATTTACACAACAGGTCTCTTCCTAGCAGACACACAGGACTTGAATCGCAAACCACAAACTGGTGCTCATCGCTGTACTTCCCTATTTTCACCTGTACTGGTTCTGTCAATTGGCTGGTTATTCTCCTGTTTGCGACCCCCACCACTTGTATGGTCTCTCCAGACATGGGCAGGTCTGGAACTGCAGCTGATCTGATCGTGGACCTAGTGGCTCCTGTGTCCACCAGAAATGTCGTGGGGCACCCTGCTACTTCTGCTTCGACATAGGGTCCCCTCTGGTCCACCTCCAAGGCTGCCCCGAGGGTGCAGTCTTCTCTTTCCACTCTCTGTCCGGTTAATGGGTCCACATAATAGCACTCTTCTCCTTCTACAAACAGGGGCATCTGTCTATAGGTCTTACCCATGGTCCCTACTCGAGGAGGTTGCGGGAACTGGGCTCGGGGAGGAGCCCCCCCCCTTTTAGCACCTTTCCCTGGTATGGCGTCCCCCCTCTTGTAGGCGCGCTCTGGACCTCTTCCTCCTCTATCTCTTGCTCTCCTATCTCTACATTGTAGGGACACTCGCGTTTCCAATGCCCCACCTCGTTACACTGGTGGCACCTAGTCGTTTTCTTCAAGGCAGCTATGTCTAATCTGGGTCTAAAGGTGGAACTCTCCTCATTGCCCTTGTTCTGACTGTACTGCTTCTTTCCTCCTGTACCTGTTCCTTGCTGCTGTTGCTGCTGTCCCCCCTTTCCTGCTGCCTGCATCTGTACCACCATCAACTTTTCTTTTAGTTTCTTAGCCTTGGAGTCTATCTCATCACAGCAGTACCTGGCATACCTCAGTATTTCGTCTAGGGGTTTACTTTGCCAACAAATCGAGTGTTGCTGAATCATTAAACTAATATCCGGTCTCAGTCCCAGGACGAACTTGGACACGAATTGCCCTATGTCTTTTGGATCCATTACATCCAGGCCGCTATACTGTTTAAACGCCTTCAGCAATCTCTCGTAATATTCGTGGACGGTCTCTTTGGGTTCCTGTCTGGTTCGGTCTATTCTGACCCAATCTATGTCTTGCATTGGCACTTTCTCTTTCAGCCAATTCATCACTCTCTCGAATTTTGCCATCACAATCTCGGACGGCCCATTAGTCTTAGCATCTCTCTCTGGCTCCGTTGTGGGCCACTCAGCGCTAACCTTGCATGCTGTCCACAGATCTCCTGGTACTACAATGTCGAACAGCGTGTTCAGATCTATCCATAGGACCTTTGAGATTTTTACAAATCTCTCGACTTGCTTGTACCACTCCACTGGGTTTTCCCGCAATTTGGGGAAGGAGGTGGTAAAAGCAGCTAAATCTCCCCTACTCCAAGGGACATGCACATAGTTCCCATTGGCGACTTCACGCAAAGGGTATGCTTCTATTCCCTGCAGCCTTCCTGGTGTCGTCCCAAGCGTGCTTCTCCTGCCGGTCCCTTTCTTGGACCACCTTTCTTCCCACTTATCTAGTGCCCTCCATGTCCTTATTCCAGTGATCAGTTCCCTTATATGCGTTTTCAGCCCAATCGTTCTCCTCTCATCTAGGTCTCGATCTGTGTAATGTAGCCTGTGGTTACCCTGTAATGCTTTGGTTCTTGACAGATCCACCATATATTTGCCTGCTAGTTCGACTAACTTCTCATGGATTGCTCTCGCCTTTCGAGTGATATCCTTTGCCATATACAGTATTTCATCCTGCTCATACATTTCCATTCTTTCTAAAGGCAGGGTACCATCTATCATGTCATCCAGGTCTGACCTTAAGCTGGCGACATCGAGTCTCTTAGCTTTTATCTCAGCTCGCAATATGTCTTTCGAAGGGGGCTCACTGGTCTCCCTACCATCCCAACTCCGAGCTCTACGTTTGGGCTCGGGAGAGTTAATGAGTGCTCTCCCTTGCTCCCATCTCTCCAGGTCCCATGCTCGGCCATCCGATCTTGGAAGGTGATGGAACACGGGCCTGTTACCCCCACTCTTTCTCTGCCCACTCTCTTCTTCTTCTCTCCTTTCACCGTACGCCTCTCTGTTATTTTCCCTCTGGTCGCTACTCTCCCTTTGCCTAGTATCGCTCAGTATCCGATACGCTCCTTCCTGGTTCCCCATATTCCCTGGGCTGCGCTCATTTCCGTCATCACAGGGACTATGGTGCGACCTCTCACAACTCCCATTCTGTTCTCTGGTGCCGGGCACACAGTGTGGACACTTAAAGCTGTTTCTGTACTCTTGCGCTCTCCTCTCCCCTTCACTGAGTATTGGGCACGCCACCCCTCCACTCCCGGGGCCCCCGTTTTCCAGATCTGTTCTATTCCCACTCCGGGCCCAATGGGTGACTCCCCTACTATCTCTCTCTCTACAGTCCCACTCCGGGCTGCTCTCCCCAGCCCCGCAGTGAGTCCGAGCTCTGCTGTCCTGACTTTCCCTTTCAGCTTCTGCAGCTATGATGCTCTTGTGAGCCTCCACTGCCTCATCCCACTTCTTCATGTACTCATTTAGCTCTTGAAAGGATTTTCGTCCAGATCCCCTCAGATCCACTGGCCATCTAGGGCCCCCAGGATCCCCTCCTGGGTCCCCTGCTGTGTGCATCGGGGTGCTCCACTCTCTCGGTATCGGCATCTGACTTGGGGAATTGATCGTATCGTTCCTCCTTGCCGTCTCTGCTCTTTCTCTGTCCTTCCGTACCCGTTCTTCCCCTCTTGCTCTCTCTTGGTCATATATCGATATTATAGGACCTATGGTAACAGGTACCTGTAGTGCATCTGGTAATCCGTAGGATGTGGCGCACTCCGTTTCCGGCGCTCTTTGTACCACAAACCTCCCGACTACCTGTTGCACCTGACTAGGCTGGGACAGCTCTTTCTTTGCCTCAGGATCCCACTCTGAACTGGGAAGCGGTCTATGCTCTCCTGCATTGCCCCCCTTTTCTCCTTCACTATGCTCGACCTCTCCCCCTGCTCTATTATACGGGGGTGGCCTGTCTGTCAACAATCTGTTTATCAGGCTGTCCTCTGTTTCGCTCTCATCATCTTCTTCTAGGGGGCTTTTATTTACGGGCACCTCTAACACCGGGTATAGTTTATTTACTTCCATGTTATGCACTCTCCATCTTTTAGCATCCGCATCCCACCTGGCATCCTGCACTGCCCTTACCGATCGTTTCACCCTTTCTTGTCGTCTGTTCATATTCTTTTCATGCGCTGCCCTAATCCATGCATCAAGGGCTTCAAACTGGGTCGGTCTAGGCAAGGGTCTTATTGAGGTCATGACTGATTTTAATCGATGTAACACCTCTAATCTGAACGTCCCGTACTTCGGGAACGTCAGTTCCTCATTTCCTTCCGTAATCTTACTCCACTCTGATATCCAAAGGATCGTATGCAACCCAACATTCACTGCCATGTAACGAGCTGGCGTACCCTCCGGCGGGGCTTCTTCCCCTTCATACGATCCCCGCTTCTCTTTTTTAAACACCGCTCTCAGCCATTTAAAACACTTCATAATTATGCGCACAATATCCAGCCTCGCTACTCTGTTTACTTCCTGATGACAATCCACCAATCCTGTCGCGGCTTTGCTAACTTGGCCTATCGCAGCGCGGTCTTTCTCCGGTCGGCCAATCACGTCGCGACACTTCCTGACGTCACTTTTCTCCGCTTCGCAGCAGCACCCCTCCTTTCTCAACTCGTCTCCCGGTCATGCATGCGTCCCATTCATACACCGAAAAATGACTACTTCCGACCAAGCGGTCACTTCCCTCGACTGTACGTCCACAGTCTATATGTAATTGTCAACACAACTGACGAAATGTCTATCGTCCCTCTGATAGGTTGCTTACACACACAGTAACCTCCGACCAGCGTCCGTTACTCACGCACTCACTCTTACGTTCCCCCTATCTCGGTCTTTCGGGTGATCAATGGTACCCCATGACCCCCTTCACACTATTTGACAATTACTCTGGGTGTCCGATACACCCGAACCACTTAAGCTCTCCTTGAACTTAAGATTTCCACCGGTTGCGCGCGCTCACAACCTGTTCCACAGTCACTCTACAGACATTCAACTCCGCCAGACATTACAACATAGATACAATACAAAAACACCGCAATCTAACACGCATGACCCTTTATACTCACTCTCGACCGATACTGCTGCTTTTTCTGTCTCACGTCATCCGGATCTTCTTCAGCGGGCGGTTCTTCCGATCATCGATTTCTAGGGGCCTTGGGGTAAGCTAACCTGGCCTAGGTCACCGTCCTCAAGAAGGCAACCATCCTCTGCTACCAACTGGAAGGGCGAGATTTTGATCGATACCTTATCACTATTGACCTAAACCTCGATCTGGTCGACTGAACCTTTGTTGCCTGTCTTTGAGGAAGAAAGTGCATCCATTAGCAAGTTAGTTCACCCAATAAAGGACTCTGCTCCCAAAGATCACAAACAACTTCTAGCTTTCAAAAGTTTATTGTAAAGATATGATAAGCTGCAAATACAGGCATCTCAGAATGAGATTCACGAGATACACAGGTCCAATTACATACATGTGCTCTCTGAAAGCCCTCAGACGAGCAACGGAAATTACTAACACAAGTTCTAAGAATAATAAAGCTATCAGCATTGACGCATATCTCTCCTTCATTTGAGTTGGAGGAAAACACACAGGTTAGGCTGTCCCTACCCTGCTCTAGATGGTATCCCTACTTAACCAAATCCCAACCTAACAAAGGTGTCAGCAGTGAATGACCCCCAAGGGAAGTCACTCACTCTAAGTCTCTTGGTGAAAACCTATAGTTCTCCAGTCATGACCCCTCTCTGCCTACCCATCCGCTCTCTAAAGGGTCCTCAGGTATCTGCTCTAACTCCACCCAGGGGTGCTGTCCCTAATACAAAACAGTCAACAACATTTGAGACGCCCCTCATGAGACGCCTCTCACGTGGTGTAGCTTCTGGCTTTTTCCATGCTGCTTTGTATTGGGCCTCATACGTTGGAGTTGACCTTGCTTCTCAGACTCTTCTCCGGCCCGCTGATACCCCTTAAACATTCCAGAACCCTCCTCCATGTCTGGGCCGTCTACTGAACAGACCTCTATTCATATTATTTATAATCGGATCCTCCCTTTCCCTTGCAGACAGACATCTGCGGCCAAGAACCCAACTCTCATAGACTTCCAAAAAGGTTTGCAACATTTCTCAGCCCAGACATGTACGTGTAAATCAATGTTTAAAATAATTCAGGCCCACAGCATTTCTCATAATGATTATAGCATTCAACTTCTTCATTAATTAAAGCATGTTAATACTCTTATTCTATTATTCAGTAAACACATCTATAAATCATGGCCCATTAATGCAATGGCCAAAACATTATTGCAATCTATGTCGTGAAAAGAAACACCTTCTAGCTTTGGCCCTGAGGCCTACCACATTCTGCGTTTTACCACATGCCATCTTACATTTTAGCAGCTACACGACATGAATTCAGGAATAATCACATCTAATAAAATCATATAGTGTCACACATTTCTGTATTAGTTCCACTTCTACTTAAATCTCTACATTAGCTATACATTCAGAATATAATTACAGATACTACTAGCACTCATGGCATTTCTCCTCATGATTTGTGCTTTCTACAGGTAAGTGTGATGCACTCATACATTTAGATCAGTTTGCGCTCTCTCATACTCTTAAATTTAATTCTGCTCAGCGCAAGTGAAAGGGTCTTAATTTCATATTTATAGTATGTGTCGTTGTTATGGTCACTGAAACGGTTACATTCGTGCAAGTCATGTTATTGATCTGCTTAACGTGTGGCCTTTCTGCCCGGCACTGGTCACACGGGCAGAGCGTAAACCAGTTTGTGTGTGGTGTGTGTTTGCGTGTGTTGTGTGTGTTTGCCTGTGTGTGTGAGAGAGAGAGAGAGAGTATGTGGAGAGAGAAAAAATATATTTTTCAGTGATATGTATGCTTCATCACAGTAGGGATTCAGGTGACAAAGACTACTGCAGGACGACAATTATTTTACGCCCCTCCACTTTCAAATGTGACCAGGCGCCACTGACTCCCTGACTATGGTGGCCTGCTCCGGAGGCCCTACTCGACACAGTGTTTAGAGCAGAGATTGGAGAGGAAATCACTTCCTTCTTCCAGACCAATATGGATGCAGTTTCTTCGGTGGGAGTGGTGTGGGAAGCTTTAAAGGTCTCCATACGCTGGGCTTGTATGGCCAAGAGCTTTGGGGTTCTGCGCGACCTGCGCCGTACCCTTCATAAACTAGATATCAAACTCAAACAGTTAGAGGCTGATCTCTGGGGGCCTCATTCGGGCCAGATCCTCTCCACATTTAGAGATAAGCTCACAGAATATAAAGAAACAGCTGAATCTGAGGCACGCTTCCGCGGGAAATACTACATTGCATGTAAATATGGTGAGGGCGATCGCCCAGGCAGGCAACAAGCACAATTCATACAGCGCCCTAGATTCGCCAATTAACAACTCGGAGGGTTTACAACACAGGGACAGCAAGGACATTCCGCGCACCTTTACTGAATTTCACGCCACATTATACAGCACTTGCAGAGCGGAACCCTCTGTTTTTACCCCATTCCTGCACGATATCACTCTGGGCTGGTTGGGTGACACACAGCGGGAGTTCCTTGCAGCTCCCTTTGAAAATGATGAAATACACGAGGCAATGCAAATACAGTCTGGCAAGGCCCCAGGCTCTGATGGATTTCCTGTAGATTTTCATAAAACTTATATCACCCAGCTGCTTCCCATTCTTAAACTCGTCTTTAATGAAGCGCTGGAACTTGGTTACCTGCCCCCTCCATGAGGTTAGCATTGATATGGTCCCTTCTCAAATCTGGAAAAGCGGCAGATTGTTGCGACTCATATAGACCCTTATCCTTAATTAATACTGACACCAAAATCCTTGCAAAAATCCTAGCTAATCGCCTCAGCCTATTAATGGACAAGCTGGTGCTCTCCGACCAAGCTGGCTTTGTCCCTGACCGGGCGACCTCATATAATCTCCGCACGCTCTTTTCCACTCTTCGCACGATAGACTCAAAGATACCCCTAGCCGCTGTATTCCTCGAAGCCACAACAACGTTTGACATGGTGGAATGGGACTACCTCTTTGTGAGTTTAAAAAACATGGGCTTTCCGCTGGGGTTTATATCTTGGGTTTGTCTCCTCTACACTGAGCCTGTGGCCAATGTCCTTATCAATGGGCATTCCTCACCTTCCATCCCAATATCTTGCGGCACCCGGCAGGGGTGCTCTCTGTCACCGCTCCTGTTCACCCTGGCGATCGAACCCCTTGCAGCTAAAGTCAGACAATACCATCAAGATAAGGCCCTCCGCTGCCCACTCCAACATATCCTGATTTCTCTGCATGCAGATATCACGTTATATGTCAGATAACCCCAGACGAACCTCAATCTGCTGCTCTGAGAATTTGGGGAGGTTATCTGGGATCCAAATAAACTGGTCCAAATCTCAACTCTTCCCCCTAGCCTCCTCAGTCATGGAATTCGCTCCGGACGATTGAGTGGTGCCCTGACAATTTTAAATACCTCGGTATCTGGATATCGGCAAATCACGACGAATTGATGCGCCTTAGATGGGATAAGGGACAATGTCATGCGCTGGATCGCTCTCCCGTCCATCGCAGGCCGCATATCCTTAATAAAAATGGTTATCCTTCCTAAACTTCTTTATTTATTCACGAACGTACCCTATAACCCAGGTAGAGCTTTTGTTTCGATGCTCCGGACAGAACTAATTTGCCTTACTTGGGGTGGTAAACAGCCCAGAGTACAATGGGACACCCTCACCCGCCCCTACACACATGGGGGGTTCAACATACCCCATTTCGAACGTTATTATACCTGCGTGCAGGCCCATTACGCGCACTTCTGGTTCCACGCCCCCACCTCCCTCCCCCACCCAGATATATGCCTCAAGTGACAGCTGAACAATGGCTATCAGATCCTATTCCTCTAGATGGCAATATCTTTGCTGCCAGTGCTGGCCGTGCGGATGCTCCGTCTCCGATCACCAGTACGGTTAAGGCGTGGCAACATATTGTTAAACGAACTCGGGCCCCTATGTTGTACTCGCCTTTGCTTCCCTTGACATATCACCCGAAGATGCCAGTCCTACAGGAGGGAGTGTTTAAGAAAACTCTAGCCAAATATGGGTTTAAGACGTCTACCTCCATGGCAAATTCCGAACCTCGCAACAACTCTTCTCCGCGCTACCCTCCTCCCCCATGGACTTTTTTTTATATATCCATTTGCGGCAGGTATTCAAGGAACATACTCCTTCCTTCCCCTGAGAGCCACCAGAGGTCGCCACCCTTCGTCTTATATTGGCTGGAGATGCAGCACCTAGTTTTCTCCCTCTACCATTCTCTGTACACCACTCAGTGCACTTCGCAAAATACTTCCAAGGAGAAATGGTTTCTAGAATTTGAGCTAGCTATTACAGAGGAGCAGTGGAACTATTGCTGCGGGCAGACAGAGCACAATACGTCCAGTAGCCGCCTCTGGATCCTCCATTATAAATATTTACACCATACATATTATACACCAGCTAAACTCTATCGCTTTTAGCTGCAAGATGATGATAAGTGCGATCAATGTGGGGCTACAGGGACTGACTTCCTTCACCAGACATAGGACTGTGCTACTGTGCAGGAGTATTGGCTTCAGGTTCGGGTAGTGATCCAGCGGCCTACAGGAAATATGTCATAAGCAACGCTACCTAACTCAATTACCTATATCATTAAACCCTACTCTAACTCATGGACCCATTAATCTAATATGACATATTTGACCTACTGAATCAGGTGGTCAGAATTAAACTTATATACAACTTATTTACAAATTATATACAACCGCGGTAAAAGAAATCATCATCTTAAACAAACCTAACTATTTATATGACCACCATGGCGATGGTATCTAGCTAAAGTAACCCACACTTCTGAATGATCAAGACCAGCTTGTTTTCATAAGTAAGATTTTATTAACTAATTATAGATTATTGTGAATACATTTTATAAATGTAATTTTATTAGAATCATAGTAAGCATGTTTAAAAACATTATAGGAAAATACAGTTTTAAGCAAGAAAATATAAATTTAGCATTTTCTAAAATCCTAAGTCCCTAGCTAAGCTTAATAAATGGAAATAAAGTAAAGTCTTTAAGGGTTCTTACGTGCTCCCCGCAAAGTCTGTCGGCACGACACCCTCATCCGAAAGTTGAAAAGCAGCAGCCAGCCCTAACCATAGGGCAAGGGTTTTTTATACCTTTCTAAGCTAGCTAATCTAAGTAAAGGAAAATTTTCTGCAAAAGTCGATGTCCCATTGGTCCGAAAGTGACAAGTGACATGTCACCCCATATTTCAAAACTTCCATTCTGTCATATTCTTTGAGACCATTGTCTTTATTGTACGTGTTCCAGAGCTTCCTTAGTTTGCAACAATTTGAACAAGAGTTCTCACTGACTTCATTTTACTTCCTCGGATGCCAAGTTATCAGGCTTTCTTTCTGCCGGTTTCTGACCTTGGCCACGTCCGACAAAAATAATGACAGCGCATCTTCTTTGTTATGTGAATGTAACTTTCATGGAAAACTTTCTGGTGGACATCGTGCTTCAAGCAGAAATTGAATTCATCTTTTTAGCAAACTCGAGCAAACTAGGCCCAAAAGCAGGCAACTTATTTTTCTAGTATAAAACAAACACAAGAAAAGTATTAATGTAAGAAATATTATTTTATTCTGTTTCCACCCTTCGTTTACTAATTCATTAACCCACCCTGTTAGTCTAATGTTACCTAGCAAGAAGCAAACAAATAAAGCAGCATTTTATATCTACCAGTCTTCAAGAATCCATGAAATCTTATATGCACCTATAATAGTAGAAATGACATTACATAGACAAGGAAAGCAAAATAAGCACATGCCAATTTTAAATCTGCAGCAGTTAGTAATGACAAAAACGAAAACGACAAATTAATTTATTATTTTTACACGAACAAAAGATGCAACAATGATGCACGTTTATGAACACACATGTTAATGTCCCCGTGTATAAAGTTTAATCTAGGTTGGGTTAGAATAAAACATCACAACTCATTAATATTATTAATTTATATTATGGAAGTGTGACTTCGCGAGTTTAAACAAAATTGTATTTTCTATCTCGCTCCATCAACTCCCTCATCTGGTGATTACCAAATCACCACACCATAACCCAAAATTTGAGAAAATTTAGACTTCTTAGAAAATGATTCAAACTCTTTGAAGTTAGTATTTCTAGAAATTTGTTTCTGCAAAATCCTTGCAATTGTCATACTGTGCCCTGTGTAATTCTTGTAACTCATTTTCCCTTTCTTCTTCTTTTTGAATTTTATAAATTCTTCTCTTTTCTTTCATTTGTTTCTTTCTCTTATGCAACAAACAACCAATTTTTGTCAAAACAAATATGAATATTATTACAATCAAAGGTGCCAAAATCTTGCCAAGAATTGAACTTCCAATATCATGGAACCAGTTTTTTATTGTTTGATATCTTTTTGAAAGTTTTTCTGAAAAATCTTCTTCTTCTAATGGAATTATTTCCGAATGCATTTCTGTAATATTCTTAATATACATCTCAATATTCTTACTCTCATCAGGAATATAGGTGCAACAATGTTGCACATGTAAAATACCGCAGACTCCTCCCTCTTTTGCAAGGAGTATATCTAAAGCAAGGCGATCTTGAATCACCATAGATCTAATTGCAATGACCTCAACGTTCACTAATTGGAAACCATCAGCTGTATCCGTTGACAATCTGTCAACAATTGTGGACAATTTTCTAATTCTCCCTGAATTCAGGGTTATACCTACTAAAGGTATCACTGCTTCAAAAATATCTCCCAAAATTTCTGTAAAAGTTTCTCTTTTAGCCCTATTTACATAATTATTAATTTTGAACAATCCTTCAGTATTTCTATCAACATGGAACAGTTTTGGAAAAACAATCCCAACATAACAAGTCCCATACCAATGGTCAGGAAGGTTGTAGTAAGCTTTATCACCACAAACAAAATATATCCCAGGGAAGATTGGATCTTTTCCACCTTTGAATCCCCAACCTCCCATAATCTGATATGTATCTTCACAATTGCTTGCACCCACAAAGTAATTATCAAAAAGTGTATTGTCCCTTCTAATGCAAAGCTTACCACTAATTGGTTTATCTATGTGAATTGCAGCGTTATCAAGTGTTTTACCATTAAGCTTCTCATCCTCTTTTTGCCAGAACCTGGACTTAGTCTGCTTGACTATTTCATTTCTCTTGTAAATTGCTCTCCTCTCCTCAACTAGGTTCAAAAATGTCTTTCCTTCAACACTTAATTTGCAGGTTAGATTGTTCTTGTAAGCATACTCATAAGTGAGTTCATTAGTAACAAGAAAAAATTCCCTCATCTGTTTAGCCTTTTTATGCTTATTCAAAGCACCCTCAATTTTTAAATTCCCAAAGATTTCATCATAATTCGAATAATAATATTCTAAGCGTCCAGTTTGATAGAACAAACTAGCTAACACACTACATGTTACACCATATGTAAGAGGAAGCATATTGTATGTCACTCCCTCAGAAACAGAAGCAGGTAATTTAACACACACACAGCAATCTTTAGCATTCATTACTTTAACATATTCACTCAAAAGCCTTGTAAATGTATTGCTTGAAAAATCACTAATAGATTTGTCCTGATGAATGTCAGGTTGATGATCAATAACTTTGCCTATTACACTATGTTTGTTTTGACTAACTGAAGCTTTGCTTGTCATGTTTACTTTATGAAAATCTTTGTTAATTTCAAAAGGAATAACAACAGCTAAAATTAACCAGAGCAGAATTAAAATGAGCACACACATCAGAGTCATCCTACAACACCTTTTAAAAATAGAACACCTTGAAATACTCTGTTCCTTCATGAAAGGCATCTTTCTGTTAACTTTGCCTTAAAAGAAAACAAAAAATTATTTTAAAAATGATTTAATTAATTTTATATATACACCCCCCTTTTTAAAAGATTTTTTTTTTTTCAAACCCTTACAGCATTTCTTCGACCTTATGTCACAAATAAATTTTCACAGCTAAACAGTTTTTCTTCGACCTTATGTCACCTAACAAGACTTCTTCGGCCTCTTGCCAAAATTAAAAACCAAAAATCCCTATTAACATCCCTAGACTTCAATCATTGTCACTAATTTCTTCAATTTCTTCTTCCTCTTCACTGCTATCGTAAATATCAAGAACAGGAGGAATCACTAGATAAGACCACTCAGGAGATTTATATTTCTGATTTGGCTTTATAATCCTCCTTGTCTTTCTCGTCACTACTTCAATTTTTCTTCCAACTCCAATTTCCTTTTCACCATCCTTTTGACTAGTAATTTCTTCCACCTGCTCCTTCGGTTTTCTGATTAATCTGACTCTCAGCCTTCCACCTGGCCAAAAATCTGTTTTTCTCAAGAATTTTCGTTTTGGTTCAGAAACATTTACTTCTGACTTCCAGGATCTTTTCTTTGCACTTCTGCTTTCACTTTCAACATCACTTTCTCCAGAATCGTAGTCTGAAACTTCAATAATTGACTCAGGAACTTTTCTAATCGGCAGTTTCACTCTGTCAGGAACTATGCTTTGTCTTCCATCACTGGTACTAGGTAATTCGTCCTCCTCTTCTTCTTCAATCACCTCCAACTTCCCAGTTTCTGGTTTTCCGTTCCTTACTTCAGAGTTTGATTTCTGCTTTTCGATACTCTCCTGGTCAGAAATTTCAATTGTTTCAGGCTCTCTGTCTTCAACAGAATTTACTCCATTAGTCTTCTTAACTGAATCTCCAGTTGTCTTTCCCTTTAATAGATTCTCTTCATTTCCAGAATCTATTTCAATAATTTCCAAGTCTTTTCTTTTCAACTCTTCATTCACAGGTATCTGTTCCAGATGTCGACTTCTCTGTCGATCTTCAGAATCTGGATTAGTTTCACCTTCTACTTCAGAATCAGAGTCTTCCGTAGTATCACTCTCATCATCAGAATTTTCAGGAGTAGGCACTGGAATAGTATGACTAGGATGGATCCACCTTTTCAATCCTCTACACTTTACTGCATTTGTAGTGACCAGAATAATCTGTCTAGGCTTCTGCCATCTAGGAACCAAACAATTTCTTCTTCGATGTACTTTTGTTCTGACCCAATCACCAGGTTTCAAATCATGAGTCTGAACTTTCTCATTTGATTGTGCTTCCGTTCCCACCTGATTAGACACAGAAGTTACTAAATCAGATAACCTCTTACAGTAATCCAAAATAGCACTGTCATTTATGCTTAACAATTTGCCTACAGGAACAAAAGCCTGTCTCATGACTCTGCCCATGAGAATTTCATGAGGACTCAAGCCTGTCTTTCTATCAGGTGTACTTCTTAATGACATTAAAACAAGTGGAAGAGCATCAGTCCACTTTACACCAGTTTCTAGACACATTTTTCCAATTCTATTTTTTATTGTCCCATTAATTTGTTCAACCACCCCAGATGCCTCTGGTCTGTATGCACAGTGTATTTTCTGCTCAATGCTCATAGCCTCACATATCAGTTTCATAAGTTTGTTATCAAAATGGCTTCCACCATCACTTTCAATAGTGACTGGAAAACCGTACCTTGGGATAATTTCTCTAAGCAACAGTTTTGCTACTGTAATAGAATCACAATGTCGTGTAGGAAAAGCTTCTACCCATCTTGAAAACAAACAAACAATCACAAGAAGATATTTCAAACAATTGTGCAGAGGCATTTCAATGAAATCCATTTGCAATCTGGTAAAAGGACCACCCTCTCGACCAATTACTCCTGTTCCTACAACTGATTTTCTGTTGGGGTTCATTTGTTGGCAAGACAAACACCTTTGACAAAAAGACTCTGCAATCGTTCTGAATTTTGTGTTAAACCAAGTCTCTCGGAAAAGTCTAATCATAGCATCACTTCCAAGGTGAGCTGGACCATGATATAATCTGGCCATGTCAGCAATCAAACAATTTGGTAAAACTATTCTACCATCTTTGTAAGTCCACACTCCATCCTCATCACGTGGTCTACATTCTGCTCTCAACCACAAATCTTTTTCCTCATCATCTGCTTCATTTTGTAAATCCCTGATTTCCTGCCATGTTTCTACCGTTGTTGTTAGCATCAATGAATTTGAATCACATTCTTCACTTTTTCCCCGATTATATGCGCGACAATTTTTCGCACAATATTTAGCAGTTTCATCAGCATAGGCATTGCCTTTCGAAATATAATCCACTCCTTTAGTATGAGCTGCACACTTTACAATTGCAATCTCTCTTGGCAATTGTATAGCGTAAATTAATCTCTTAATAAAAACTGCATTCTTTATTGGTGACCCAGCTGAAGTTAAATAGCCTCTTTGAGACCAGAGCTGTCCATAATCATGCACAACTCCGTACCCATATTGACTATCAGTAATGATCGTAACTCTTTTATCTTTTGATACTTCACAAGCACGAATCAAAGCAATCAACTCAGCCACCTGTGCTGAACGAATTCCTTCAAGACATGATGCTTCTTCAACATCTGCAACTGTACAAACTGAGTAAGCTGCTTTCAAAACACCTCCTTCTGACCTCAGACAGGAGCCATCCACAAAGTAGACGACATCTGATTCAGGTAAGGGTACATCTTTAATATCCTGTCTTGGTTTGGTGCAAAACTCCATGACATCCAAACACTCATGTTCTACTTCTTTTTCATCAATGATTTCTGAATCAGGTAATAACGTAGATGGATTCAAATTCAGGCATCTTGAAATGGAAACATTATCTGCTCCTAGAATGATTTTCTCATACTTCGTCAACCTGCTACTAGTTAAATGTTGAGTTTTACCCCTTGTCAGTAATATGTCGACTGAATGAGGCACAAAAACTTTCACAGGAAATCCCATTATGATTCCTTCACTTTGTTCCAGACTAACACTAGTAGCTGCAACTGCTTTCAAACAACCTGGTAAGGCTTTTGCTACAGGATCAAGAACTGCAGTGAAATATGCAATGGGTTTCTTCAAATTCCCATGTCTCTGAATTAACACAGACAATGCACATCCTTCTCTTTCACTGCAATACAGTTCAAAACCTTTTTCATAATTTGGCATGCCTAAAGCAGGAGCTTGACATAAGCTCTTTTTCAAATTCTCAAAACACTCCAACTCAGCTTCATTAAGAGTAATTGGATCTTTTACATCAGACTTAGTAAGTCTCTGTAGTGGTTTTGCAATTACAGAAAATCCACTTATCCATTGTCGACAGTATCCAACCATTCCCAGAAACATTCTAACCTGTCTCTGTCCAGAAACATTCTAACCTGTCTCTGTGTTCTAGGAGGTTGCATTGCTTGAATCATTTTTATTCTCTCAACTGTTACCTGTCTTTTTCCTTTAGCAATTCTATGACCAAGATATTTCACTTCTTGTTTACAAAACTGTAATTTTGCTGGAGACACTTTATGTCCCTCAACTGCAAGATGATTCAAAAGTGTTATGGTGTCTGTCACACAATTTTCTCTTGTTTTAGCAGCAATTAACAAATCGTCAATATACTGCACCAAAGTTGACCTTCCAGGTAAATCAAAATCTTCCAAAGATCTTTTTAACAGCTCATTAAAGATCGAAGGACTCTCAGTATACCCTTGAGGGATTCTACACCATGCGAGGGTCCTATTCTGGAATCTGAAAGCGAAAATTTCCTGTCTCTCTGGATGTAAAGGAACTGTAAAGAACGCGTTGCAAAGATCAATGACAGTGTACCATTCAGCATCATGTGGAATTTGATATAAAATAACTGCTGGGTTAGGAACTACAGGACAACATGGAACTACAATCTGATTAATTTTTCTCAAATCTTGAACTATTCTGTACGTTCCGTTCGATTTCTTAATTCCCATGATCGGTGAATT
This sequence comes from Lissotriton helveticus, assembly GCF_964261635.1. Taxonomy (NCBI): domain Eukaryota; kingdom Metazoa; phylum Chordata; class Amphibia; order Caudata; family Salamandridae; genus Lissotriton; species Lissotriton helveticus. The sequence goes on along the minus strand of NC_136063.1, from coordinate 1,739,180,850 downwards.
ACAAGGACTACTTCCAATTTCCTTTAAAACACCTTGTTTAATGAATTTTTCAATCACAGGTATAACTCCCTCAATTGTCTCTGCTTTCATCTTGTATTGAGGAATGTTAGGAAATTCTATCCCCTGTTTCAACGTAATTTTGACTGGATAGACATATTTCATCAGACCCATCTCATTTCCAGTCAAATCCCAAATTTCAGATTTCACTGTACTTTTTAGCTCATCAGGCAAAATTTCTTTTTCAAATGTGGGAAATAACTTAGATTCCTCTGATTCCATCAACATCATTGTCATTCTGTACAAGCCATCTTCTTCTATTGTTTGCAATTCAACTCCATCAGGAGAACAATATATTCTGCAATTCATTTTGCACAATATATCCCTACCCAATAGATTTACTGGACTACTATTACAAACTACAAACCTGTGTTTGTCTTTGAAATTTCCAATTTCGACCGGTACCGGATCAGTTAAATCTGTTCTGATCTGTTGATTACTTACTCCGACAACTTGGATTGTTTCCCCTGAGAGAGGTAGGTTTTCGATTTCCACTGATCTAACAGTAGAACGGGTAGCACCAGTGTCCACTAGAAAAGTGATGTCTACATCATTAACTTTCCCATTTACAAAAGGACCAGACTGGTCAACCTCAAGAGTGGCTCCAATAACACACTCTTCCCCCTCTCTCGGGCACCGTCAGAAATAATCATCCGAGTCACTTCTGTTAATAAAAATTGTTGTGAAGCGTTTTGCACAGTTTGCCTATGGGGTTTTATTACCTGTTCATCTCCTTGAAATCCCGCACCAGAATTATATTTTTGTGTCCCCCCACAATTTGGAAAAGGAGCCTGTGGCAAATGATTCTGTTGATGATTCACCTGATGCTGCAGCTGTCGCTGAAGATTTAACTCATTAATGCTCTGTTGTAACTGTAGCTGTCGCTGCAGGTCAACATCATTCTGCATCTGTGGATTTAACAATGGACTTTTTAAATTTCTTGGAGGTTTCTTACATTCATCTCTCCAATGTCCAATCTCGCCACAATTAAAACAAGGTAACTTCTGCTTCATTTCTTCAATCTTAGGATTAAATTTTCTAACAACATTATTACTCTTAAATTTCCCTTGACCAAAATTTGAATTTGTAGTCTGAACAAAATTTGTGTTTTTATTTCCAAGATTAGCAATTTGTTGCTCTGCTACTTTTACTTGAGCCCACATTGCTTTTTCCTTGAGCTTCTTCTGTCTCACTTCTAATTCATCACTACAGTATTTTGCCTTTCTCAAAATGTCATCAACAGAAAGAGCTTGCCATCCTACAATACTATTCCTGATCATATCAGCAATTTCTGGTTTTAAACCATAAACAAATCTGTAGACGAAATGACTCATATCCTTTTCATCTAATTTTTCATAGCCACTGTATTGTTTAAAAATTAATAGTAGCCTTTCGTAAAATGAATGAACTGATTCTTTTGGTTCCTGATTTGTCCTTTCTATTTTAACCCAATCAACCTCTTTAGGTGGAATTTTTTCTTTTTACCAGTAAATCACTTTTTCATAAAAATCCATTACAATCGGATTAGGAGCACCTGTTTCTTTTATTCGATCAGGTTCTACTTTTGGCCAACTTATGGATATCTTACATTCTGTCCAAAGATCCGATGGGACAACAATATCAAAAAATACATCCAGATCAATCCACAGAACTTTTGAAACTTTGATGAACCTATCTACCTGTCTATACCACTCAACTGGTTTTTCTCTCAGCCTTGGAAAATCATTTGTAAACAGTAGAATGTCCTGTCTTGACCAAGGGACATGAACATACCCTCCACCAGCAATCCTCTCATAGGAAATTGTTTTGACAATTTTTCCAATTTCTCATCTTCCTTCTTTCTTGTCCATTTAACTCTCCACTTACTCAACTCTCCTAGTTTTTTAATATAAACTATCAAATCTTTTATATGCATTATTCTTCCCATTGAGTTCAAATTCTCAATGTCATCTTCCGAAAAATCTAATCTGTAATGTTTTGCAAAATTCTTTTGCCTGCTCAAATCAATTTCAAGTTCTGCTGCCAGTTCATCCAATTGATCATATTTGTTTTTCGTTTTCCACTGAATACTCTTGCAAATGAACAATAGTTCATCATCTCGATAAAATTTTAAACTGTCAGGACCTATTGTACCAATTATTAATTCCTCCAAATTTGCTTTTAATTTCGCAACATCAAGTTTAGGTTTTGCCACCCTGATTTCAGAATACTCAGCATCAGATTCTGCACCCATCGGTGATTTAGGAAATGAATCCTCATTATAAGTTAAATTAGGCATTCTCGTTTTTGAAGAATTAATTTCAGAAATATCTGTATAAAATCTTTCAGCAACCTTTTGAATTTCTGCATTTAAAGGAATAGTCAAACCTGGTTTATTAATTTCTCTTTGCTCAAAAACAGGCTGAACAGGACCAATCGTTACTGGAACTGTCACAGCTTCCATGCCTTTCGTTATTTGTCGAATTAATTCTTCTTTTGATCGTAAATACTCAGAAGAATTTACAGCTTCCACATTTCTAACTTCTCTCACATAATTTTTTGGAGCTTCCCTATCTCTTGGAATTAATGAAAAATGTCTACCTTCAATACAGACATCTGCATTTGTTTCAGTTTCTAATTTACTACGAGTTTCAAAAGATTCAGAATTATTTGGATAAATCTTAGAAGAATCATTAATTGGAGGTGCACTAGGTGTAACCTCTTTAGAAGTCATCGGAGTAGACCATGACCTAGGAGGTCTCAAAGGCTCATTTCTTTTATTGGAAGTATACATTTCTTCTAAAACTGTATCTTCAGTCTCACTCTCAACAGAGACATTATTTTTCTTTTCAGTTCTTTTTTCACCAGGAGAACCTAAAACCATTTCTCTGATTAAATAGAGTCCCTCACTCATACTTCCTTGTCTCCACATTCGCATTCTGTCTTCATGAGTTTCCCTTCTATAACTTGGAGTTTTAGGAGGTCTTTTAATTCCACTTTGCTTCTCTTTGTAATTGAAACATCTCATCCTCCCATTCGACTAAAGCTTCGAATTGAGTAGGTCTTGGCTTAGGAATAAGAGCATTCATTTTCTCTCTTAAATTTCTCAAAACCTTTACGTTAAATGAACCATCGTCAGGCCAAGACAAAACACCATCATCTTTAGTGTAGTGTTTCCAAATATCAAACCACAAAACAGTATGATAACCATATTCACCTTCCATATACGCTGCAGGTGTTTTATACTTATGAAGTAATTTACCACCTCGCGTTTCGATTTTCTTGTCAGGTGAGATAAAAATTTTAAATTTCTGAAACAACGTTGGCTTTTTCTCAACGTGTTTAAAATGATAACTTATTTTTAAAAGTTAAATTCAATTAATAAATTTGTTCGTAAAATATTTCCGGGATGTTCCGCAAAGTCGACCAATCCGTGCGCGAAACACACCAACAAGCCAATGAGAGTTCAGCTACGTCACTATTTTGCTCAACCAATAGATGTGAAGATTTTCTAAAAAGCCAATCAGCTTTCAGCTTGTCAGAGATTCAAGAACCAATCAGAACACAGCTAGTGACGTATGTCACCCTATCACAGCGCGACTCTGTGACGTACACAGCAGCTGCGGTTTCTCGCGTCTCTCTCCCTCAGCGCTCACCCCTCCTTCACAAAATCTTTTCACAGCGCCATTTTAAAACGCTCTTTCAGTGAAAATTAATCTTTAACAATGACAAGAAAGACTCATCTGTCTGTTTCTCTAATAAGTGATAGAATTGCAATCATTCAAGTATTCTCATTCTCGGAATATAAGGCGCTATTCCCATAGAATATACAATTGCTAGTACAGTAATCTTTTTACTCTACCCTTCAAGCAAGTAATTATGAACTCATCTCCCTCAGAATGCACAACCAAGTGACATTTCAAAGTTCAACTTGAACGTAATTTACAAAACAACCTCGCACTTTCACACGGAAAAAGTCTCTAAATTCAATCACACATGAAATCCGTACAGGACTCTCACCTGTTTATAGATATCATGTACCATTAGTAGAATAACGAAGTTATCCGTACAGGACTCTCACCTGTTTATAGATATAAAACATGTATCCCTACAGGACTCTCACCTGTTTATAGATAATCATGTACCTACGTTACCCCACCCTTCACTCAAGCTTGAATATAACTAATACTTTAATCACAGTGAGTTTTAGAACGGGCACATTGTCCCTATACTCATGCTGTTCAAATTTCTTAGATAATCCTCACTATACAAAATTCACACCTAGCCCTAACATGTGTTGCACCGCCACAACACGTGTGATACACGGCGATATCACTACTCTGAAACAGATCAAATGCCCTGTGTGACTGCCTTCTTATCACACAATCTGTACCGGTACTACTCACATATAGCACAAAAACAAACTCAACATGTGTTAAACATTAATCCTATATCTATACCTTAACAATTTTGGTTACCTTTAGCAACCATCAATCTCTGCTACCAGAAGAATTGATCCAGCGGCCTATAGGAAATATGTCATAAGCAACGCTACCTAACTCAATTACCTATATCATTAAACACTACTCTAACTCATGGACCCATTAATCTAATATGACATATTTAACCTACTGAATCAGGTGGTCAGAATTAAACTTATATACAACTTATTTACAAATTATATACAACCGCGGTAAAAGAAATCATCATCTTAAACAAACCTAACTATTTATATGACCACCATGGCGATGGTATCTAGCTAATAGTAACCCACACTTCTGAATGATCAAGACCAGCTTGTTTTCATAAGTAAGATTTTATTAACTAATTATAGATTATTGTGAATAAATGTTATAAATGTAATTTTATTAGAATCATAGTAAGCATGTTTAAAAACATTATAGAAAAATACAGTTTTAAGCAAGAAAATATAAATTTAGCATTTTCTAAAATCCTAAGTCCCTAGCTAAGCTTAATAAATGGAAATAAAGTAAAGTCTTTAAGGGTTCTTACGTGCTCCCCGCAAAGTCTGTCGGCACGACACCCTCATCCGAAAGTTGAAAAGCAGCAGCCAGCCCTAACCATAGGGCAAGGGTTTTTTATACCTTTCTAAGCTAGCTAATCTAAGTAAAGGAAAATTTTCTGCAAAAGTCGATGTCCCATTGGTCCGAAAGTGACAAGTGACATGTCACCCCATATTTCAAAACTTCCATTCTGTCATATTCTTTGAGACCATTGTCTTTATTGTACGTGCTCCAGAGCTTCCTTAGTTTGCAACAATTTGAACAAGAGTTCTCACTGACTTCATTTTACTTCCTCGGATGCCAAGTTATCAGGCTTTCTTTCTGCCGGTTTCTGACCTTGGCCACGTCCGACAAAAATAATGACAGCGCATCTTCTTTGTTATGTGAATGTAACTTTCATGGAAAACTTTCTGGTGGACATCGTGCTTCAAGCAGAAATTGAATTCATCTTTTCAGCAAACTCGAGCAAACTAGGCCCAAAAGCAGGCAACTTATTTTTCTAGTATAAAACAAACACAAGAAAAGTATTAATGTAAGAAATATTATTTTATTCTGTTTCCACCCTTCGTTTACTAATTCATTAACTCACCCTGTTAGTCTAATGTTACCTAGCAAGAAGAAAACAAATAAAGCAGCATTTTATATCTATCAGTCTTCAAGAATCCATGAAATCTTATATGCACCTATAATAGTAGAAATGACATTACATAGACAAGGAAAGCAAAATAAGCACATGCCAATTTTAAATCTGCAGCAGTTAGTAATGACAAAAACGAAAACGACAAATTAATTTATTATTTTTACACGAACAAAAGATGCAACAATGATGCACGTTTATGAGCACACATGTTAATGTCCCCGTGTATAAAGTTTAATCTAGGTTGGGTTAGAATAAAACATCACAACTCATTAATATTATTAATTTATATTATGGAAGTGTGACTTCGCGAGTTTAAACAAAATTTTATTTTCTATCTCGCTCCATCAGTAGCACTGGAGCATATGACATTGCTACACCTCACACATACTCCCCTTTTCATTCTTCTTGGTTATACTGCAACCATAGCAGTGACACACAGGAAATTTGTATCATTCAGCCTCCTCCTTGCCAAACGGCGTATTGCATGCCGATGGGGCTGGGGTCGGGCACCTAAGTTTAAGGAATGGATCCGGGATATGGTATTCTGGCAGGACCAAATGTACGCATTTGCTGAACTGCTCCCACTAACCTCCCACCTTCGGGACAATTGGGGACCCCTCACAACATATTTGCTCACACATCCTGTTGCTAACTTCGATAACATACAACCTGACACAGTGGGACCCACCTGAGCCTCTCATCCCCTTTACAGGTTGCTACGCGGCCGTCTACCCCGCCTTCTGAACTCGTCCTATGATTGAATGCTGCTATTATGTGTATTATTTATTTCCTCTCATTATGTTGCCTCTAATGTCTCGACGTATGGATCATTCGCTCACTGTGTTTTATTGGCCCTCAGATCAACTTCACTGGTTTATTGTACCTGTTCCATCTGTACATTTGCAATGATACCCTGTCTGCCTGCTTTGTATTTTGAAAAAGTAAAAAAAAAAAAAAAAAAAAAGACCAATGATAAAAAAAGAGTTTGCTATGGAAATAATAATAATGTAATAATTATATGGTATTGAGTCTATTGGAATTATGTGGAGTGGAATTGTATGTTATGGTGTGCAATTATGTGGAATAGTATTTTGTGTTGTGGAGTGATATGTAGTGGAGTTTAATAATGAGGTGTTCTGTTCAATAATGTGTTATGATGTTAAATTATGTGTTGTTGGTTATATGTGGTGTGTAGTGGAATTGTGTTGTTGAATTATGTGGCGTGGTGTGAAATTATGTGGTGTGGAATGCGTTTGTGTGGAGTTGAATACTATGGAATGGAGCAGTGTGGCGTTGAAAGACATTATGCTTAGTGGAATTATGTGCATAGTGTGTAATTGTGTGGTGCTTTGTTGAATTATGTGGATTTGAATGCTTTTTGTCAAGTACCAGCAATGCTGTGGGAGTAGCCTTAATGGGGTGAAACAAGATTTTTTATTTTTTATGCCACCTTACCTCCCTGAAACTGAGCATTTTGCCAGTGCGAATGCATGGGTGAGCACTGCACCTGAATAACTCCAGTGTGAGCATTTTGCCTGTGAGAATGCATGGGTGAACATTGTGCCTGTATTGGTGGAGTGGAAGCATCATGCCCATGAGCATGCCTGGCGGGCACTGGGCCTGGTTGAGTGCAGGGTCAGAGATGTGTAATATGTGATTGCAGGATGAGAGGTATGCCTATGTGACTGTAGTGTGAGCTGTGACTTAGTGCGATTTGAGGTGTGCTTGGTTGTGCAAGCTGAAAGTCAGAGGAGACATTTTACTGCCTCTTCATGAGTTTGTAGTGAACAGGGTGCTTGCGTGTGAATGCTGTAGTTGTCAGTGTTGGTTAATTGAAGAAAAAAACAAGGCATATTTACAAGATTTAAAACACATGCACACTTTAATGCTCAAAGAGCTGTTATGAAAAAAAAACTACGATTTCATTAGTTGGCCTCTTTTCTGCTCCTCCAAAGTGAAGAAAGGGAGACTAAGTCCAGATTGCCTAATCTATCTGAAAACGAAACTATTGTGTTCTCTATGAGAGGACATATTAAGTATAAGCGTCACAGTGGCAGTCCCGTGCCCTCTCACGTAAGGGCATATCAAGTAAAAGCATCACAGTGGCAGACCCGTGCCCTCTCACGAGAGGGCATTTCAAGTAAAAGCATCACAGTGGCAGTCCTGTGCCCTCTCATGAGAGGGCATATCAAGCAAAAGCGTCACAGTCCTATGTCCTCACATGAGAGGGCATATTCAGTAAAATGTAAGCGGCCACAGACCAGTGAAAGTTGTAATGTTAGTATTTGCCCCAGGGACAACAGGACACTCGTTGAAGGGGAACTGGATTATTTATTCATATTATCGGAAGAGCGCCGGGAAACACATCCGATCAGTGTTCCTGCCTCGTGCTCCAAAAGCCGCACAAAATGGCGGGCACGCTCCACGTCATTACGCAGCCGCGTCACGACTGGAGCGCTACACTACATATCTCCCTCTTTTATTACATACAATTAAAGAAAACAATGTTTCTCAGTCCATCAACCCCTCGGCTGATCATCTCCTCTCATTTCGTAATCTCTGTACCTTGCTGGTCTTACCACTGTTCTCCCCGACCGGGTGCGTCTTACCGGCAAAAGAGAGTGACTCTCCGGACTCTCTCCACATGGGGGTGCTCCCATTCTGCTGGCTCCCAGGAGAGTTTCTCTCCTCGGAGTTAGGCTGGGGTTTCCCTAGAATTCTGTGCGTACTGGGTTGTCTCCTCCTTCCAACTCTTCTTCCTCTTCCCTCGTCCTCGAGTTCTTTTCTCCTACCCGTGACGGGACACTGTCCTCCGGTCGGTTCTGACTCTCAGACCCACTGCAATATGTTGTTGCATTATGACATCCGATCTTGGGACCATGTTTTCCCATCACTTAGCAGCGCCGCCCTGTCATACACTTCCTTCACTTGCAAGGGCTCGCTGAATTTACTGTCCCCCTTTTTTTTAATTGGGCCAATTTGACTCTGACCCATTCTCCTCTTTCTAGGTTCGTCTCCTTCACATTCCGCCTCTTGTTATAGTGTTCAGTGTATATCCTCTGGGCCCTTTCCAAATTGCGATGGACTACTGCAGGGGACCATTTGCTCATGATGGTGCGTTCCTTCCACGCTATGTTGCCCTTCGTGAAAGGGTCACGTACTCAGGATTTGGAAGGGACTGTAGCCTGTGCATGTCTGGGTGATTCTGTATGCCCACAGAGTACTCTTCACTCCCTTTTCCCAGTCCTTTCCCGCTCCTATTGCAGCTTGAATGAGGCCCATTATAACTCGGTTGAACCTCTCGGCCAGACCGTTGCCAGCCGGGTGATATATAGATGCCATTCCTTTCCATGTAGTTGTTCCATCTCTCCGAGATGAACTGAGCTCCGTTGTCACTCAATATGGAGCGGGGGATGCCTTCCCTAACGAAGGTGGTGGTGAGGAACTTTAGCACTCTCTCTGTGTCCATGTCTTCTTGGATGTCTATTTCAGGTCACTTAGAATACCTGTCTATGAGTACTACCACATATTTTTGTACTCCTGGTGCGTCCAGCACCGGGCCCAGGATGTCAATGGACAACTCTTCCCACGGGTTTGAGGGGGTGTCAAATTTCTCCAGTGAAGGGCGCATCAAGGTTTGTGACTTGTCAGCCCCTTGGCACTGTCCACATTCCCGGACTGTATTTTTCGATCATGCCGTCCATCGCTGGCCACCAATACATCAGCTTCACTCTTGTTTTTGTCTTCACGATTTCTAGGTGCCCTTCATGCAGTATGGCCATTAAGCGCGGTATCAGAGAAGCAGGGGGAACCACTTTTTCACCTCTGAATAAAAAGGTACCGCGGTCTCCTATGGATAACTCCTCCCTCACTTCGAAGAACTTCCTCTGCTCGGGTTTCATATGTTTCTTCTCGGGCCATCCTTGCAGAATGAAGTGCTTCACCTTCTCAATGTCTTGGTCTTCCTCATACGCTCTCTCCCACTCTTGCTCGCTTATCACTTTCTCATGGTCCTCCATGAATGCGACACTGTCATCTTCATCTTCCGCGTATGGAGGAGCTTCCTCCATGGCGGAAGCTCAACTGAGATAGTCCGCTACTTTGTTCTTTGCTCCCAGGATGTACTCCACATCGTATCTGTAAACCAACAGCTTTAAGGTCATTTTTGCAATGCATGGGGTGGTGTTCGCGTGCCCACTAGACATGAGTACTTTGACTAGGGGGTTGTGGTCTGTCTTGAGTCTGAACCTGGTCCCCCAAATGAATTGACGGAACTTCCCCATGGCCCATACAGCAGCTAACATTTCTTTTTCTATTACGCTAAATTTCTGTTCTGTGGGCGAAAGTGTCCTGGAGGCAAAACTGATAGTGACCAACTCCCCATTTCTCCTCTACTGCATGAGGACGGCTCCCAGACCTTTTTCACTAGCATCCATAGTGAGTATGGATTTTTCTTGCTGAACGAATCCTTGTAGGGGGATGGCTATGCTGATGTCTTCCTTGATTCTTTGAAACTCTCCTTGCGCCTCATCCGTCCACTCATAAGTTGTTTTGTCTCGTAGGATTTGACGCAAATGGTGTGTCTTGTGACAATGTGCTGTACGAATTTACTGTAGTACTCTGCCATCCCGAGGAATTACCTCACTTCTTCCTTACTCTTCGGAGGAGGCACCTCGCAGATGGCTTTGACATTGGCTTGTTTGGGTGTGATGCCCTGATCACGAATCTCATGGCCTAGGTAGGTAACCGAGGGCATTCCAAATCGGCACTTCTCCCATTCCGCCGTCCATTAAGCTCCAGGATCCGCAACACTTCTGACAGCTTCTTGTTGTGGTCTGCTTGATCTTTGCCCATCACCAAGATATCATCCTGGAAGTATTGTACTCCCTCTATGTTTTTGAACAGTCTGTGCATCAGTTTTTGGAAACCGCTGCTGCAGACGCCAGCCCGAACGGCATCCTGCAAAACTGATAACATCCGAATGGCGTTATGAAGGATGTTAGTTTGCAGCTTGTGTGGTGAAGGGCTATCTGATGGTAGTCTGAGGTGAGGTCGCTGGTGGAAAACCACCTTATCGCCCTTGTCTTTGCAAGCATCTCATCTATCCTACTATTATGTTCTTGTTCAGTTCCCTCAAGTCCACGCATAAGCGGATTTTACCATTGGGTTTCCTCGCCACCACCAGGGGTGCCAGCCATTCCACACAGCTTATCGGTTCAATGATGCCATTATCTTCCAGCCTCTGCAATTCCAGTTGCACTACCTCTCTGATGGCCAGCGGTATATTTCTCACCTTGTGGGATATCGGTTTTGCATCAGCCTTGAGGTCAATCTTGTGTGTAAATTTAGTCAACTTTCCAACCTTACCCCCGAACACTGTGGAGAATTCTTCCTTCAATCTGGCGAGGTCAGGTTGGCGTTCCGAGCTGGTCATCAAAACTTGTGTGGCACCTCCCGGGTCCAGCTGTATGCCCAGGTCACCTTGATCTATCCATCCGAGCACAGAGGGGCCCTTTTCAGCAACATACAGCTTGCACTCCACACTGCGATCTTTAAATTCGAATTTTAAGATCCCAAATCCCGCCAGGGGGATGGGCTCACCTGTGTAGGTGACCGTCGGGATGTCCGGAGGTTCTAGTTGAGTTCCCAGGTGGCGTCTGAAGCGTTCATCCCACACCGTTCTTTGTATTATGGTGTACGGGGACCCTGAGTCTGCCACCATCTTGATCGGTATCCCCCTACCATCAGGTCGCATTGCTGTTTCTAGGAACGGTTGCAGTCGTTGCCTAGGATGTACTCTTCTACGCACAGCACGCTGTCCTCCTCTTCCTCTTCTTCATCTCCTTCTGGTCCTGACTCCTGGGCTATGTACTTGACTGTCGGTCTCTTCTTTTTGCGGCGACATACCGTCTCGAAATGTCCCACGATTCCACAGAACATGCATTTGGCGTGGAAGGCTGGACAGCGTTTGTCGTGAGCTGCATGGGATGGGCTGCCGCATTGGTAGCACTGTTTCTTTTTCTCTTTGGCTTGACTTCTTCCCTGCTCTGCCCGGGGTGTCCATTTGGTTTGCGTCTTCCCTTCCGCAGCAGCTGCCTTGCTCCTCTCAGGTGGTTCTGTGTCGTTGATCCTGTTGACCATAGGCCTGGTTGCCGCATCTCTCTTTGCCGCGTCCGCACACCTCTTGGATAGTTCTGCTTTCTTTACCACGGTGATGACTTCCTTCAGGGTATTCACCCACAACTTGTCTTGGATGGCCGTCTTCGTAGTGTGCATGACTATTTGGTCTTTGATGAATTCATCATGCAAGGTGCCGAACTTACACGTGATTGCTAATTTCTTCAGGGCTGCAACATACTCATCGATGGACTCTCCCACCGCCTGTTTCCTTTGTTGGAAATTGTATCTGTCTACGGATGTGCACACCGCTGGTCTGTAGTGGTTATTTAAATCCTTTATCTCGTGTCAGAACACGTCGTCATCTGCTGCTTGTCGCAGTGTGGGGACTAGATTCTAAAATACTCTTTGCCTTCCGGGCCTAGGTTATGGAGTAATATTCTTCTCCTTCTCTTGCTTCGAAACTCTTCCCCACTCTCATCTTCTAAGGCCTCTAGGTAGTTCATAAAGTATTCCCTACAGTCCTCCCATTTCATCACGGGGTCCCCCAGCTTGGGGAGGAACGGAACTGGCATCGTGAGCGATGAAGGCTGGGCACACATTTCCACTCACCTTTCTGGTTGCGCCTCCTCTCCTCTGGGACTGCCTGGTGCACCCGACCTGCTCTGGTGTGCGCGGTCTTGCTGAGGGCTGGACGCGCCCCCTTCGCTTTGCAGCGAGTGCTCCGCCAGGGCCCCCGATATGTAGGCTGTGTTTTATTTGGGCCTGGAGGTGTTGGGCTTGGGTTTGGTCCCCCCTCTTCTTTCCCTCTGTGCACAGCTGCGGTACTCACTGTGGACAGTTCCCACTTCTTTCCTCACCGGCAGTTAGCAGGTATGTCATGGCCAGGAGGCTTGTGGAGACTCCTATCTTTGTCCCCGTCCTGGCCGTATTCCCCCTGCCGTTTGCAGCTGTATGCAGGCGTGGATTTGCTCTCCTCGCTGGAGCGCTGTCCTCTGCCGCGCTCTCCCGATATTCCTTGCCTGATGCTGCCTCTTTTGTGGCCTCTGAGGTGCCAGGGTTCAGTCCTCGGTGGCTGGTGTGTCTTCGTTTTGGGTTTTTTTTGCTGCCGAGTTCCAGCCTCGTCGCCACTGTAATGTTAGTATTTGCCCCAGGGACCACAGGACACTCGTTGCAGGTGAATAGTATTATTTGTTCATATTACCGGAAGAGCGCCGGGAAACACGTTCGATCAGTGTTCCTGCCGCGCGCTCCAAAAGCCGCACAAAATGGCGGGCACGCTCCACGTCATTACGCAGCCGCGTAACGACTGGAGCGCTACACTACATAAGTGCGTTTGTCTTTCTAAACTCTACTGATCCTGCCATTCCGTTTCTACCTGTACTGTTTACAGAGGTGAACAGTTTTTTTTTTCTTCTCCTTTGCGTCTTTTAATAAAAGCTTCCAAAACGGTAAATACATATTCCTAAAAGGGCAAGGAGGGAAATATTTGACTGCATGCAATTATTTTCGCTTTGCCAGTACCCCCGCCAGGTGATAGAGAGCCACAGAGTTCGAGTTAGAAGACTGTGCCAAGGGTCGACACTGCATGAAAGTTGTTAAAAAATTGAAGCCCAGTTTCCGAAGGAGGGAGGTTGGGGGGGGGGGTGGGCACCAAAGGTTGCCTTGGTGACTTGACTAGCTCTGTTTACCAAGAGTCAAAAACGCAACAAACCTGGTCTAGGTTACCAGCGACCAGCATACCTCACAGGGCCACAGGAACTGAACAACAAACAAGACCAGCTACTCATCAGTCCTGCAATAGGAAAGGAGGAGGGCCAAGCTGGAGTCCAGCGAGTGCTGTATGGGGCAGCCACTATTAAAGTGAAGAGTGCTCCAAATCCCAAAAGCGGCCGCCATTGCAAAGTTGGCGTTCCGCGAGTGGAGAAAGTGAAAGGGCGCCCCAAATACAAGAAACACATGTACACACACACTCGCCAGGCAGATAAACACAACTCTACATGGCGCATCATAAATCCACAAGCAGCCCACACCACTCACCATCCTGGGCCTCCTCTCCGGGGCTGCAGTTGCTGAAAATGTGCTTGATCGCCTTGTCGATGTGGATGATAAAGGACACGTTGTTGTTGTTGGTGCTCAGCTGCTTCATTAGCTTTATCCTCGCCAGATAGAAGGCTTGCTTTCGTGCCTTCCCCGGGCCGCATGTCTGGGGCACAGCTCTCCCTTCGGCCCAGCAGCAGCAGAGGAGGCAGTGGAGAAGGAAAACATCCCAGGCTGCCTGAAGTGCGTGAAATCTTCCATCTGGACACTCATGCAGCCTCAGTGACACATGGGCGCGAGCTCACACACATATATGCACGAATTCATGCACTCACACATACACAGGGATTAGGAGAACAAGGGGCGAGAAGGCACAACAAAGTAGTGCTCAATGTGTAAACAAGCTGTCACCATTAGGCGAACAGCCACTTGTTTATATTTGCATCGCGATTTCACTGTAAGTGAAAGCGCGATAAAAACGCTGCAAGTAAAACATCCAGTCCGGATGGGCCGTACCAAAAGGAGACCAGGCGGTAACAAAATAAGCCTCATTTTCAATCGGAGGCCAGCTTTTAGCATAAACTATGATGCCAGCCAATGGGAATGAGGGCGGGGCTTCAAGTCCCCTCCTGAAAGCGTATATCGATGACAACAAGCCTCGCAGAGTGGCAAAAACGCGCTCCAGCGCTAGGTCTGCAAGACCTAAAAATGGACACAGATTATGGAGACACTTTCTGCCTTACTGCTCAGAGCATGGCCACTTTGTGCTTTCTGCATTTTGCAGCGGGAGCCAGGTTTCAATACTGTAGCAGGGAAATGGGCTTAGATACTGCAGTGATCAGGCTAGGAAGCGGTCTCCAACACATTGCTATGGTAACTGCCAGGCTGCCTGAAGAACCGCTGACACTGCGAGAAACAGACCGGAGCTCTGGCTTCGGTGAAGGCATCAGAATGGTGAGCAGCTTCCACAGGATGTAGCTGCTGTAAACAGGCACTGCCAAGCCCAAGATGTCCACCACTGGGGAAGCTGAGACTTGTAGTCCCGAACACAAGGACTTTAAATAAAGAGGAGAAAAGGGTGTTGGTAGGAATAAAGGCACATTTGGGCAATGTATGGCATTGGGCCAACAAGGCACATCTTGGCAAGACATGGTTTCCCACACCCATTACTGAGCAACATACACAGCCATATGTTTAGGCATAACCTTTGGGGCAGCGTAACCACCAGCGCACTAAGGAGACCAGATGATGTTTACCACCCCCTTTTCAGAATCGTTTTGGCCACTATAGGAGTGGCAGGGTATGCTCAGATGTGAGTCCCTTGCTCACTGCACCATCAGGATTCAAGCAAGCCGGGCCGAAGACGGCTGCAATGCCAGAAACCGGTCCCTGGAAGCTTGTTTCCTTTCCAGTAAAGAATTGGCTTGGTAGTTTGGTCTGCCCTGTTCCCATGATGCACTGGGCCAGGGACAGACTAATTTGCATGTAGCCAGGTTCTGAGCTGGAATGGTGCAGTGAGCTAAAAAACGGTGATGGATCAAGCCCTGATCTTTTGACTGGGTATGAGTGTTCTGTTTAATTCAGATGCTCTGTCCATCACCACCCCCTTTTCAGAATCGTTTTGGCCACTATAGGAGTGGCAGGGTATGCTCAGATGTGAGTCCCTTGCTCACTGCACCATCAGGATTCAAGCAAGCCGGCCGAAGACGGCTGCAATGCCAGAAACCGGTCCCCGGAAGCTTGTTTCCTTTCCAGTAAAGAATTGGCTTGGTAGTTTGGTCTGCCCTGTTCCCATGATGCACTGGGCCAGGGACAGACTAATTTGCATGTAGCCAGGTTCTGAGCTGGAATGGTGCAGTGGGTGATGGATCAAGCCCTGATCTTTTGACTGGGTATGAGTGTTCTGTTTAATTCAGTTGCTCTGTCCATCACCACCCCCTTTTCAGAATCGTTTTGGCCACTATAGGAGTGGCAGGGTATGCTCAGATGTGAGTCCCTTGCTCACTGCACCATCAGGATTCAAGCAAGCCGGGCCGAAGACGTCTGCAATGCCAGAACCCGGTCCCCGGAAGCTTGTTTCCTTTCCAGTAAAGAATTGGCTTGGTAGTTTGGTCTGCCCTGTTCCCATGATGCACTGGGCCAGGGACAGACTAATTTGCATGTAGCCAGGTTCTGAGCTGGAATGGTGCAGTGAGCTAAAAGATGGTGATGGATCAAGCCCTGATCTTTTGACTGGGTATGAGTGTTCTGTTTAATTCAGATGCTCTGTCCATCACCACCCCCTTTTCAGAATCGTTTTGGCCACTATAGGAGTGGCAGGGTATGCTCAGAAGTGAGTCCCTTGCTCACTGCACCATCAGGATTCAAGCAAGCCGGGCCGAAGACGGCTGCAATGCCAGACACCGGTCCCCGGAAGCTTGTTTCCTTTCCAGTAAAGAATTGGCTTGGTAGTTTGGTCTGCCCTGTTCCCATGATGCACTGGGCACCCGACATCGCCATCGCCATCCCGGACGGCTACAAGATCATCCGGAGAGACCGCGTCAACCAGACAGGAGGAGGCATCGCCATCATTCACAGGAACACCATCCGCATCACGACCAACACCGACGACACCATCGCACCCGCCGAACACCTGCACTTCCAGATCCACGTCAACCCCAAGACCACCCTCAGAGGCACCCTCATCTACAGACCCCCGGGACCACGCACACAATTCAGCGAGGACATCGCCGACTTCATCAGCCCGCTCGCCCTCCCCTCAGCCGACTACATCCTCCTCGGGGACCTCAACTTCCACCTGGAGAACAACGACGACCGCAACACCACCACCCTGCTGGAAAACCTCGCAAACCTGGGACTCAAGCAGCTGGTGACCACCCCCACCCACCTCGCCGGACACACACTCGACGCCGTCTTCTCATCCAGCATAGACATCGCCTTCAGCCACGCCACAGGACTCCACTGGACGGACCACAGCTGCGTCCACTTCACCTTCAGAAGAACGACGACCCACCACCACCAGCAACAGGTTGCCCGAAGAAGCTGGAACAAGATCACAGCCGACCAGCTCGCCGCTTCCCTGAGTCAGCACCCTCCCGCCAGCTCAGCGAACCCCAGCCAGGCCGCCAACAACCTCACGAAGTGGATCCGCAACTGCGCGGACGAACTCGCCCCTCTGAGGACCCCGCCCAGCAGACCCGGCAGCAAGAAAGCCCCATGGTTCACCGACGAACTCAAGAGCTCCAAGAAGAACTGCCGAGCCCTCGAGAAAGTCTGGAGAAGGGAACAAACACCGGACAACATGACCACCCTCAAGCTTGCCACCCGGAAGCACCACCAACTGATCCGCGCCACCAAGAAAACTGCATTCAAGGACCGACTGGACAACAACTCACACAACTGCAAGGAACTCTTCAACATCGTGAAAGAGCTCTCCAACCCCAACGCCGGAAACAACAACATCACCCCATCGCAAGACCTCTGCAATTCCCTCGCCTCCTACTTCCACAACAAGATCGCGGACATACACAACAGCTTCAGCATTCAACCATCGCACACAACGACCGCTGCAATGCCACCCACCACCACCCTCCGCGCCTGGACTCCGATCAGCACCGAGGACACCGTCCGCATGATGAACTCCATCCACTCCGGATCTCCGACCGACCCCTGCCCTCACCACGTCTTCAACAAGGCCGACGCTGTCATCGCACCCCACCTGCGGGACATCATCAACACCTCCTTCGACACCGCCACCTTCCCGGAGAGCTGGAAGCACGCCGAACTCAGCGCTCTACTAAAGAAACCAACAGCGGACCCCACCGAACTCAAGAACTACCGCCCCATCTCGCTCCTCCCGTTTCCAGCCAAAGTCATCGAGAAGACCGTCAACAAACAGCTGGCTGCCTTCCTCGAGACGAATGGATCCCTCGACCCCTCACAGTCTGGCTTCCGAGCCAACCACAGCACCGAGACCGCCCTCATCGCTGCCACCGATGACATCCAAGCCCTGATGGACAACGGAGAAACAGCGGCCCTCATCCTCCTAGACCTCTCCGCGGCATTCGACACTGTCTGCCACCGCACCCTAGTGCAGCGCCTCAGCAACGTCGGAATTCAGGAGAAGGCACTGGAATGGATCGTCTCCTTCCTCGACGGAAGAACACAGAGAGTCCGTCTACCACCGTACAAGTCAGAGGCCACCGAAGTCATCTGCGGCGTCCCTCAAGGATCCTCGCTGAGCCCCACCCTCTTCAACGTCTACATGAGCCCCCTCGCGCCCATCGCACGCCAACACAACCTGAACATCATCTCCTACGCCGATGACACCCAGCTGATCCTCTCCCTGACCAACGACCCCGCCGCTTCCAGAGCCAACCTTCACGAAGGGATGAAAGATGTAGCCGAGTGGATGACGACCAGCCGCCTGAAACTGAACTCAGACTAGACGGAAGTCCTCATCCTGGGCTCCTCGCCCTCCGCCTGGGACGACTCCTGGTGGCCCCCCGCCCTGGGCACCGCACCCAAACCGACAGACCACGCACGCAACCTGGGCTTCATCCTGGACTCCTCCCTCTCCATGACCAGACAAGTCAACGCCGTCTCCTCGTCATGCTTCAACATCCTGCGCATGCTACGGAAGATCTTCCGGTGGATCCCCACCGAGACCAGGAAGACGGTCACCCAGGCCCTCGTCACCAGCCGACTGGACTACGGCAACGCCCTCTACGCCGGAACCACCGCCAAGCTCCAGAAGAGACTCCAGCGGATCCAGAACGCCTCAGCCAGACTCATCCTCGACATCCCCCGACGCAGCCACATCTCCGGACATCTGAGAGACCTGCACTGGCTCCCCGTCAACAAGAGAATCACCTTCCGTCTCCTCACCCACGCACACAAAGCCCTACACGATCTAGGCCCGAGCTACCTCAACAACCGCATCAACTTCTACGCTCCCAAACGCCACCTCCGATCAGCCAGTCACGCCCTCGCCGCCGTCCCCCGCATCCGAAGAACGACAACAGGAGGAAGGTCCTTCTCCCACCTGGCCGCCAAGACCTGGAACTCCCTCCCGACCGACCTGCGCCTGACCCAAGACCACCTCTCCTTCAGGAAGAAGCTCAAGACCTGGCTGTTCGGGCAGTAGCAGCACCCCCCCCCCCTTAGCGCCTTGAGACCCTCCGGGTAAGTAGTGCGCTCTATAAATGTCCTTGATTGATTGATTGATTGGGCCAGGGACAGACTAATTTGCATGTAGCCAGGTTCTGAGCTGGAATGGTGCAGTGAGCTAAAAAACGGTGATGGATCAAGCCCTGATCTTTTGACTGGGTATGAGTGTTCTGTTTAATTCAGATGCTCTGTCCATCACCACCCCCTTTTCAGAAACGTTTTGGCCACTATAGGAGTGGCAGGGTATGCTCAGATGTGAGTCCCTTGCTCACTGCACCATCAGGATTCAAGCAAGCCGGGCCGAAGACGGCTGCAATGCCAGAAACCGGTCCCCGAAAGCTTGTTTCCGTTCCAGTAAAGAATTGGCTTGGTAGTTTGGTCTGCCCTGTTCCCATGATGCACTGGGCCAGGGACAGACTAATTTGCATGTAGCCAGGTTCTGAGCTGGAATGGTGCAGTGAGCTAAAAAACGGTGATGGATCAAGCCCTGATCTTTTGACTGGGTATGAGTGTTCTGTTTAATTCAGATGCTCTGTCCATCACGTCCCCCTTTTCAGAATCGTTTACCACAAGGGGCAACCCCCATATGCGAGCGGCAGACAGGAAATCAGGAGAGAAAGTATATAGGCTACATGTCTAAATGTTATGTGACGCGTAGAAAGCCAAACCTGGTCTCCTGGTTGGTAAGTAGGACCTGAGCAATGTTTTTTGTCATTAAGGGCCAGATGTAGGAGCCATTTACCGACCGGTAAATGGGTTTTCGGTGTGTAGGGGCACATTTTTACAGAATCGGTAAATTTACCGATTCGGTAAATTTACCGATTCTGTAAAATACCGAATCGGTATTTTTACCGATTCGGTAAATCTCAGATGTAGGTGGGACTCTTCAGAGTCCCAAAGGCCCTACAAATTCGGTATTTTACCACCCAATCCAATTGGGTGTTAAAATACCGAATTCAGGTGTGCATGCACATGTGTGCATGCACACCTATGCCATGTGACAGACAGACATGCCCTTAGGGCATGTCTGTGTGCCACATGGCGCACATGTCAATTTTTGGGGTGCCAGAGGGTGTCAAAGTGACACCCCCTGCACCCTTGCAGAATTCGGTATTTACCGATTCTGTAATTACTGAATCGGTATTTCCCATTGATTCCTATGGGCTATGAAGCCCATAGGAATCAATGGGAAATACCGATTCGGTATTTACCAAATCGGTAAATACCGAATATTACCGATTCGGTAATTCCACATCTGGAATTACCTACATCTCCCCCCTCTATTTTACCACTTCTTTAATACCGAATCGGTAAAATTCGGTATTTAAGAAGTGGTAAAATAGAATTACCTACATCTAGCCCATTGTCTTTTGTACACTGGTTTAACTCTTTCTTGTTCATGGATTTGTGCTTATGCATAATGGATGTTTTGTCAGGTGTCTGTAGCAGCGAGTGTGAGTTGCCCTGATCGAGGTACAGTGATTGCTAAAATGTCAGGATGGTAGCCAAATAATCCACAAAAAGGAGTTGAACCAGTGGAGGCATGATATGAATTGCTGTAAGCTAATTCCGCAAGCCAGAGCAGAGATACCCATGAGTCTGTGGCTTCCTCTGCGTAGCACCTTAAATATTGTTTTAGAGTCTGGTTGAGACACTCTGTTTGACCATCCGTTTGTGGATGGTGACATTTTAGATAAAGGTGAAGTAATCTGCAGGGCTTTGTACCATGTTTGCTAGAAGTGGAAAGAAAACTAGGACCTGCCATCTGAAAGGATTACTTTGGCCAATCCATGTAGTCGAACTATGTGTTGTAGAAAAATAGTTGCCATTTGACTTGAGGTTGTAAACCTTTACTAGTGATAAAGTGAGCGTATTTCTTAAGAGTGACCACAACCACGAGGACCACTGAGCAGCGTTGCACCTTGGGAAGTTCAGTAAAAAAACCCTCTTGGTGTTGAATGACAAGTCTTAATTCTTGCACATTTCTCAGAGTCAGTAATCATAGCCTTAATATCTTTTTTCAAGGTTGGCCATCAAAAATATATTTGGACAAGTTCTATAGTCTTTGGAAAACACAGATGTTCTGTTGTGGCATTGACACGTAACCAGTGGAATACTGTGTGTCGTAAATCAGTAGTTGGAACAGACAGGCAAGATTCGTGTAAAGGCAACCCTTGAATAATAGATTTTGAGGATATTCTTGAACCCAGCAATGCCAATCCTCAATTTAAAAGTGATCTTGAAGAGTTTCAAAGAAGTTCTCAGTGTCAATGAGACAAAGTACTTTTTCTGAGGTTATTATGAATTGAGGAGGTCCTGTTGTATGCCGAAATCCTGCCGAGGTAGAGCGTCCACTTTTCAGTTGTCTGTTCCTGGTCTGAAAGTTACTATAAAATTCAAGTTCAGCAAAAAACAGCATCCACAGTAATTGTCTGGGAATTAGGAGTCGAGCTGAGCTCATGAACTGCAAATTACGGTGGTCTGTGTAGACTGTGATTGTATGCTTAGCTCCTTGCAGATAGTGCCCCTACTCTTTGAAGGCATCTCGAATTGCCAAGCGTTCTTTTTCAGCAATGACACAATTCTGTTCAGCATCATTGAGCTTACGAGACTTATAAGCGAAAGGATGGAGATGTCCCATGTTGTGATGATTTCTTTGTGAAAGGACTGCACCAATGGTGATGTCTGAAGCATCTGCTTCCTCTATAAAAGGATGTTCCGCATTAGGATGGGCCATAAGTGGTGCTGTAGTAAATGCCTGTTTTAGAGTTACAAACGCTTCATCAGCTTCAGGGGACCATATGAATTGTTCCTTTTTTGTTAGCAATTTGGTGATTGGAGACACTGTTCATGAAAAGTTGTCAATAAAGCAAAGTAGCGATAGAAATTGGCAAAGCCAATGAAACATTGTACTTCATGCACTGAATTCTTTAAGCCATTTTCATTCCTGCAGAAGTTAGTATCACACCCAAGAATTCCACAGTACTAACGTTCAAATTCACATTTACTTTATTTGCAGTACAAATGAAGTTTTCTGAGAGCCAGTAAGATTTTTGTAACATGTTGCTCATGTTCAGCCTCAGTGTTAGAGTACATTAGTATATCATCAATATATACTATTGTACAGAGGTCAAGATATTCACGGAAGACATAATTTCTATGTATCTTAACACTCAGTTGGGAAGAAGTGTACACATTGATTGCCCCAGTGAGCACACTGCAAAACTGTAAACTTCCCAGTGGAGAGGCCTTCACGCTGAATTCTATCAAATTTAAGAAGTCACTGCTTCAACTCTTTATTTATCTTTGAACTGTCTGGAAAATACCTGGTTCATTTCATAAGGGTGTATTGATATGCTTCTTGAAGAAGGGGAATAATGCTTCAGATCCAAATGTTTATAGACCATAACATCACTCAATAGTGATAAGGTTATTACAAAAATCTTAACTTTTTACATTATGAGACGCCTCAAAGTTAATACATAGAGACGAAAAATATTTATTGCCAAAAGACATTATATTCAAAGGCATATTTCATTGTACACGCAATAGACTATCTCTCACTTACACAAACTTCATCCACTATAACTAAGATAGATGCTGAAAAGGCCTTTGAGCATGTCTGCTGGGATTTTTTATTTGCAGTTTTAACAAAAATGGGATACTCTCTTGCAATCATAATACTAATTGTATAACTTTACAAAAAGAAATTCTAAGGTGAATCTTGTGCTCAATAAGAAATTCCTAAAGGACATAATGAGAATCGGGGGTATGAGACAGGGCATATGCCGCTCATATTGTTTGCGATGTTTATTGAACTACTTGCGATTGCACTTAGACAAGATATTAAAGTAGCTCCAATATACCCATCTGCAGCTAAAGTTAAGCTATATACCAATGACCGACTACTGATGATACAGGCAAAAACAAAACAACATAAAACTTACACATGATATAATGAAAAGATGTTGCAAGGAGAATATAAAATAAAAAAGTCTTAAACTGAAGTACTACATTTCAATGCTAGGAGGGAAGCCCTACCTAACACATTACACTACAACAAAACCCTCAGAGGTATCTGGGAATATGGATGACAGACAATTATCAAGACACATCCAATCTAAGCTATGTCCCATTACTTAAAATATAATTAATGCCGACAACACCCAGCACATCATTTCGATGCCAGAAGACCCCTCTACCACCAGAGCCAACTTCCACAGATATATGATGAACGCCACCGGCTGGATGAAAGACAAAAGTTTCAAGCTCAACATAGACAAGACGGAAGTCCTCATCTTTGGGAACAACACTGCTCCATGGAACAAAGATTGATGGCCTGTTGAACTTGTCCCTTCCCCGCCACGACAGACCACACCTTCAACTTCAGCATCATCTTGGATAGCAAGCTATCTATGCAAAAACTGGGAAATACAGTCTCATCCACCTGCTTCCACCCCCTACACATGCTCCGTCAGTTTATCAGGTGGCTTTCAATCAACACCAGAAGGACCATCACTCAGGATGCCCGCGTCACCAGCAAGTTGAACTACAGGAACACCCTCTACATAGGAATCACTGCATGTCTCCTGAAGAGACTACAGTCAATACAAAACTCAGTGGCAGGACTCATCCTCGACCTCCCCACATTGACTTGCATCACTCTGCATCTCAAGAAGCTACACTGGCACCAGATCCAGAAGAGATGGTAGTTCAAGATGTTGACCCACACATACAAAGCCCCGCACAATGAAGGACCAGCATACATAAACAAACAAATGACCCTCCACCAACCGACCAGACACCTGCGATCCACCTCCCACTTTCTGTCAGAAACACCCTGGATCTGCTGAGCTAATAGTGGAGGACGCTGCTTCTCTCACCTGGCATCCAAAGCCTGTAACGACCTTACCCTGCACCTTAAGACTGCCTCATCAATCCAGGAATTCAGGAAAGGACTCCAGACCTGGCTGTTCAAATTAAGAGAGCACCTCAAAGCAGCTAGCAACTTCAGCGCTTGAGACCCTCATGGGTGATTTGCTGCGCTTTATAAATCCTGATTGATTATAAATCCTGATTTATTGATTGATTGATTGAAAGATCTATTGAGTAGATGGATACTATTGACCATTGCAATAAGTGGGAGAATATCATTCTTTAAAGTGACTACATTACCATTAAGCTTATTTCTTTTCTCGGCTCTGTCATACATCTGGCAGGAAAGTTTTCACAGATTGGAGAGCCTCATTAGTGCTTTTTATGGCACAAGAAACAGCCTAAAATAACATTAAGAACCAAAGTCTGCCCATGGGAAAAGGGGGTGTCATGTTCCCAAACATTTTTTTGTTTTTCTTAATTAAAAAGATATAACATATCAATGAAGCATTGAATAGCAACAATATAAATAGCTAAAAAAGCGTCACAGGCAATAGATCCAAAATATTGCACTGGCAGGCAGGCAAAGGTAAATCTAAAAAACTGAAATGATTGAACATAAAAAATTAAAGAATCAATGAAAGTACAAATACCTCATATCCCTTCATGATACCAATGCGTAACCATGTGTAAGACCAAAGAAGCGCTGTCTGACCGGCTCCCAGATGTTTCTTAGCTTGCTATGCCTGGGGTGATTTTGGGTATGCGCCATTTCCAACCCACAGAGAAATACAAACTCCTGCCACCAAGAAAGCAGGTCTGAGGCCTCTTTATACCTGTCTTTTCCTTGGTCATGACCAGCCTTATAACGTACTACCTAGGGGTATATCAGCGGTGTCTGCGAGGCCGTGCTTGCAGGGTTCATTCCCTTATTCTCTCTTTTCTGCCTTATAGCTATATTTTGGGAATCAGACTGGGCATAGCAGTGTCACTTATATTTGAATTATAGTATATTGTTGGAGGTGGATATGTCGTGTTGCCATCTAATGGGTGCTTTTGGTGTGGGATCGCACCGTAGTTTTCTAAGTCGTGCTCCGGAAAGTAATGAAAAGAATTGACTCCATAAATATCACTACATTTGGGGATGATATGTGGGCTATTGTTTGAATTGAGTTCGTGAAAAAAAGGGTGAAATGTAAATAATAAGAAAATTTAAATATATTTTGCTTAATGAAAGAAAGAAAAAATAAGTGCAAATGAATCAAAAAAATGTTTAGTAAGCAAAACAAATGTTAGGTAGAAATACGTAGGGGCAGATTTATGAGGCCCTTGCGCCTCTTTTCGCCGCAATTGCATCTAGGAGATGCGTCACGTTGGAAAGCCCTGTGCCATAAGGAGGCGTTCCTGCGCAGGGGGAGGCGTTCCTGCGCAGGAACGCCTCCTAAAAGTGGCTGAGTGAAATCTATGAGATTTCACTCAGTCACTTTCAACGTCAATTCCTTACGCCTGCTTGAAGCAGGCGTAAGGGTGACGCAACATGTATTGTAGGGGTGGCCCCTGTGCATTGCAGGAGTCACGTCGCACTTGCGACATGACTCCAGCAATGCGCCGCCCGTACGCCGAAAGATGGTTCACGCATCTTCCCTGCCTTGCACCATGGTGCGCCGCATTGTTAATGCGGCGCACCATGGGTGGCGGAGCTGTGGCGCACTGTGGCGCACATTAACTGGCGCATCCCTGGGGATGCGCCAGTTAACATAAATCTGCCCCGTAGTCTTTGTCTTTCCTCTCTTTAGTTGCTTGTTAGGCAGCGTTAATCTGTAGGTTCGCTCCTTTCAGCCTTTCCTTCATTCCCATGTGGGTAGACTTTCCTCAATACTGGGGCCTTATTTAGATTACCCTTTTTTAACGTCGACAAACCACTTTTAGATCCGGTAGCTTTACTGCCTCAGCCCCGTTAGGCCACTGCTCTCTTCCTCTTTCCTTTTAGTGTTTAGGGTTAGAGTTTGCTTCCTTGTTTAATTGTACTTGTCTTGTGGGTTTCTCAGCTCTCCACTCTCCCAGCAGTGCCCTCGGCCACCCTGGTACACACCTGGGTAGTTGCAAACCTCCCACCCCCACTCGTGGACCTTGGTGGGGCAGGGACTCCGAGAGGTGGGCCCACAACACCTGCATATTCTTTGCCTTGCTGGAGAGCTGTGATAGCACCAGGTTCCTTCTTTGGGTGTGTGTTGGTATTGAAGGTTCGTCTGCTTTCTTTCCCAGGCTGATCGAAGTCTCATGGTTCCGTGGCAGTGTTCTCTCTAGCGTATTTCTACTTCTCCTGCGTGTGCCACAACGAAATCCCCTGTCATGTTTTTGTAGTTCCTCCCTTCTTTCTGTTCCTCCCCTATTGACCTT